>NW_025316680.1:955709-1274278 GCF_910594005.1 Cervus elaphus | reverse complement strand
ACGAGACTGCATTCCGGTCACTGCAGGGATATCCGGCCTTATTTCGAGTCAGGGCATCGCGGTGTCCATTCCACTTGAGGCCGCAAACTCAGGGTCCCTCTCACATACCTAGAGCTGAGAGAAGCCTCCTCTTGAGGTGCTTGTGTTAAGGTGGTATTCCTCTGGAGTCGAAGCCAGGGACTAACCTCTCATCTCGAGTTGATTTTTGGTCCACGGAGCTCTTTCGTGTTGCTACAGTGACCTCAGGATCCCTCTCGCCTTGAAACAGTGTTCTTGGGGTTTCTCTGGAGTGCCATCAAGGAAATCAAGGCTCCTTTCATGTGTGATGTGCAACACGGAATTGCTCTGCACGCAGTGCAGGGGAATCGGGCCTCATCTCGCGGCGAGGGGCAAGTATCATGGTTTTTCTCGAGTTGCGGCGGGAACCTGGGGTATATTCTCGAGTTACGACGGGGATGGCCCTTCCACCCACGTGTTTCTTCAGCGACGTCAGGACTCCTGCCTAGTTGCGAGGGACAACTCTGGATTCTCCTCGAGGCTTGGCAGGGCAATTGGGACGCCTCTCCAGCTGAGGCGGGAGACCAAGTGTCCCTTTCCAAGTGCCACAGGAATCCTGGGACTCCTATCAAGTTTCACGAGGAGTCAGGCATCGTCTCCTTTGGAGGCACTGATCTCCGCGTACCTCTGGAGTTTTCAAAGGATGTGAGGCCTCCGGTCGCGATGAGGTGGGGAACTAGGTGTTTCTCTGTGGTCTCCACAGGGGATTCAGACATCCTTTCGTCCTGGGAGATGCAAGACGAGCCTGCATTGAAGTCACTGCAGGGATATCCGGCCTTATTTCGAGTCAGGGCATCGCGGTGTCCATTCCACTTGAGGCCGCAAACTCAGGGTCCCTCTCACATACCTAGAGCTGAGAGAAGCCTCCTCTTGAGGTGCTTGTGGTAAGGTGGTATTCCTCTGGAGACGAATCCAGGGACTAACCTCTCTTTTCGAGTTGATTTTTGGTCCACAGAGTTCTTTCGTGTTGCTACAGTGACCTCAGGATCCCTCTATACTTGAAACAGTGTTCTTGGGGTTTCTCTGGAGTGCCATCAAGGAAATCAAGGCTCCTTTCATGTGTGATGTGGAAGACGGAATAGCTCTGCACGCAGTACAGGGGAATTGGGCCTCATCTCGCATCGAGGGGGAAGTCTCATGGTTTTTCTCGAGTTGCAGCGGGAACCTGGGGTATATTCTCGAGTTACGACGGGGATGGCCCTTCCACCCACGTGTTTGTTCAGCCACGTCAGGACTCCTGCCTAGTTGCGAGGGACAACTCGGGATTCTCCTCGAGGCTTGGCAGGGCAATTGGAACGCCTCTCCAGCTTAGGCGGGAGACCAAGAGTCCCTTTCCACGTGCCACAAGAATCCTGGGACTCCTATCAAGTTTCACGAGGAGTCAGGCATCGTCTCCTTTGGAGGCACTGATCTCCGCGTACCTCTGGAGTTTTCAAAGGATGTCAGTCCTCCGGTCGCGATGAGGTGGGGAACTAGGTGTTTCTCTGTGGTCTCCACAGGGGATTCAGACATCCTTTCTTCTTGGGAGATGCAAGACGAGCCTGCATTCCAGTCATGCAGGGATATCCGGCCTCTTTTCGAGTCAGGGCATCACGGTGTCCATTCCACTTGAGGCCGCAAACTCAAGATCCCTCTCACATACCTAGAGCTGAGAGAAGCCTCCTCTTGAGGTGCTTGTGGTAAGGTGGTATTCCTCAGGAGTCGAAGCCAGGGACTAACCTCTCATCTCGTGTTGATTCTTGGTCCACGGAGCTCTTTCGTGTTGCTACAGTGACCTCAGGATCCCTCTAGCCTTGAAACAGTGTTCTTGGGGTTTCTCTGGACTGCCATCAAGGAAATCAAGGCTCCTTTCATGTGTGATATGCAACACGGAATTGCTCTGCACGCAGTGCAGGGGAATCGGGCCTCATCTCGCGGCGAGGGGGAAGTCTCATGGTTTTTCTCGAGTTGCGGCGGGAACCTGGGGTATATTCTCGAGTTCCGACGGGGATGGCCCTTCCACCCACGTGTTTCTTCAGCGACGTCAGGACTCCTGCCTACTTGCGAGGGACAACTCGGGATTCTCCTCGAGGCTTTGCAGGGCAATTGGGACGCCTCTCCAGCTGAGGCGGGAGACCAAGGGTCCCTTTCCACGTGCCACAAGAATCCTGGGACTCCTATCAAGTTTCACGAGGAGTCAGGCATCGTCTCCTTTGGAGGCACTGATCTCCACGTACCTCTGGAGTTTTCAAAGGATGTGAGGCTATCGGTCGCGATGAGGTGGGGAACTAAGTCTTTCTCTGTGCTTTCCACAGGGGATTCAGACATCCTTTCGTCCTGGGAGATGCAAGACGAGCCTGCATTGAAGTCACTGCAGGGATATCCGGCCTTATTTCGAGTCAGGGCATCGCGGTGTCCATTCCACTTGAGGCCGCAAACTCAGGGTCCCTCTCACATACCTAGAGTTGAGAGAAGCCTCCTCTTGAGGTGCTTGTGGTAAGGTGGTATTCCTCTGGAGACGAATCCAGGGACTAACCTCTCTTTTCGAGTTGATTTTTGGTCCACAGAGTTCTTTCGTGTTGCTACAGTGACCTCAGGATCCCTCTATACTTGAAACAGTGTTCTTGGGGTTTCTCTGGAGTGCCATCAAGGAAATCAAGGCTCCTTTCATGTGTGATGTGCAAGACGGAATTGCTCTGCACGCAGTACAGGGGAATCGGGCCTCATCTCGCATCGAGGGGGAAGTCTCATGGTTTTTCTTGAGTTGCGGCGGGAACCTGGGGTATATTCTCGAGTTACGACGGGGATGGCCCTTCCACACACGTGTGTGTTCAGCCATGTCAGGACTCCTGCCTAGTTGCGAGGGACAACTCGGGATTCTCCTCGAGGCTTGGCAGGGCAATTGGAACGCCTCTCCAGCTGAGGCGGGAGACCAAGGGTCCCTTTCCACGTGCCACAAGAATCCTGGGACTCCTATCAAGTTTCACGAGGAGTCAGGCATCGTCTCCTTGGAGGCACTGATCTCCGCGTACCTCTGGAGTTTTCAAAGGATGTGAGGCCTCCGGTCGCGATGAGGTGGGGAACTAAGTCTTTCTCTGTGCTTTCCACAGGGGATTCAGACATCCTTTCGTCCTGGGAGATGCAAGACGAGCCTGCATTGAAGTCACTGCAGGGATATCCGGCCTTATTTCGAGTCAGGGCATCGCGGTGTCCATTCCACTTGAGGCCGCAAACTCAGGATTCCTCTCACATACCTAGAGCTGAGAGAAGCCTCCTCTTGAGGTGCTTGTGGTAAGGTGGTATTCCTCAGGAGTCGAAGCCAGGGACTATCCTCTCATCTCGTGTTGATTCTTGGTCCACGGAGCTCTTTCGTGTTGCCACAGTGACCTCAGGATCCCTCTAGCCTTGAAACAGTGTTCTTGGGGTTTCTCTGGAGTGCCATCAAGGAAATCAAGGCTCCTTTCATGTGTGATGTGCAAGACGGAATTGCTCTGCACGCAGTGCAGGGGAATCGGGCCTCATCTCGCGGTGAGGGGGAAGTCTCATGGTTTTTCTCGAGTTGCGGCGGGAACCTGGGGTATATTCTCGAGTTACGACGGGGATGGCCCTTCCACCCACGTGTGTGTTCAGCCATGTCCGGACTCCTGCCTAGTTGCGAGGGACAACTCGGGATTCTCCTCGAGGCTTTGCAGGGCAATTGGGACGCCTCTCCAGCTGAGACGGGAGACCAAGGGTCCCTTTCCACGTGCCACAGGAATCCTGGGTCTCCTATCAAGTTTCACGAGGAGTCAGGCATCGTCTCCTTTGGAGGCACTGATCGCTACATACCTCTGGAGTTTTCAAAGGATTTGAGGCCTCCTGTCGCGATGAGGTGGGGAACTAGGTCTTTCTCTGTGGTCTCCACAGGGGATTCAGACACCCTTTCGTCTTGGGAGATGCAAGACCAGCTTGCATTCAAGTCACTGCAGGGATATCCGGCCTTATTTCGAGTCAGGGCATCGCGGTGTCCATTCCACTTGAGGCCGCAAACTCAGGGTCCCTCTCACATACCTAGAGCTGAGAGAAGCCTCCTCTTGAGGTGCTTGTGGTAAGGTGGTATTCCTCTGGAGTCGAAGCCAGGGACTAACCTCTCATCTCGAGTTGATTTTTGGTCCCCGGAGCTCTTTCGTGTTGCTACAGTGACCTCAGGATCCCTCTAGCCTTGAAACAGTGTTCTTGGGGTTTCTCTGGAGTGCCATGAAGGAAATCAAGGCTCCTTTCATGTGTGATGTGCAACACAGAATTGCTCTGCACGCAGTGCAGGGGAATCGGGCCTCATCTCGCGGCGAGGGGGAAGTCTCATGGTTTTTCTCGAGTTGCGGCGGGAAACTGGGGTATATTCTCGAGTTACGACGGGGATGGCCCTTCCACACACGTGTTTGTTCAGCCACGTCAGGACTCTTGCCTAGTTGCGAGACACAACTCAGGATTCTCCTCGAGGCTTGGCAAGGCAATTGGGACGCCTCTCCAGCTGAGGCGGGAGACCAAGGGTCCCTTTCCACGTGCCACAGGAATCCTGGGACTCCTATCAAGTTTCACGAGGAGTCAGGCATCGTCTCCTTTGGAGGCACTGATCTCCGCATACCTCTGGAGTTTTTAAAGATGTGAGGCCTCCGGTCGCGATGAGGTGGGGAACTAGGTCTTTCTCTGTGGTCTCCACAGGGGATTCAGACATCCTTTCATCTTGGGAGATGCAAGACGAGCCTGCATTCATGTCACTGCAGGGATATCCACCCTTATTTCGCGTGAGGGCATCGCGGTGTTCATTCCACTTGAGGCCGCAAACTCAGGGTCCCTCTCACATACCTAGAGTTGAGAGAAGCCTCCTCTTGAGGTGCTTGTGGTAAGGTGGTATTCCTCTGGAGACGAATCCAGGGACTAACCTCTCTTTTCGAGTTGATTTTTGGTCCACAGAGTTCTTTCGTGTTGCTACAGTGACCTCAGGATCCCTCTAGCCTTGAAACAGTGTTCTTGGGGTTTCTCTGGAGTGCCATCAAGGAAATCAAGGCTCCTTTCATGTGTGATGTGCAAGACGGAATAGCTCTGCACGCAGTACAGGGGAATCGGGCCTCATCTCGCATCGAGGGGGAAGTCTCATGGTTTTTCTCGAGTTGCGGCGGGAACCTGGGGTATATTCTCGAGTTACGACGGGGATGGCCCTTCCACCCACGTGTTTGTTCAGCCACGTCAGGACTCCTGCCTAGTTGCGAGGGACAACTCGGGATTCTCCTCGAGGCTTGGCAGGGCAATTGGAACGCCTCTCCAGCTGAGGCGGGAGACCAAGGGTCCCTTTCCACATGCCACAAGAATCCTGGGACTCCTATCAAGTTACACGAGGAGTCAGGCATCGTCTCCTTTGGAGGCACTGATCTCCGCGTACCTCTGGAGTTTTCAAAGGATTTGAGGCCTCCTGTCGCGATGAGGTGGGGAACTAGGTCTTTCTCTGTGGTCTCCACAGGGGATTCAGACACCCTTTCGTCTTGGGAGATGCAAGACGAGCCTGCATTCCAGTCACTGCAGGGATATCCGGCCTTATTTCGAGTCAGGGCATCGCGGTGTCCATTCCACTTGAGGCCGCAAACTCAGGGTCCCTCTCACATACCTAGAGCTGAGAGAAGCCTCCTCTTGAGGTGCTTGTGGTAAGGTGGTATTCCTCTGGAGTCGAAGCCAGGGACTAACCTCTCATCTCGAGTTGATTTTTGGTCCACGGAGCTCTTTCGTGTTGCTACAGTGACCTCAGGATCCCTCTAGCCTAGAAACAGTGTTCTTGGGGTTTCTCTGGAGTGCCATGAAGGAAATCAAGGCTCCTTTCATGTGTGATGTGCAACACGGAATTGCTCTGCACGCAGTGCAGGGGAACCGGGCCTCATCTCGCGGCGAGGGGGAAGTCTCATGGTTTTTCTCGAGTTGCGGCGGGAACCTGGGGTATATTCTCGAGTTACGACGGGGATGGCCCTTCCACCCACGTGTTTGTTCAGCCACGTCAGGACTCTTGCCTAGTTGCGAGACACAACTCGGGATTCTCCTCGAGGCTTGGCAAGGCAATTGGGACGCCTCTCCAGCTGAGGCGGGAGACCAAGGGTCCCTTTCCATGTGCCACAGGAATCCGGGGACTCCTATCAAGTTTCACGAGGAGTCAGGCATCGTCTCCTTTGGAGGCACTGATCTCCGCGTACCTCTGGAGTTTTCAAAGGATGTGAGGCCTCCGGTCGCGATGAGGTGGGGAACTAGGTCTTTCTCTGTGGTCTCCACAGGGGATTCAGACATCCTTTCATCTTGGGAGATGCAAGACAAGCCTGCATTCCAGTCACTGCAGGGATATCCGGCCTTATTTCGCGTCAGGGCATCGCGGTGTCCATTCCACTTGAGGCCGCAAACTCAGGGTCCCTCTCACATACCTAGAGCTGAGAGAAGCCTCCTCTTGAGGTGCTTGTGGTAAGGTGGTATTCCTCTGGAGTCGAAGCCAGGGACTAACCTCTCATCTCGAGTTGATTTTTGGCCCACGGAGCTCTTTCCTGTTGCTACAGTGACCTCAGGATCCCTCTAGCCTTGAAACAGTGTTCTTGGGGTTTCTCTGGAGTGCCATCAAGGAAATCAAGGCTCCTTTCATGTGTGATGTGCAACACAGAATTGCTCTGCACGCAGTGCAGGGGAATCGGGCCTCATCTCGCGGCGAGGGGGAAGTCTCATGGTTTTTCTCGAGTTGCGGCGGGAACCTGGGGTATATTCTCGAGTTACGACGGGGATGGCCCTTCCACCCACGTGTTTCTTCAGCGACGTCAGGACTCCTGCCTAGTTGCGAGGGACAACTCTGGATTCTCCTCGAGGCTTGGCAGGGCAATTGGGACGCCTCTCCAGCTGAGGCGGGAGACCAAGTGTCCCTTTCCAAGTGCCACAGGAATCCTGGGACTCCTATCAAGTTTCACGAGGAGTCAGGCATCGTCTCCTTTGGAGGCACTGATCTCCGCGTACCTCTGGAATTTTCAAAGGATGTGAGGCTATCGGTCGCGATGAGGTGGGGAACTAAGTCTTTCTCTGTGCTTTCCACAGGGGATTCAGACATCCTTTCGTCCTGGGAGATGCAAGACGAGCCTGCATTGAAGTCACTGCAGGAATATCCGGCCTTATTTCGAGTCAGGGCATCGCGGTGTCCATTCCACTTGAGGCCGCAAACTCAGGATTCCTCTCACATACCTAGAGCTGAGAGAAGCCTCCTCTTGAGGTGCTTGTGGTAAGGTGGTATTCCTCAGGAGTCGAAGCCAGGGACTATCCTCTCATCTCGTGTTGATTCTTGGTCCACGGAGCTCTTTTGTGTTGCTACAGTGACCTCAGGATCCCTCTAGCCTTGAAACAGTGTTCTTGGGGTTTCTCTGGAGTGCCATCAAGGAAATCAAGGCTCCTTTCATGTGTGATGTGCAACACGGAATTGCTCTGCACGCAGTGCAGGGGAATCGGGCCTCATCTCGCGGCGAGGGGGAAGTCTCATTGTTTTTCTCGAGTTGCGGCGGGAACCTGGGGTATATTCTCGAGTTACGACGGGGATGGCCCTTCCACACACGTGTTTGTTCAGCCACGTTAGGACTCCTGCCTAGTTGCGAGGGACAACTCGGGATTCTCCTCGAGGCTTGGCAGGGCAATTGGAACGCCTCTCCAGCTGAGGCGGGAGACCAAGGGTCCCTTTCCACGTGCCACAAGAATCCTGGGACTCCTATCAAGTTTCACGAGGAGTCAGGCATCGTCTCCTTTGGAGGCACTGATCTCCACATACCTCTGGAGTTTTCAAAGGATTTGAGGCCTCCTGTCGCGATGAGGTGGGGAACTAGGTCTTTCTCTGTGGTCTCCACAGGGGATTCAGACACCCTTTCGTCTTGGGAGATGCAAGACGAGCCTGCATTCCAGTCACTGCAGGGATATCCGGCCTTATTTCGAGTCAGGGCATCGCGGTGTCCATTCCACTTGAGGCCGCAAACTCAGGGTCCCTCTCACATACCTAGAGCTGAGAGAAGCCTCCTCTTGAGGTGCTTGTGGTAAGGTGGTATTCCTCTGGAGTCGAAGCCAGGGACTAACCTCTCATCTCGAGTTGATTTTTGGCCCACGGAGCTCTTTCGTGTTGCTACAGTGACCTCAGGATCCCTCTAGCCTTGAAACAGTGTTCTTGGGGTTTCTCTGGAGTGCCATGAAGGAAATCAAGGCTCCTTTCATGTGTGATGTGCAACACAGAATTGCTCTGCACGCAGTGCAGGGGAATCGGGCCTCATCTCGCGGCGAGGGGGAAGTCTCATGGTTTTTCTCGAGTTGCGGCGAGAACCTGGGGTATATTCCCGAGTTACGACAGGGATGGCCCTTCCACACACGTGTTTGTTCAGCCACGTCAGGACTCTTGCCTAGTTGCGAGACACAACTCGGGATTCTCCTCGAGGCTTGGCAAGGCAATTGGGACGCCTCTCCAGCTGAGGCGGGAGACCAAGGGTCCCTTTTCACGTGCCACAGGAATCCTGGGACTCCTATCAAGTTTCACGAGGAGTCAGGCATCGTCTCCTTTGGAGGCACTGATCTCCGCGTACCTCTGGAGTTTTCAAAGAATGTGAGGCTATTGGTCGCGATGAGGTGGGGAACTAAGTCTTTCTCTGTGCTTTCCACAGGGGATTCAGACATCCTTTCTTCCTGGGAGATGCAAGACGAGCCTGCATTGAAGTCACTGCAGGGATATCCGGCCTTATTTCGAGTCAGGGCATCGCGGTGTCCATTCCACTTGAGGCCGCAAACTCAGGGTCCCTCTCACATACCTAGAGCTGAGAGAAGCCTCCTCTTGAGGTGCTTGTGGTAAGGTGTTATTCCTCTGGAGACGAATCCAGGGACTAACCTCTCTTTTCGAGTTGATTTTTGGTCCACAGAGTTCTTTCGTGTTGCTACAGTGACCTCAGGATCCCTCTATCCTTGAAACAGTGTTCTTGGGGTTTCTCTGGAGTGCCATCAAGGAAATCAAGGCTCCTTTCATGTGTGATGTGCAACACGGAATTGCTCTGCACGCAGTAGAGGGGAATCCGGCCTCATCTCGCATCGAGGGGGAAGTCTCATGGTTTTTCTCGAGTTGCGGCGGGAACCTGGGGTATATTCTCGAGTTACGACGGGGATGGCCCTTCCACCCACGTGTTTGTTCAGCCACGTCAGGACTCCTGCCTAGTTGCGAGGGACAACTCGGGATTCTCCTCGAGGCTTGGCAGGGCAATTGGAACGCCTCTCCAGCTGAGGCGGGAGACCAAGGGTCCCTTTCCACGTGCCACAAGAATCCTGGGACTCCTATCAATTTTCACGAGGAGTCAGGCATTGTCTCCTTTGGAAGCACTGATCTCCGCGTACCTCTGGAGTTTTCAAAGGATGTGAGGCCTCCGGTCGCGATGAGGTGGGGAACTAGGTGTTTCTCTGTGGTCTCCACAGGGGATTCAGACATCCTTTCTTCTTGGGAGATGCAAGACGAGCCTGCATTCAAGTCACTGCAGGGATATCCGGCCTTATTTCGAGTCAGGGCATCGCGGTGTCCATTCCACTTGAGGCCGCAAACTCAGGATCCCTCTCACATACCTAGAGCTGAGAGAAGCCTCCTCTTGAGGTGCTTGTGGTAAGGTGGTATTCCTCAGGAGTCGAAGCCAGGGACTAACCTCTCATCTCGTGTTGATTCTTGGTCCACGGAGCTCTTTCGTGTTGCTACAGTGACCTCAGGATCCCTCTAGCCTTGAAACAGTGTTCTTGGGGTTTCTCTGGAGTGCCATCAAGGAAATCAAGGCTCCTTTCATGTGTGATGTGCAACACGGAATTGCTCTGCACGCAGTGCAGGGGAATCGGGCCTCATCTCGCAGCGAGGGGGAAGTCTCATGGTTTTTCTCGAGTTGCGGCGGGAACCTGGGGTATATTCTCGAGTTACGACGGGGATGGCCCTTCCACACACGTGTGTGTTCAGCCATGTCAGGACTCCTGCCTACTTGCGAGGGACAACTCGGGATTCTCCTCGAGGCTTTGCAGGGCAATTGGGACGCCTCTCCAGCTGAGACGGGAGACCAAGGGTCCCTTTCCACGTGCCACAGGAATCCTGGGTCTCCTATCAAGTTTCACGAGGAGTCAGGCATCGTCTCCTTTGGAGGCACTGATCTCCGCATACCTCTGGAGTTTTCAAAGGATTTGAGGCGTCCTGTCGCGATGAGATCGGGAACTAGGTCTTTCTCTGTGGTCTCCACAGGGAATTCAGACACCCTTTCGTCTTGGGAGATGCAAGACGAGCCTGCATTCAAGTCACTGCAGGGATATCCAGCCTTATTTCGAGTCAGGGCATCGCGGTGTCCATTCCACTTGAGGCCGCAAACTCAGGGTCCCTCTCACATACCTAGAGCTGAGAGAAGCCTCCTCTTGAGGTGCTTGTGGTAAGGTGGTATTCCTCTGGAGTCGAAGCCAGGGACTAACCTCTCATCTCGAGTTGATTTTTGGTCCACGGAGCTCTTTCGTGTTGCTACAGTGACCTCAGGATCCCTCTAGCCTTGAAACAGTGTTCTTGGGGTTTCTCTGGAGTGCCATCAAGGAAATCAAGGCTCCTTTCATGTGTGATGTGCAACACAGAATTGCTCTGCACACAGTGCAGGGGAATCGGGCCTCATCTCGCGGCGAGGGGGAAGTCTCATGGTTTTTCTCGAGTTGCGGCGGGAACCTGGGGTATATTCTCGAGTTACGACGGGGATGGCCCTTCCACACACGTGTTTGTTCAGCCACGTCAGGACTCTTGCCTAGTTGCGAGACACAACTCGGGATTCTCCTCGAGGCTTGGCAAGGCAATTGGGACGCCTCTCCAGCTGAGGCGGGAGACCAAGGGTCCCTTTCCACGTGCCACAGGAATCCTGGGACTCCTATCAAGTTTCACAAGGAGTCAGGCATCGTCTCCTTTGGAGGCACTGATCACTGCGTACCTCTGGAGTTTTCAAAGGATGTGAGGCCTCCAGTCGCGATGAGGTGAGGAACTAGGTCTTTCTCTGTGGTCTCCACAGGGGATTCAGACATCCTTTCATCTTGGGAGATGCAAGACGAGCCTGCATTCAAGTCACTGCAGGGATATCCAGCCTTATTTCGCGTCAGGGCATCGCGGTGTCCATTCCACTTGAGGCCGCAAACTCAGGGTCCCTCTCACATACCTAGAGCTGAGAGAAGCCTCCTCTTGAGGTGCTTGTGGTAAGGTGGTATTCCTCTGGAGTCGAAGCCAGGGACTAACCTCTCATCTCGAGTTGATTTTTGGCCCATGGAGCTCTTTCGTGTTGCTACAGTGAGCTCAGGATCCCTCTAGCCTTGAAACAGTGTTCTTGGGGTTTCTCTGGAGTGCCATCAAGGAAATCAAGGCTCCTTTCATGTGTGATGTGCAACACGGAATTGCTCTGCACGCAGTGCAGGGGAATCGGGCCTCATCTCGCGGCGAGGGGGAAGTCTCATGGTTTTTCTCGAGTTGCGGCGGGAACCTGGGGTATATTCTCGAGTTACGACGGGGATGGCCCTTCCACCCACGTGTTTCTTCAGCGACGTCAGGACTCCTGCCTAGTTGCGAGGGACAACTCTGGATTCTCCTCGAGGCTTGGCAGGGCAATTGGGACGCCTTTCCAGCTGAGGCGGGAGACCAACTGTCCCTTTCCAAGTGCCACAGGAATCCTGGGACTCCTATCAAGTTTCACGAGGAGTCAGGCATCGTCTCCTTTGGAGGCACTCATCTCCGCGTACCTCTGGAGTTTTCAAAGGATGTGAGGCTATCGGTCGCGATGAGGTGGGGAACTAAGTCTTTCTCTGTGCTTTCCACAGGGGATTCAGACATCCTTTCGTCCTGGGAGATGCAAGACGAGCCTGCATTGAAGTCACTGCAGGGATATCCGGCCTTATTTCGAGTCAGGGCATCGCGGTGTCCATTCCACTTGAGGCCGCAAACTCAGGGTCCCTCTCACATACCTAGAGCTGAGAGAAGCCTCCTGTTGAGGTGCTTGTGGTAAGGTGGTATTCCTCTGGAGACGAATCCAGGGACTAACCTCTCTTTTCGAGTTGATTTTTGGTCCACAGAGTTCTTTCGTGTTGCTACAGTGACCTCAGGATCCCTCTATCCTTGAAACAGTGTTCTTGGGGTTTCTCTGGAGTGCCATCAAGGAAATCAAGGCTCCTTTCATGTGTGATGTGCAAGACGGAATTGCTCTGCACGCAGTACAGGGGAATCGGGCCTCATCTCACATCGAGGGGGAAGTCTCATGGTTTTTCTCGAGTTGCGGCGGGAACCTGGGGTATATTCTCGAGTTACGACGGGGATGGCCCTTCCACCCACGTGTTTGTTCAGCCACGTCAGGACTCCTGCCTAGTTGCGAGGGACAACTCAGGATTCTCCTCGAGGCTTGGCAGGGCAATTGGGACGCCTCTCCAGCTGAGGCGGGAGACCAAGGGTCCCTTTCCACGTGCCACAAGAATCCTGGGACTCCTATCAAGTTTCACGAGGAGTCAGGCATCGTCTCCTTTGGAGGCACTGATCTCCGCGTACCTCTTGAGTTTTCAAAGGATGTGAGGCCTCCGGTCGCGATGAGGTGGGGAACTAGGTCTTTCTCTGTGGTCTCCACAGGGGATTCAGACACCCTTTCTTCTTGGGAGATGCAAGACGAGCCTGCATTCCAGTCACTGCAGGGATATCCGGCCTTATTTCGAGTCAGGGCATCCCGGTGTCCATTCCACTTGAGGCCGCAAACTCAGGGTCCCTCTCACATACCTAGAGCTGAGCGAAGCCTCCTCTTGAGGTGCTTGTGGTAAGGTGGTATTCCTCTGGAGTCGAAGCCAGGGACTAACCTCTCATCTCGAGTTGGTTTTTGGTCCACGGAGCTCTTTCCTGTTGCTACAGTGACCTCAGGATCCCTCTAGCCTTGAAACAGTGTTCTTGGGGTTTCTCTGGAGTGCCATCAAGGAAATCAAGGCTCCTTTCATGTGTGATGTGCAAGACGGAATTGCTCTGCACGCAGTACAGGGGAATCGGGCCTCATCTCGCGGCGAGGGGGAAGTCTCATGGTTTTTCTCGAGTTGCGGCGGGAACCTGGGGTATATTCTCGAGTTACGACGGGGATGGCCCTTCCACACACGTGTTTGTTCAGCAACGTCAGGACTCTTGCCTAGTTGCGAGACACAACTCCGGATTCTCCTCGAGGCTTGGCAAGGCAATTGAAACGCCTCTCCAGCTGAGGCGGGAGACCAAGTGTCCCTTTCCACGTGCCACAGGAATCCTGGGACTCCTATCAAGTTTCACGAGGAGTCAGGCATCGTCTCCTTTGGAGGCACTGATCTCCGCGTACCTCTGGAGTTTTCAAAGGATGTGAGGCCTCCGGTCGCGATGAGGTGGGGAACTAGGTCTTTCTCTGTGGTCTCCACAGGGGATTCAGACACCCTTTCGTCTTGGGAGATGCAAGACGAGCCTGCATTCCAGTCACTGCAGGGATATCCGGCCTTTTTTCGAGTCAGGGCATCGCGGTGTCCATTCCACTTGAGGCCGCAAACTCAGGGTCCCTCTCACATACCTAGAGCTGAGAGAAGCCTCCTCTTGAGGTGCTTGTGGTAAGGTGGTATTCCTCTGGAGTCGAAGCCAGGGACTAACCTCTCATCTCGAGTTGATTTTTGGCCCACGGAGCTCTTTCGTGTTGCTACAGTGACCTCAGGATCCCTCTAGCCTTGAAACAGTGTTCTTGGGGTTTCTCTGGAGTGCCATCAAGGAAATCAAGGCTCCTTTCATGTGTGATGTGCAACACGGAATTGCTCTGCACACAGTGCAGGGGAATCGGGCCTCATCTCGCGGCGAGGGGGAAGTCTCATGGTTTTTCTCGAGTTGCGGCGGGAACCTGGGGTATATTCTCGAGTTAAGACGGGGATGGCCCTTCCACACACGTGTGTGTTCAGCCATGTCAGGACTCCTGCCTAGTTGCGAGGGACAACTCGGGATTCTCTTCGAGGCTTTGCAGGGCAATTGGGACGCCTCTCCAGCTGAGACGGGAGACCAAGGGTCCCTTTCCACGTGCCACAGGAATCCTGGGTCTCCTATCAAGTTTCACGAGGTGTCAGGCATCGTCTCCTTTGGAGGCAATGATCTCCGCATACCTCTGAAGTTTTCAAAGGATTTGAGGCCTCCTGTCGCGATGAGGTGGGGAACTAGGTCTTTCTCTGTGGTCTCCACAGGGGATTCAGACACCCTTTCGTCTTGGGAGATGCAAGACGAGCCTGCATTCAAGTCACTGCAGGGATATCCGGCCTTATTTCGAGTCAGGGCATCGCGGTGTCCATTCCACTTGAGGCCGCAAACTCAGGGTCCCTCTCACATACCTAGAGCTGAGAGAAGCCTCCTCTTGAGGTGCTTGTGGTAAGGTGGTATTCCTCTGGAGTCGAAGCCAGGGACTAACCTCTCATCTCGAGTTGATTTTTGTCCACGGAGCTCTTTCGTGTTGCTACAGTGACCTCAGGATCCCTCTAGCCTTGAAAGAGTGTTCTTGGGCTTTCTCTGGAGTGCCATCAAGGAAATCAAGGCTCCTTTCATGTGTGATGTGCAACACGGAATTGCTCTGCACGCAGTGCAGGGGAATCGGGCCTCATCTCGCGGCGAGGGGGAAGTCTCATGGTTTTTCTCGAGTTGCGGCGGGAACCTGGGGTATATTCTCGAGTTACGACGGGGATGGCCCTTCCACACACGTGTTTGTTCAGCCACGTCAGGACTCTTGCCTAGTTGCGAGACACAACTCGGGATTCTCCTCGAGGCTTGGCAAGGCAATTGGGACGCCTCTCCAGCTGAGGCGGGAGACCAAGGGTCCCTTTCCACGTGCCACAGGAATCCTGGGACTCCTATCAAGTTTCACGAGGAGTCAGGCATCGTCTCCTTTGGAGGCACTGATCTCCGCGTACCTCTGGAGTTTTCAAAGGATGTGAGGCCTCCGGTCGCGATGAGGTGGGGAACTAGGTCTTTCTCTGTGGTCTCCACAGGGGATTCAGACATCCTTTCGTCCTGGGAGATGCAAGACGAGCCTGCATTCAAGTCACTGCAGGGATATCCAGCCTTATTTCGCGTCAGGGCATCGCGGTGTCCATTCCACTTGAGGCCGCAAACTCAGGGTCCCTCTCACATACCTAGAGCTGAGAGAAGCCTCCTCTTGAGGTGCTTGTGGTAAGGTGGTATTCCTCTGGAGTCGAAGCCAGGGACTAACCTCTCATCTCGAGTTGATTTTTGGCCCGCGGAGCTCTTTCGTGTTGCTACAGTGACCTCAGGATCCCTCTATCCTTGAAACAGTGTTCTTGGGGTTTCTCTGGAGTGCCATCAAGGAAATCAAGGCTCCTTTCATGTGTGATGTGCAAGACGGAATTGCTCTGCACGCAGTACAGGGGAATCGGGCCTCATCTCACATCGAGGGGGAAGTCTCATGGTTTTTCTCGAGTTGCGGCGGGAACCTGGGGTATATTCTCGAGTTACGACGGGGATGGCCCTTCCACCCACGTGTTTGTTCAGCCACGTCAGGACTCCTGCCTAGTTGCGAGGGACAACTCGGGATTCTCCTCGAGGCTTGGCAGGGCAATTGGGACGCCTCTCCAGCTGAGGCGGGAGAACAAGGGTCCCTTTCCACGTGCCACAAGAATCCTGGGACTCCTATCAAGTTTCACGAGGAGTCAGGCATCGTCTCCTTTGGAGGCACTGATCTCCGCGTACCTCTGGAGTTTTCAAAGGATGTGAGGCCTCCGGTCGCGATGAGGTGGGGAACTAGGTCTTTCTCTGTGGTCTCCACAGGGGATTCAGACATCCTTTCTTCTTGGGAGATGCAAGACGAACCTGCATTCCAGTCACTGCAGGGATATCCGGCCTTATTTCGAGTCAGGGCATCGCGGTGTCCATTCCACTTGAGGCCGCAAACTCAGGGTCCCTCTCACATACCTAGAGCTGAGAGAAGCCTCCTCTTGAGTTGCTTGTGGTAAGGTGGTATTCCTCTGGAGTCGAAGCCAGGGACTAAACTCTCATCTCGAGTTGATTTTTGGTCCACGGAGCTCTTTCGTGTTGCTACAGTGACCTCAGGATCCCTCTATCCTTGAAACAGTGTTCTTGGGGATTCTCTGGAGTGCCATGAAGGAAATCAAGGCTCCTTTCATGTGTGATGTGCAACACAGAATTGCTCTGCACGCAGTGCAGGGGGATCGGGCCTCATCTCGCGGCGAGGGGGAAGTCTCATGGTTTTTCTCGAGTTGCGGCGGGAACCTGGGGTATATTCTCGAGTTACGACGGGGATGGCCCTTCCACACACGTGTTTGTTCAGCCACGTCAGGACTCTTGCCTAGTTGCGAGACACAACTCGGGATTCTCCTCGAGGCTTGGCAAGGCAATTGGGACGCCTCTCCAGCTGAGGCGGGAGACCAAGGGTCCCTTTCCACGTGCCACAGGAATCCTGGGACTCCTATCAAGTTTCACAAGGAGTCAGGCATCGTCTCCTTTGGAGGCACTGATCTCCGCGTACCTCTGGAGTTTTCAAAGGATGTGAGGCTATCGGTCGCGATGAGGTGGGGAACTAAGTCTTTCTCTGTGCTTTCCACAGGGGATTCAGACATCCTTTCGTCCTGGGAGATGCAAGACGAGCCTGCATTGAAGTCACTGCAGGGATATCCGGCCTTATTTCGAGTCAGGGCATCGCGGTGTCCATTCCACTTGAGGCCGCAAACTCAGGGTCCCTCTCACATACCTAGAGCTGAGAGAAGCCTCCTCTTGAGGTGCTTGTGGTAAGGTGGTATTCCTCTGGAGACGAATCCAGGGACTAACCTCTCTTTTCGAGTTGATTTTTGGTCCACAGAGTTCTTTCGTGTTGCTACAGTGACCTCAGGATCCCTCTATCCTTGAAACAGTGTTCTTGGGGTTTCTCTGGAGTGCCATCAAGGAAATCAAGGCTCCTTTCATGTGTGATGTGCAAGACGGAATTGCTCTGCACGCAGTACAGGGGAATCGGGCCTCATCTCACATCGAGGGGGAAGTCTCATGGTTTTTCTCGAGTTGCGGCGGGAACCTGGGGTATATTCTCGAGTTACGACGGGGATGGCCCTTCCACCCACGTGTTTGTTCAGCCACGTCAGGACTCCTGCCTAGTTGCGAGGGACAACTCGGGATTCTCCTCGAGGCTTGGCAGGGCAATTGGGACGCCTCTCCAGCTGAGGCGGGAGACCAAGTGTCCCTTTCCACGTGCCACAAGAATCCTGGGACTCCTATCAAGTTTCACGAGGAGTCAGGCATCGTCTCCTTTGGAGGCACTGATCTCCGCGTACCTCTGGAGTTTTCAAAGGATGTGAGGCCTCCGGTCGCGATGAGGTGGGGAACTAGGTGTTTCTCTGTGGTCTCCACAGGGGATTCAGACATCCTTTCTTCTTGGGAGATGCAAGACGAGCCTGCATTCCAGTCACTGCAGGGATATCCGGCCTTATTTCGAGTCAGGGCATCGCGGTGTCCATTCCACTTGAGGCCGCAAACTCAAAGTCCCTCTCACATACCTAGAGCTGAGAGAAGCCTCCTCTTGAGTTGCTTGTGGTAAGGTGGTATTCCTCTGGAGTCGAAGCCAGGGACTAACCTCTCATCTCGAGTTGATTTTTGGTCCACGGAGCTCTTTCGTGTTGCTACAGTGACCTCAGGATCCCTCTAGCCTTGAAACAGTGTTCTTGGGGATTCTCTGGAGTGCCATGAAGGAAATCAAGGCTCCTTTCATGTGTGATGTGCAACACAGAATTGCTCTGCACGCAGTGCAGGGTAATCGGGCCTCATCTCGCGGCGAGGGGGAAGTCTCATGGTTTTTCTCGAGTTGCGGCGGGAACCTGGGGTATATTCTCGAGTTACGACGGGGATGGCCCTTCCACACACGTGTTTGTTCAGCCACGTCAGGACTCTTGCCTAGTTGCGAGACACAACTCGGGATTCTCCTCGAGGCTTGGCAAGGCAATTGGGACGCCTCTCCAGCTGAGGCGGGAGACCAAGGGTCCCTTTCCACGTGCCACAGGAATCCTGGGTCGGTCTCCTATCAAGTTTCACGAGGAGTCAGGCATCGTCTCCTTTGGAGGCACTGATCTCCGCATACCTCTGGAGTTTTCAAAGGATTTGAGGCCTCCTGTCGCGATGAGGTGGGGAACTAGGTCTTTCTCTGTGGTCTCCACAGGGGATTCAGACACCCTTTCTTCTTGGGAGATGCAAGACGAGCCTGCATTCCAGTCACTGCAGGGATATCCGGCCTTATTTCGAGTCAGGGCATCGCGGTGTCCATTCCACTTGAGGCCGCAAACTCAGGGTCCCTCTCACATACCTAGAGCTGAGAGAAGCCTCCTCTTGAGGTGCTTGTGGTAAGGTGGTATTCCTCTGGAGTCGAAGCCAGGGACTAACCTCTCATCTCGAGTTGATTTTTGGTCCACGGAGCTCTTTCGTGTTGCTACAGTGACCTCAGGATCCCTCTAGCCTTGAAACAGTGGTCTTGTGGTTTCTCTGGAGTGCCATGAAGGAAATCAAGGCTCCTTTCATGTGTGATGTGCAACACAGAATTGCTCTGCACGCAGTGCAGGGTAATCGGGCCTCATCTCGCTGCGAGGGGGAAGTCTCATGGTTTTTCTTGAGTTGCGGCGGGAACCTGGGGTATATTCTCGAGTTACGACGAGGATGGCCCTTCCACACACGTGTTTGTTCAGCCACGTCAGGACTCTTGCCTAGTTACGAGACACAACTCGGGATTCTCCTCGAGGCTTGGCAAGGCAATTGGGACGCCTCTGAGCTGAGGCGGGAGACCAAGGGTCCCTTTCCACGTGCCACAGGAATCCTGGGACTCCTATCAAGTTTCACGAGGAGTCAGGCATCGTCTCCTTTGGAGGCACTGATCTCCACGTACCTCTGGAGTTTTCAAAGGATGTGAGGCCTCCGGTCGCGATGAGGTGGGGAACTAGGTCTTTCTCTGTGGTCTCCACAGGGGATTCAGACATCCTTTCATCTTGGGAGATGCAAGACGAGCCTGCATTCAAGTCACTGCAGGGATATCCAGCCTTATTTCGCGTCAGGGCATCGCGGTGTCCATTCCACTTGAGGCCGCAAACTCAGGGTCCCTCTCACATACCTAGAGCTGAGAGAAGCCTCCTCTTGAGGTGCTTGTGGTAAGGTGGTATTCCTCTGGAGTCGAAGCCAGGGACTAACCTCTCATCTCGAGTTGATTTTTGGCCCACGGAGCTCTTTCGTGTTGCTACAGTGACCTCAGGATCCCTCTAGCCTTGAAACAGTGTTCTTGGGGTTTCTCTGGAGTGCCATCAAGGAAATCAAGGATCCTTTCATGTGTGATGTGCAAAACGGAATTGCTCTGCACGCAGTGCAGGGGAATCGGGCCTCATCTCGCGGCGAGGGGGAAGTCTCATGGTTTTTCTCGAGTTGTGGCGGGAACTTGGGGTATATTCTCGAGTTACGACGGGGATGGCCCTTCCACCCACGTGTTTCTTCAGCCACGTCAGGACTCCTGCCTAGTTGCGAGGGACAACTCTGGATTCTCCTCGAGGCTTGGCAGGGCAATTGGGACGCCTCTCCAGCTGAGGCGGGAGAACAAGGGTCCCTTTCCAAGTGCCACAGGAATCCTGGGACTCCTATCAAGTTTCACGAGGAGTCAGGCATCGTCTCCTTTGGAGGCACTGATCTCCGCGTACCTCTGGAGTTTTCAAAGGTTGTGAGGCTATCGGTCGCGATGAGGTGGGGAACTAAGTCTTTCTCTGTGCTTTCCACAGGGGATTCAGACATCCTTTCGTCCTGGGAAATGCAAGACGAGCCTGCATTGAAGTCACTGCAGGGATATCCGGCCTTATTTCGAGTCAGGGCATCGCGGTGTCCATTCCACTTGAGGCCGCAAACTCAGGGTCCCTCTCACATACCTAGAGCTGAGAGAAGCCTCCTCTTGAGGTGCTTGTGGTAAGGTGGTATTCCTCTGGAGACGAATCCAGGGACTAACCTCTCTTTTCGAGTTGATTTTTGGTTCACAGAGTTCTTTCGTGTTGCTACAGTGACCTCAGGATCCCTCTATCCTTGAAACAGTGTTCTTGGGTTTCTCTGGAGTGCCATCAAGGAAACCAAGGCTCCTTTCATGTGTGATGTGCAAGACGGAATTGCTCTGCACGCAGTACAGGGGAATCGGGCCTCATCTCGCATCGAGGGGGAAGTCTCATGGTTTTTCTCGAGTTGCGGCGGGAACCTGGGGTATATTCTCGAGTTACGACGGGGATGGCCCTTCCACCCACGTGTTTGTTCAGCCACGTCAGGACTCCTGCCTAGTTGCAAGGGACAACTCGGGATTCTCCTCGAGGCTTGGCAGGGCAATTGGAACGCCTCTCCAGCTGAGGCGGGAGACCAAGGGTCCCTTTCCACGTGCCACAAGAATCCTGGGACTCCTATCAAGTTTCACGAGGAGTCAGGCATCGTCTCCTTTGGAGGCACTGATCTCCGCGTACCTCTGGAGTTTTCAAAGGATGTGAGGCCTCCTGTCGCGATGAGGTGGGGAACTAGGTGTTTCTCTGTGGTCTCCACAGGGGATTCAGACATCCTTTCTTCTTGGGAGATGCAAGACGAGCCTGCATTCAAGTCACTGCAGGGATATCCGGCTTATTTCGCGTGAGGGCATCGCGGTGTCCATTCCACTTGAGGCCGCAAACTCAGGATCCCTCTCACATACCTAGAGCTGAGAGAAGCCTCCTCTTGAGGTGCTTGTGGTAAGGTGGTATTCCTCAGGAGTCGAAGCCAGGGACTAACCTCTCATCTCGTGTTGATTCTTGGTCCACGGAGCTCTTTCGTGTTGCTACAGTGACCTCAGGATCCCTCTAGCCTTGAAACAGTGTTCTTGGGGTTTCTCTGGAGTGCCATCAAGGAAATCAAGGCTCCTTTCATGTGTGATGTGCAACACGGAATTGCTCTGCACGCAGTGCAGGGGAATCGGGCCTCATCTCGCATCGAGGGGGAAGTCTCATGGTTTTTCTCGAGTTGCGGCGGGAACCTGGGGTATATTCTCGAGTTACGACGGGGATGGCCCTTCCACACACGTGTGTGTTCAGCCATGTCAGGACTCCTGCCTAGTTGCGAGGGACAACTCGGGATTCTCCTCGAGGCTTTGCAGGGCAATTGGGACGCCTCTCCAGCTGAGACGGGAGACCAAGGGTCCCTTTCCACGTGCCACAGGAATCCTGGGTCTCCTATCAATTTTCACGAGGAGTCAGGCATCGTCTCCTTTGGAGGCACTGATCTCCGCATACCTCTGGAGTTTTCAAAGGATTTGAGGCCTCCGGTCGCGATGAGGTGGGGAACTAGGTCTTTCTCTGTGGTCTCCACAGGGGATTCAGACATCCTTTCATCTTGGGAGATGCAAGACGAGCCTGCATTCAAGTCACTGCAGGGATATCCGGCCTTATTTCGAGTCAGGGCATCGCGGTGTCCATTCCACTTGAGGCCGCAAACTCAGGGTCCCTCTCACATACCTAGAGCTGAGAGAAGCCTCCTCTTGAGGTGCTTGTGGTAAGGTGGTATTCCTCTGGAGTCGAAGCCAGGGACTAACCTCTCATCTCGAGTTGATTTTTGGCCCACGGAGCTCTTTCGTGTTGCTACAGTGACCTCAGGATCCCTCTAGCCTTGAAACAGTGGTCTTGTGGTTTCTCTGGAGTGCCATGAAGGAAATCAAGGCTCCTTTCATGTGTGATGTGCAACACAGAATTGCTCTGCACGCAGTGCAGGGGAATCGGGCCTCATTTCGCTGCGAGGGGGAAGTCTCATGGTTTTTCTCGAGTTGCGGCGGGAACCTGGGGTATATTCTCGAGTTACGACGGGGATGACCCTTCCACACACGTGTTTGTTCAACGACGTCAGGACTCTTGCCTAGTTGCGAGACACAACTCGGGATTCTCCTCGAGGCTTGGCAAGGCAATTGGGACGCCTCTCCAGCTGAGGCTGGAGACCAAGGGTCCCTTTCCACGTGCCACAGGAATCCTGGGACTCCTATCAAGTTTCACGAGGAGTCAGGCATCGTCTCCTTTGGAGGCACTGATCTCTGCGTACCTCTGGAGTTTTCAAAGGATGTGAGGCCTCCGGTCGCGGTGAGGTGGGGAACTAGGTCTTTCTCTGTGGTCTCCACAGGGGATTCAGACATCCTTTCATCTTGGGAGATGCAAGACGAGCCTGCATTGAAGTCACTGCAGGGATATCCAGCCTTATTTCGCGTCAGGGCCTCGCGGTGTCCATTCCACTTGAGGCCGCAAACTCAGGGTCCCTCTCACATACCTAGAGCTGAGAGAAGCCTCCTCTTGAGGTGCTTGTGGTAAGGTGGTATTACTCTGGAGTCGAAGCCAGGGACTAACCTCTCATCTCTTGTTGATTCTTGGTCCACGGAGCTCTTTCGTGTTGCTACAGTGACCTCAGGATCCCTCTAGCCTTGAAACAGTGTTCTTGGGGTTTCTCTGGAGTGCCATCAAGGAAATCAAGGCTCCTTTCATGTGTGATGTGCAACACGGAATTGCTCTGCACGCAGTGCAGGGGAATCGGGCCTCATCTCGCGGCGAGGGGGAAGTCTCATGGTTTTTCTCGAGTTGTGGCTGGAACCTGGGGTATATTCTCGAGTTACGACGGGGATGGCCCTTCCACCCACGTGTTTCTTCAGCGAAGTCAGGACTCCTGCCTAGTTGCGAGGGACAACTCTGGATTCTCCTCGAGGCTTGGCAGGGCAATTGGGACGCCTCTCCAGCTGAGGCGGGAGACCAAGGGTCCCTTTCCAAGTGCCACAGGAATCCTGGGACTCCTATCAAGTTTCACGAGGAGTCAGGCATCGTCTCCTTTGGAGGCACTGATCTCCACGTACCTCTGGAGTTGTCAAAGGATGTGAGGCTATCGGTCGCGATGAGGTGGGGAACTAAGTCTTTCTCTGTGCTTTCCACAGGGGATTCAGACATACTTTCGTCCTGGGAGATGCAAGACAAGCCTGCATTCAAGTCACTGCAGGGATATCCGGCCTTATTTCGAGTCAGGGCATCGCGGTTTCCATTCCACTTGAGGCCGAAAACTCAGGGTCCCTCTCACATACCTAGAGCTGAGAGAAGCCTCCTCTTGAGGTGCTTGTGGTAAGGTGGTATTCCTCTGGAGACGAATCCAGGGACTAACCTCTCTTTTCGAGTTGATTTTTGGTTCACAGAGTTCTTTCGTGTTGCTACAGTGACCTCAGGATCCCTCTATCCTTGAAACAGTGTTCTTGGGGTTTCTCTGGTGTGCCATCAAGGAAATCAAGGCTCCTTTCATGTGTGATGTGCAACACGGAATTGCTCTGCACGCAGTACAGGGGAATCGGGCCTCATCTCGCATCGAGGGGGAAGTCTCATGGTTTTTCTCGAGTTGCGGCGGGAACCTGGGGTATATTCTCCAGTTACGACGGGGATGGCCCTTCCACCCACGTGTTTGTTCAGCCACGTCAGGACTCTTGCCTAGTTGCGACACACAACTCGGGATTCTCCTCGAGGCTTGGCAAGGCAATTGGGACGCCTCTCCAGCTGAGGCGGGAGACCAAGGGTCCCTTTCCACGTGCCACAAGAATCCTGGGACTCCTATCAAGTTTCACGAGGAGTCAGGCATCGTCTCCTTTGGAGGCACTGATCTCCGCGTACCTCTGAAGTTTTCAAAGGATGTGAGGCCTCCGGTCGCGATGAGGTGGGGAACTAGGTCTTTCTCTGTGGTCTCCACAGGGGATTCAGACACCCTTTCATCTTGGGAGATGCAAGACGAGCCTGCATTCAAGTCACTGCAGGGATATCCAGCCTTATTTCGCGTCAGGGCATCGCGGTGTTCATTCCACTTGAGGCCGCAAACTCAGGGTCCCTCTCACATACCTAGAGCTGAGAGAAGCCTCCTCTTGAGGTGCTTGTGGTAAGGTGGTATTCCTCTGGAGTCGAAGCCAGGAACTAACCTCTCATCTCGAGTTAATTTTTGGCCCACGGAGCTCTTTCGTGTTGCTACAGTGACCTCAGGATCCCTCTAGCCTTGAAACAGTGTTCTTGGGTTTTCTCTGGAGTGCCATCAAGGAAATCAAGGCTCCTTTCATGTGTGATGTGCAAGACGGAATTGCTCTGCACGCAGTACAGGGGAATCGGGCCTCATCTCGCATCGAGGGGGAAGTCTCATGGTTTTTCTCGAGTTGCGGCGGGAACCTGGGGTATATTCTCGAGTTACGACGGGGATGGCCCTTCCACCCACGTGTTTGTTCAGCCACGTCAGGACTCCTGCCTAGTTGCGAGGGACAACTCGGGATTCTCCTCGAGGCTTGGCAGGGCAATTGGAACGCCTCTCCAGCTGAGACGGGAGACCAAGGGTCCCTTTCCACGTGCCACAAGAATCCTGGGACTCCTATCAAGTTTCACGAGGAGTCAGTCATCGTCTCCTTTGGAGGCACTGATGTCCGCGTACCTCTGGAGTTTTCAAAGGATGTGAGGCCTCCGGTCGCCATGAGGTGGGGAACTAGGTGTTTCTCTGTGGTCTCCACAGGGGATTCAGACATCCTTTCTTCTTGGGAGATGCAAGACGAGCCTGCATTCAAGTCACTGCAGGGATATCCGGCCTTATTTCGAGTCAGGGCATCGCGGTGTCCATTCCACTTGAGGCCGCAAACTCAGGGTCCCTCTCACATACCTAGAGCTGAGAGAAGCCTCCTCTTGAGGTGCTTGTGGTAAGGTGGTATTCCTCTGGAGTCGAAGCCAGGGACTAACCTCTCATCTCTTGTTGATTTTTGGTCCACGGAGCACTTTCGTGTTGCTACAGTGACCTCAGGATCCCTCTAGCCTTGAAACAGTGTTCTTGGGGTTTCTCTGGAGTGCCATGAAGGAAATCAAGGCTTCTTTCATGCGTGATGTGCAACACGGAATTGCTCTGCACGCAGTGCAGGGGAATCGGGCCTCATCTCGCGGCGAGGGGGAAGTCTCATGGTTTTTCTCGAGTTGCGGCGGGAACCTGGGGTATATTCTCGAGTTACGACGGGGATGGCCCTTCCACACACGTGTTTGTTCAGCCACCTCAGTACTCTTGCCTAGTTGCGAGACACAACTCGGGATTCTCCTCGAGGCTTGGCAGGGCAATTGGGACGCCTCTCCAGCTGAGACGGGAGACCAAGTGTCCCTTTCCACGTGCCACAGGAATCCTGGGACTCCTATCAAGTTTCACGAGGAGTCAGGCATCGTCTCCTTTGAAGGCACTGATCTCCGCATACCTCTGGAGTTTTCAAAGGATGTGAGGCCTCCTGTCGCGATGAGGAGGGCAACTAGGTCTTTCTCTGTGGTCTCCACAGGGGATTCAGACACCCTTTCGTCTTGGGAGATGCAAGACGAGCCTGCATTCCAGTCACTGCAGGGATATCCGGCCTTATTTCGAGTCAGGGCATCGCGGTGTCCATTCCACTTGAGGCCGCAAACTCAGGGTCCCTCTCACATACCTAGAGCTGAGAGAAGCCTCCTCTTGAGGTGCTTGTGGTAAGGTGGTATTCCTCTGGAGTCGAAGCCAGGGACTAACCTCTCATCTCGAGTTGATTTTTGGTCCACGGAGCTCTTTCGTGTTGCTACAGTGACCTCAGGATCCCTCTAGCCTTGAAACAGTGTTCTTGGGGTTTCTCTGGAGTGCCATCAAGGAAATCAAGGCTCCTTTCATGTGTGATGTGCAACACAGAATTGCTCTGCACGCAGTGCAGGGGAATCGGGCCTCATCTCGCGGCGAGGGGGAAGTCTCATGGTTTTTCTCGAGTTGCGGCGGGAACCTGGGGTATATTCTCCAGTTACGACGGGGATGGCCCTTCCACCCACGTGTTTGTTGAGCCACGTCAGGACTCCTGCCTAGTTGCGAGGGAGAACTCGGGATTCTCCTCGAGGCTTGGCAGGGCAATTGGAACGCCTCTCCAGCTGAGGCGGGAGACCAAGGGTCCCTTTCCACGTGCCACAAGAATCCTGGGACTCCTATCAAGTTTCTCGAGGAGTCAGGCATCGTCTCCTTTGGAGGCACTGATCTCCGCGTACCTCTGGAGTTTTCAAAGGATGTGAGGCCTCCGGTCGCGATGAGGTGGGGAACTAGGTGTTTCTCTGTGGTCTCCACAGGGGATTCAGACATCCTTTCTTCTTGGGAGATGCAAGACGAGCCTGCATTCAAGTCACTGCAGGGATATCCGGCCTTATTTCGAGTCAGGGCATCGCGGTGTCCATTCCACTTGAGGCCGCAAACTCAGGGTCCCTCTCACATACCTAGAGCTGAGAGAAGCCTCCTCTTGAGGTGCTTGTGGTAAGGTGGTATTCCTCTGGAGTCGAAGCCAGGGACTAACCTCCCATCTCTTGTTGATTTTTGGTCCACGGAGCTCTTTCGTGTTGCTACAGTGACCTCAGGATCCCTCTAGCCTTGAAACAGTGTTCTTGGGGTTTCTCTGGAGTGCCATGAAGGAAATCAAGGCTTCTTTCATGCGTGATGTGCAACACGGAATTGCTCTGCACGCAGTGCAGGGGAATCGGGCCTCATCTCGCGGCGAGGGGGAAGTCTCATGGTTTTTCTCGAGTTGCGGCGGGAACCTGGGGTATATTCTCGAGTTACGACGGGGATGGCCCTTCCACACACGTGTTTGTTCAGCCACCTCAGTACTCTTGCCTAGTTGCGAGACACAACTCGGGATTCTCCTCGAGGCTTGGCAGGGCAATTGGGACGCCTCTCCAGCTGAGGCGGGAGACCAAGGGTCCCTTTCCACGTGCCACAAGAATCCTGGGACTCCTATCAAGTTTCTCGAGGAGTCAGGCATCATCTCCTTTGGAGGCACTGATCTCCGCGTACCTCTGGAGTTTTCAAAGGATGTGAGGCCTCCGGTCGCGATGAGGTGGGAAACTAGGTGTTTCTCTGTGGTCTCCACAGGGCATTCAGACATCCTTTCTTCTTGGGAGATGCAAGACGAGCCTGCATTCAAGTCACTGCAGGGATATCCGGCCTTATTTCGAGTCAGGGCATCGCGGTGTCCATTCCACTTGAGGCCGCAAACTCAGGATCCTCTCACATACCTAGAGCTGAGAGAAGCCTCCTCTTGAGGTGCTTGTGGTAAGGTGGTATTCCTCAGGAGTCGAAGCCAGGGACTAACCTCTCATCTCGTGTTGATTCTTGGTCCACGGAGCACTTTCGTGTTGCTGCAGTGACCTCAGGATCCCTCTAGCCTTGAAACAGTGTTCTTGGGGTTTCTCTGGAGTGCCATCAAGGAAATCAAGGCTCCTTTCATGTGTGATGTGCAACACAGAATTGTTCTGCACGCAGTGCAGGGGAATCGGGCCTCATCTCGCGGCGAGGGGGAAGTCTCATGGTTTTTCTCGAGTTGCGGCGGGAACCTGGGGTATATTCTCGAGTTACGACGGGGATGGCCCTTCCTCACACGTGTGTGTTCAGCCATGTCAGGACTCCTGCCTAGTTGCGAGGGACAAATCGGGATTCTCCTCGAGGCTTTGCAGGGCAATTGGGACGCCTCTCCAGCTGAGACGGGAGACCAAGTGTCCCTTTCCACGTGCCACAGTAATCCTGGGTCTCCTATCAAGTTTCACAAGGAGTCAGGCATCGTCTCCTTTGGAGGCACTGATCTCCGCATACCTCTGGAGTTTCCAAAGGATTTGAGGCCTCCTGTCGCGATGAGGAGGGGAACTAGGTCTTTCTCTGTGGTCTCCACAGGGGATTCAGACACCCTTTCGTCTTGGGAGACGCAAGACGAGCCTGCATTCCAGTCACTGCAGGGATATCCGGCCTTATTTCGAGTCAGGGCATCGCGGTGTCCATTCCACTTGAGGCCGCAAACTCAGGGTCCCTCTCACATACCTAGAGCTGAGAGAAGCCTCCTCTTGAGGTGCTTGTGGTAAGGTGGTATTCCTCTGGAGTCGAAGCCAGGGACTAACCTCTCATCTCGAGTTGATTTTTGATCCACGGAGCTCTTTCGTGTTGCTACAGTGACCTCAGGATCCCTCTAGCCTTGAAACAGTGTTCTTGGGGTTTCTCTGGAGTGCCATCAAGGAAATCAAGGCTCCTTTCATGTGTGATGTGCAACACAGAATTGCTCTGCACGCAGTGCAGGGGAATCGGGCCTCATCTCGCGGCGAGGGGGAAGTCTCATGGTTTTTCTCGAGTTGCGGCGGGAACCTGGGGTATATTCTCGAGTTACGACGGGGATGGCCCTTCCACCCACGTGTTTCTTCAGCGACGTCAGGACTCCTGCCTAGTTGCGAGGGACAACTCTGGATTCTCCTCGAGGATTGGCAGGGCAATTGGGACGCCTCTCCAGCTGAGGCGGGAGACCAAGTGTCCCTTTCCAAGTGCCACAGGAATCCTGGGACTCCTATCAAGTTTCAGGAGGAGTCAGGCATCGTCTCCTTTGGAGGCACTGATCTCCGCGTACCTCTGGAGTTTTCAAAGGATGTGAGGCCTCCGGTCGCGATGAGGTGGGGAACTAGGTGTTTCTCTGTGGTCTCCACAGGGGATTCAGACATCCTTTCTCCTTGGGAGATGCAAGACGATCCTGCATTCAAGTCACTGCAGGGATATCCGGCCTTATTTCGAGTCAGGGCATCGCGGTGTCCATTCCACTTGAGGCCTCAAACTCAGGAACCCTCTCACATACCTAGAGCTGAGAGAAGCCTCCTCTTGAGGTGCTTGTGGTAAGGTGGTATTCCTCTGGAGTCGAAGCCAGGGAATAACCTCTCATCTCGAGTTGATTATTGGCCCACGGAGCTCTTTCGTGTTGCTACAGTGACCTCAGGATCCCTCTAGCCTTGAAACAGTGTTCTTGGGGCTTCTCTGTAGTGCCATCAAGGAAATCAAGGCTCCTTTCATGTGTGATGTGCAACACGGAATTTCTCTGCACGCAGTGCAGGGGAATCGGGCCTCATCTCGTGGCGAGGGGGAAGTCTCATGGTTTTTCTCGAGTTGCGGCGGGAACCTGGGGTATATTCTCGAGTTACGACGGGGATGGCCCTTCCACACACGTGTTTGTTCAGCCACGTCAGGACTCTTGCCTAGTTGCGAGACACAACTCGGGATTCTCCTCGAGGCTTGCAAGGCAATTGGGACGCACTCCAGCTGAGGCGGGAGACCAAGGGTCCCTTTCCACGTGCCACAGGAATCCTGGGACTCTTATCAAGTTTCACGAGGAGTCAGGCATCTTCTCCTTTGGAGGCACTGATCTCCGCGTACCTCTGGAGTTTTCAAAGGATGTGAGGCCTCCGGTCGCGATGAGGTGGGGAACTAGGTGTTTCTCCGTGGTCTCCACAGGGGATACAGACATCCTTTCATCTTGGGAGATGCAAGACGAGCCTGCATTCAAGTCACTGCAGGGATATCCAGCCTTATTTCGCGTCAGGGCATCGCGGTGTCCATTCCACTTGAGGCCGCAAACTCAGGGTCCCTCTCACATACCTAGAGCTGAGAGAAGCCTCCTCTTGAGGTGCTTGTGGTAAGGTGGTATTCCTCTTGAGTCGAAGCCAGGGACTAACCTCTCATCTCGAGTTGATTTTTGGCCCACGGAGCTCTTTCGTGTTGCTACAGTGACCTCAGGATCCCTCTAGCCTTGAAACAGTGTTCTTGGGGTTTCTCTGGAGTGCCATCAAGGAAATCAAGGCTCCTTTCATGTGTGATGTGCAACACGGAATTGCTCTGCACGCAGTGCAGGGGAATCGGGCCTCATCTCGCGGCGAGGGGGAAGTCTCATGGTTTTTCTCGAGTTGCGGCGGGAACCTGGGGTATATTCTCGAGTTACGACGGGGATGGCCCTTCCACACACGTGTTTCTTCAGCGACGTCAGGACTCCTACCTAGTTGCGAGGGACAACTCTGGATTCTCCTCGAGGCTTGGCAGGGCAATTGGGACGCCTCTCCAGCTGAGGCGGGAGACCAAGGGTCGCTTTCCAAGTGCCACAGGAATCCTGGGACTCCTATCAAGTTTCACGAGGAGTCAGGCATCGTCTCCTTTGGAGGCACTGATCTCCGCGTACCTCTGGAGTTTTCAAAGGATGTGAGGCTATCGGTCGCGATGAGGTGGGGAACTAAGTTTTTCTCTGTGCTTTCCACAGGGGATTCAGACATCCTTTCGTCCTGGGAGATGCAAGACGAGCCTGCATTGAAGTCACTGCAGGGATATCCGGCCTTATTTCGAGTCAGGGCATCGCGGTGTCCATTCCAGTTGTGGCCGCAAACTCAGGGTCCCTCTCACATACCTAGAGCTGAGAGAAGCCTCCTCTTGAGGTGCTTGTGGTAAGGTGGTACTCCTCAGGAGTCGAAGCCAGGGACTAACCTCTCATCTCGAGTTGATTATTGGCCCACGGAGCTCTTTCGTGTTGCTACAGTGACCTCAGGATCCCTCTAGCCTTGAAACAGTGTTCTTGGGGTTTCTCTGGAGTGCCATCAAGGAAATCAAGGCTCCTTTCATGTGTGATGTGCAAGACGGAATTGCTCTGCACGCAGTACAGGGGAATCGGGCCTCATCTCGCGGCGAGGGGGAAGTCTCATGGTTTTTCTCGAGTTGCGGCGGGAACCTGGGATATATTCTCGAGTTACGACGGGGATGGCCCTTCCACCCACGTGTTTGTTCAGCCATGTCAGGACTCTTGCCTAGTTGCGAGACACAACTCGGGATTCTCCTCGAGGCTTGGCAAGGCAATTGGGACGCCTCTCCAGCTGAGACGGGAGACCAAGAGTCCCTTTCCACGTGCCACAGGAATCCTGGGACTCCTCTCAAGTTTCACGAGGAGTCAGGCATCGTCTCCTTTGGAGGCACTGATCTCCGCGTACCTCTGGAGTTTTCAAAGGATGTGAGGCCTCCAGTCGCGATGAGGTGGGGAACTAGGTCTTTCTCTGTGGTCTCCACAGGGGATTCAGACATCCTTTCGTCCTGGGAGATGCAAGACGAGCCTGCATTGAAGTCACTGCAGGGATATCCAGCCTTATTTCACGTCAGGGCATCGTGGTGTCCATTCCACTTGAGGCCGCAAACTCAGGGTCCCTCTCACATAGCTAGAGCTGAGAGAAGCCTCCTCTTGAGGTGCTTGTGGTAAGGTGGTATTCCTCTGGAGTCGAAGCCAGGGACTAACCTCTCATCTCGAGTTGATTTTTGGTCCACGGAGCTCTTTCGTGTTGCTACAGTGACCTCAGGATCCCTCTAGCCTTGAAACAGTGTTCTTGGGGTTTCTCTGGAGTGCCATGAAGGAAATCAAGGCTCCTTTCATGTGTGATGTGCAACACAGAATTGCTCTGCACGCAGTGCAGGGGAATCGGGCCTCATCTCGCGGCGAGGGGGAAGTCTCATGGTTTTTCTCGAGTTGCGGCGGGAACCTGGGGTATATTCTCGAGTTACGACGGGGATGGCCCTTCCACCCACGTGTGTGTTCAGCCATGTCAGGACTCCTGCCTAGTTGCGAGGGACCACTCGGGATTCTCCTCGAGGCTTGGCAAGGCAATTGGGACGCCTCTGAGCTGAGGCGGGAGACCAAGGGTCCCTTTCCACGTGCCACAGGAATCCTGGGACTCCTATCAAGTTTCACGAGGAGTCAGGCATCGTCTCCTTTGGAGGCACTGATCTCCGCGTACCTCTGGAGTTTTCAAAGGATGTGAGGCTTCCGGTCGCGATGAGGTGGGGAACTAGGTCTTTCTCTGTGGTCTCCACAGGGGATTCAGACATCCTTTCATCTTGGGAGATGCAACACGAGCCTGCATTCAAGTCACTGCAGGGATATCCAGCCTTATTTCGCGTCAGGGCATCGCGGTGTCCATTCCACTTGAGGCCGCAAATTCAGGGTCCCTCTCACATACCTAGAGCTGAGAGAAGCCTCCTCTTGAGGTGCTTGTGGTAAGGTGGTATTCCTCTGGAGTCGAAGCCAGGGACTAACCTCTCATCTCGAGTTGATTTTTGGCCCACGGAGCTCTTTCGTGTTGCTACAGTGACCTCAGGATCCCTCTAGCCTTGAAACAGTGTTCTTGGGGTTTCTCTGGAGTGCCATCAAGGAAATCAAGGATCCTTTCATGTGTGATGTGCAACACGGAATTGCTCTGCACGCAGTGCAGGGGAATCGGGCCTCATCTCGCGGCGAAGGGGAAGTCTCATGGTTTTTCTCGAGTTGTGGCGGGAACCTGGGGTATATTCTCGAGTTACGACAGGGATGGCCCTTCCCCCCACGTGTTTCTTCAGTGACGTCAGGACTCCTGCCTAGTTGCGAGGGACACTCTGGATTCTCCTCGAGGCTTGGCAGGGCAATTGGGACGCCTCTCCAGCTGAGGCGGGAGACCAAGGGTCCCTTTCCAAGTGCCACAGGAATCCTGGGACTCCTATCAAGTTTCACGAGGAGTCAGGCATCGTCTCCTTTGGAGGCACTGATCTCCGCGTACCTCTGGAGTTTTCAAAGGATGTGAGGCTATCGGTCGCGATGAAGTAGGGAACTAAGTCTTTCTCTGTGCTTTCCACAGGGGATTCAGACATCCTTTCGTCCTGGGAGATGCAAGACGAGCCTGCATTGAAGTCACTGCAGGGATATCCGGCCTTATTTCGAGTCAGGGCATCGCGGTGTCCATTCCACTTGAGGCCGCAAACTCAGGGTCCCTCTCACATACCTAGAGCTGAGAGAAGCCTCCTCTTGAGGTGCTTGTGGTAATTTGGTATTCCTCTGGAGACGAATCCAGGGACTAACCTCTCTTTTCGAGTTGATTTTTGGTTCACAGAGTTCTTTCGTGTTGCTACAGTGACCTCAGGATCCCTCTAGCCTTGAAACAGTGTTCTTGGGGTTTCTCTTGAGTGCCATCAAGGAAATCAAGGCTCCTTTCATGTGTGATGTGCAACACGGAATTGCTCTGCACGCAGTGCAGGGGAATCGGGCCTCATCTCGCATCGAGGGGGAAGTCTCATGGTTTTTCTCGAGTTGCGGCGGGAACCTGGGGTATATTCTCGAGTTACGACGGGGATGGCCCTTGCACACACGTGTTTGTTCAGCCATGTCAGGACTCCTGCCTAGTTGCGAGGGACAACTCGGGATTCTCCTCGAGGCTTTGCAGGGCAATTGGGACGCCTCTCCAGCTGAGACGGGAGACCAAGGGTCCCTTTCCACGTGCCACAGGAATCCTGGGTCTCCTATCAAGTTTCACGAGGAGTCAGGCATCGTCTCCTTTGGAGGCACTGATCTCCGCATACCTCTGGAGTTTTCAAAGGATTTGAGGCCTCCGGTCGCGATGAGGTGGGGAACTAGGTCTTTCTCTGTGGTCTCCACAGGGGATTCAGACATCCTTTCATCTTGGGAGATGCAAGACGAGCCTGCATTCCAGTCACTGCAGGGATATCCAGCCTTATTTCGCGTCAGGGCATCGCGGTGTCCATTCCACTTGAGGCCGCAAACTCAGGGTCCCTCTCACATACCTAGAGCTGAGAGAAGCCTCCTCTTGAGGTGCTTGTGGTAAGGTGGTATTCCTCTGGAGTCGAAGCCAGGGACTAACCTCTCATCTCTTGTTGATTCTTGGTCCACGGATTTCTTTCGTGTTGCTACAGTGACCTCAGGATCCCTCCATCCTTGAAACAGTGTTCTTGGGGTTTCTCTGGAGTGCCATGAAGGAAATCAAGGCTCCTTTCATGTGTGATGTGCAACACGGAATTGCTCTGCACGCAGTGCACGGGAATCGGGCCTCAAATCGCGGCGAGGGGGAAGTCTCATGGTTTTTCTCGAGTTGCGGCGGGAACCTGGGGTATATTCTCGAGTTACGACGGGGATGGCCCTTCCACCCACGTGTGTGTTCAGCCATGTCAGGACTCCTGCCTAGTTGCGAGGGACAACTCGGGATCCTCCTCGAGGCTTTGCAGGGCAATTGGGACGCCTCTCCAGCTGAGATGGGAGACCAAGTGTCCCTTTCCACGTGCCACAGGAATCCTGGGTCTCCTATCAAGTTTCACGAGGAGTCAGGCATCGTCTCCTTTGGAGGCACTGATCTCCGCATACCGCTGGAGTTTTCAAAGGATTTGAGGCCTCCTGTCGCGATGAGGTGGGGAACTAGGTCTTTCTCTGTGGTCTCCACAGGGGATTCAGACACCCTTTCGTCTTGGGAGATGCAAGACGAGCCTGCATTCCAGTCACTGCAGGGACATCCGGCCTTATTTCGAGTCAGGGCATCGCGGTGTCCATTCCACTTGAGGCCGCAAACTCAGGGTCCCTCTCACATACCTAGAGCTGAGAGAAGCCTCCTCTTGAGGTGCTTGTGGTAAGGTGGTATTCCTCTGGAGTCGAAGCCAGGGACTAACCTCTCATCTCGAGTTGATTTTTGGTCCAAGGAGCTCTTTCGTGTTGCTACAGTGACCTCAGGATCCCTCTAGCCTTGAAACAGTGTCCTTGGGGTTTCTCTGGAGTGCCATGAAGGAAATCAAGGCTCCTTTCATGTGTGATGTGCAACACAGAATTGCTCTGCACGCAGTGCAGGGGAATCGGGCCTCATCTCGCGGCGAGGGGGAAGTCTCATGGTTTTTCTCGAGTTGCGGCGGGAACCTGGGGTATATTCTCGAGTTACGACGAGGATGGCCCTTCCACACACGTGTTTGTTCAGCCACGTCAGGACTCTTGCCTAGTTACGAGACACAACTCGGGATTCTCCTCGAGGCTTGGCAAGGCAATTGGGACGCCTCTGAGCTGAGGCGGGAGACCAAGGGTCCCTTTCCACGTGCCACAGGAATCCTGGGACTCCTATCAAGTTTCACGAGGAGTCAGGCATCGTCTCCTTTGGAGGCACTGATCTCCGCGTACCTCTGGAGTTTTCAAAGGATGTGAGGCTTCCGGTCGCGATGAGGTGGGGAACTAGGTCTTTCTCTGTGGTCTCCACAGGGGATTCAGACATCCTTTCATCTTGGGAGATGCAACACGAGCCTGCATTCAAGTCACTGCAGGGATATCCAGCCTTATTTCGCGTCAGGGTATCGCGGTGTCCATTCCACTTGAGGCCGCAAATTCAGGGTCCCTCTCACATACCTAGAGCTGAGAGAAGCCTCCTCTTGAGGTGCTTGTGGTAAGGTGGTATTCCTCTGGAGTCGAAGCCAGGGACTAACCTCTCATCTCGAGTTGATTTTTGGCCCACGGAGCTCTTTCGTGTTGCTACAGTGACCTCAGGATCCCTCTAGCCTTGAAACAGTGTTCTTGGGGTTTCTCTGGAGTGCCATCAAGGAAATCAAGGATCCTTTCATGTGTGATGTGCAACACGGAATTGCTCTGCACGCAGTGCAGGGGAATCGGGCCTCATCTCGCGGCGAAGGGGAAGTCTCATGGTTTTTCTCGAGTTGTGGCGGGAACCTGGGGTATATTCTCGAGTTACGACAGGGATGGCCCTTCCCCCCACGTGTTTCTTCAGTGACGTCAGGACTCCTGCCTAGTTGCGAGGGACACTCTGGATTCTCCTCGAGGCTTGGCAGGGCAATTGGGACGCCTCTCCAGCTGAGGCGGGAGACCAAGGGTCCCTTTCCAAGTGCCACAGGAATCCTGGGACTCCTATCAAGTTTCACGAGGAGTCAGGCATCGTCTCCTTTGGAGGCACTGATCTCCGCGTACCTCTGGAGTTTTCAAAGGATGTGAGGCTATCGGTCGCGATGAAGTAGGGAACTAAGTCTTTCTCTGTGCTTTCCACAGGGGATTCAGACATCCTTTCGTCCTGGGAGATGCAAGACGAGCCTGCATTGAAGTCACTGCAGGGATATCCGGCCTTATTTCGAGTCAGGGCATCGCGGTGTCCATTCAACTTGAGGCCGCAAACTCAGGGTCCCTCTCACATACCTAGAGCTGAGAGAAGCCTCCTCTTGAGGTGCTTGTGGTAATTTGGTATTCCTCTGGAGACGAATCCAGGGACTAACCTCTCTTTTCGAGTTGATTTTTGGTTCACAGAGTTCTTTCGTGTTGCTACAGTGACCTCAGGATCCCTCTAGCCTTGAAACAGTGTTCTTGGGGTTTCTCTGGAGTGCCATCAAGGAAATCAAGGCTCCTTTCATGTGTGATGTGCAAGACGGAATTGCTCTGCACGCAGTACAGGGGAATCGGGCCTCATCTCGCATCGAGGGGGAAGTCTCATGGTATTTCTCGAGTTGCGGCGGGAACCTGGGGTATATTCTCCAGTTACGACGGGGATGGCCCTTCCACCCACGTGTTTGTTCAACCACGTCAGGACTCCTGCCTAGTTGCGAGGGACAACTCGGGATTCTCCTCGAGGCTTGGCAGGGCAATTGGAACGCCTCTCCAGCTGAGGCGGGAGACCAAGGGTCCCTTTCCACGTGCCACAGGAATCCTGGGTCTCCTATCAAGTTTCACGAGGAGTCAGGCATCGTCTCCTCTGGAGGCACTGATCTCCGCGTACCTCTGGAGTTTTCTAAGGATGTGAGGCCTCCGGTCGTGATGAGGTGGGGAACTAGGTGTTTCTCTGTGGTCTCCACAGGGGATTCAGACATCCTTTCTTCTTGGGAGATGCAAGAGGAGCCTGCATTCAAGTCACTGCAGGGATATCCGGCCTTATTTCGCGTGAGGGCATCGCGGTGTCCATTCCACTTGAGGCCGCAAATTCTGGATCCCTCTCACATACCTAGAGCTGAGAGAAGCCTCCTCTTGAGGTGCTTGTGGTAAGGTGGTATTCCTCAGGAGTCGAAGCCAGGGACTAACCTCTCATCTCGTGTTGATTCTTGGTCCACGGAGCTCTTTCGTGTTGCTACAGTGACCTCAGGATCCCTCTAGCCTTGAAACAGTGTTCTTGGGGTTTCTCTGGAGTGCCATGAAGGAAATCAAGGCTCCTTTCATGTGTGATGTGCAACACGGAATTGCTCTGCACGCAGTGCAGGGGAATCGGGCCTCATCTCGCGGCGAGGGGGAAGTCTCATGGTTTTTCTCGAGTTGCGGCGGGAACCTGGGGTATATTCTCGAGTTACGACGGGGATGGCCCTTCCACCCTCGTGTTTCTTCAGCGATGTCAGGACTCCTGCCTAGTTGCGAGGGACAACTCGGGATTCTCCTCGAGGCTTGGCAGGGCAATTGGGACGCCTCTCCAGCTGAGGCGGGAGACCAAGGGTCCCTTTCCAAGTGCCACAGGAATCCTGGGACTCCTATCAAGTTTCACGAGGAGTCAGGCATCGTCTCCTTTGGAGGCACTGATCTCCGCGTACCTCTGGAGTTTTCAAAGGATGTGAGGCCTCCGGTCGCGATGAGGTGGGGAACTAGGTGTTTCTCTGTGGTCTCCACAGGGGATTCAGACATCCTTTCTTCTTGGGAGATGCAAGACGAGCCTGCATTCAAGTCACTGCAGGGATATCCGGCCTTATTTCGAGTCAGGGCATCGCGGTGTCCATTCCACTTGAGGCCGCAAACTCAGGATCCCTCTCACATACCTAGAGCTGAGAGAAGCCTCCTCTTGAGGTGCTTGTGGTAAGGTGGTATTCCTCAGGAGTCGAAGCCAGGGACTAACCTCTCATCTCGTGTTGATTCTTGGTCCACGGAGCTCTTTCGTGTTGCTACAGTGACCTCAGGATCCCTCTAGCCTTGAAACAGTGTTCTTGGGGTTTCTCTGGAGTGCCATCAAGGAAATCAAGGCTCCTTTCATGTGTGATGTGCAACACGGAATTGCTCTGCACGCAGTGCAGGGGAATCGGGCCTCATCTCGCATCGAGGGGGAAGTCTCATGGTTTTTCTCGAGTTGCGGCGGGAACCTGGGGTATATTCTCGAGTTACGACGGGGATGGCCCTTCCACACACGTGTGTGTTCAGCCATGTCAGGACTCCTGCCTAGTTGCGAGGGACAACTCGGGATTCTCCTCGAGGCTTTGCAGGGCAATTGGGACGCCTCTCCAGCTGAGACGGGAGACCAAGGGTCCCTTTCCACGTGCCACAGGAATCCTGGGTCTCCTATCAAGTTTCACGAGGAGTCAGGCATCGTCTCCTTTGGAGGCACTGATCTCCGCATACCTCTGGAGTTTTCAAAGGATTTGAGGCCTCCTGTCGCGATGAGGTGGGGAACTAGGTCTTTCTCTGTGGTCTCCACAGGGGATTCAGACACCCTTTCGTCTTGGGAGATGCAAGACGAGCCTGCATTGAAGTCACTGCAGGGATATCCGGCCTTATTTCGAGTCAGGGCATCGCGGTGTCCATTCCACTTGAGGCCGCAAACTCAGGGTCCCTCTCACATACCTAGAGCTGAGAGAAGCCTCCTCTTGAGGTGCTTGTGGTAAGGTGGTATTCCTCTGGAGTCGAAGCCAGGGACTAACCTCTCATCTCGAGTTGATTTTTGGTCCACGGAGCTCTTTCGTGTTGCTACAGTGACCTCAGGATCCCTCTAGCCTTGAAACAGTGTTCTTGGGGATTCTCTGGAGAGCCATGAAGGAAATCAAGGCTCCTTTCATGTGTGATGTGCAACACAGAATTGCTCTGCACGCAGTGCAGGGGAATCGGGAATCATCTCGCGGCGAGGGGGAAGTCTCATGGTTTTTCTCGAGTTGCGGCGGGAACCTGGGGTATATTCTCGAGTTACGACGGGGATGGCCCTTCCACACACGTGTTTGTTCAGCCACGTCAGGACTCTTGGCTAGTTGCGAGACACAACTCGGGATTCTCCTCGAGGCTTGGCAAGGCAATTGGGACGCCTCTCCAGCTGAGGCGGGAGACCAAGGGTCCCTTTCCACGTGCCACAGGAATCCTGGGACTCCTATCAAGTTTCACGAGGAGTCAGGCATCGTCTCCTTTGGAGGCACTGATCTCCGCGTACCTCTGGAGTTTTCAAAGGATGTGAGGCCTCCGGTCGCGATGAGGTGGGGAACTAGGTCTTTCTCTGTGGTCTCCACAGGGGATTCAGACATCCTTTCATCTTGGGAGATGCAAGACGAGCCTGCATTCAAGTCACCGCAGGTATATCCAGCCTTATTTCGCGTCAGGGCATCGCGGTGTCCATTCCAATTGAGGCCGCACACTCAGGGTCCCTCTCACATACCTAGAGCTGAGAGAAGCCTCCTCTTGAGATGCTTGTGGTAAGGTGGTATTCCTCTGGAGTCGAAGCCAGGGACTAACCTCTCATCTCGAGTTGATTTTTGGCCCACGGAGCTCTTTCGTGTTGCTACAGTGACCTCAGGATCCCTCTAGAATTGAAACAGTGTTCTTGGGGTTTCTCTGGAGTGCCATGAAGGAAATCAAGGCTCCTTTCATGTGTGATGTGCAACACGGAATTGCTCTGCACGCAGTGCAGGGGAATCGGGCCTCACCTCGCGGCAAGGGGGAAGTCTCATGGTTTTTCTCGAGTTGCGGCGGGAACCTGGGGTATATTCTCGAGTTACGACGGGGATGGCCCTTCCACCCACGTGTTTGTTCAGCCACGTCAGGACTCCTGCCTAGTTGCGAGGGACAACTCGGGATTCTCCTCGAGGCTTGGCAGGGCAATTGGGACGCCTCTCCAGCTGAGGCGGGAGACCAAGGGTCCCTTTCCAAGTGCCACAGGAATCCTGGGACTCCTATCAAGTTTCACGAGGAGTCAGGCATCGTCTCCTTTGGAGGCACTGATCTCCGCGTACCTCTGAAGTTTTCAAAGGATGTGAGGCTATCGGTCGCGATGAGGTGGGGAACTAAGTCTTTCTCTGTGCTTTCCACAGGGGATTCAGACATCCTTTCGTCCTGGGAGATGCAAGAGGAGCCTGCATTGAAGTCACTGCAGGGATATCGGGCCTTATTTCGAGTCAGGGCATCGCGGTGTCCATTCCACTTGAGGCCGCAAACTCAGGGTCCCTCTCACATACCTAGAGCTGAGAGAAGCCTCCTCTTGAGGTGCTTGTGGTAAGGTGGTATTCCTCTGGAGACGAATCCAGGGACTAACCTCTCTTTTCGAGTTGATTTTTGGTCCACAGAGTTCTTTCGTGTTGCTACAGTGACCTCAGGATCCCTCTATCCTTGAAACAGTGTTCTTGGGGTTTCTCTGGAGTGCCATCAAGGAAATCAAGGCTCCTTTCATGTGTGATGTGCAACACAGAATTGCTCTGCACGCAGTACAGGGGAATCGGGCCTCATCTCGCATCGAGGGGGAAGTCTTATGGTTTTTCTCGAGTTGCGGCGGGAACCTGGGGTATATTCTCGAGTTACGACGGGGATGGCCCTTCCACCCACGTGTTTGTTCAGCCACGTCAGGACTCCTGCCTAGTTGTGAGGGACAACTCGGGATTCTCCTCGAGGCTTGGCAGGGCAATTGGAACGCCTCTCCAGCTGAGGCGGGAGACCAAGGGTCCCTTTCCACGTGCCACAAGAATCCTGGGACTCCTATCAAGTTTCACGAGGAGTCAGGCATCGTCTCCTTTGGAGGCACTGATCTCCGCGTACCTCTGGAGTTTTCAAAGGATGTGAGGCCTCCGGTCGCGATGAGGTGGGGAACTAGGTGTTTCTCTGTGGTCTCCACAGGGGATTCAGACATCCTTTCTTCTTGGGAGATGCAAGACGAGCCTGCATTCAAGTCACTGCAGGGATATCCGGCCTTATTTCGCGTGAGGGCATCGCGGTGTCCATTCCACTTGAGGCCGCAAACTCAGGATCCCTCTCACATACCTAGAGCTGAGAGAAGCCTCCTCTTGAGGTGCTTGTGGTAAGGTGGTATTCCTCAGGAGTCGAAGCCAGGGACTAACCTCTCATCTCATGTTGATTCTTGGTCCACGGAGCTCTTTCGTGTTGCTACAGTGACCTCAGGATCCCTCTAGCCTTGAAACAGTGTTCTTGGGGTTTCTCTGGAGTGCCATCAAGGAAATCAAGGCTCCTTTCATGTGTGATGTGCAACACGGAATTGCTCTGCACGCAGTGCAGGGGAATCGGGCCTCATCTCGCGGCGAGGGGGATGTCTCATGGTTTTTCTCGAGTTGCGGCGGGAACCTGGGGTATATTCTCGAGTTACGACGGGGATGGCCCTTCCACACACGTGTGTGTTCAGCCCTGTCAGGACTCCTGCCTAGTTGCGAGGGACAACTCGGGATTCTCCTCGACGTTTTGCACGGCAATTGGGACGCCTCTCCAGCTGAGACGGGAGACCAAGGGTCCCTTTCCACGTGCCACAGGAATCCTGGGTCTCCTATCAAGTTTCACGAGGAGTCAGGCATCGTCTCCTTTGGAGGCACTGATTTCCGCATACCTCTGGAGTTTTCAAAGGATTTGAGGCCTCCGGTCGCGATGAGGTTGGGAACTAGGTCTTTCTCTGTGGTCTCCACAGGGGATTCAGACATCCTTTCATCTTGGGAGATGCAAGACGAGCCTGCATTCAAGTCACTGCAGGGATATCCGGCCTTATTTCGAGTCAGGGCATCGCGGTGTCCATTCCACTTGAGGCCGCAAACTCAGGGTCCCTCTCACATACCTAGAGCTGAGAGAAGCCTCCTCTTGAGGTGCTTGTGGTAAGGTGGTATTCCTCTGGAGTCGAAGCCAGGGACTAACCTCTCATCTTGAGTTGATTTTTGGTCCACGGAGCTCTTTCGTGTTGCTACAGTGACCTCAGGATCCCTCTAGCCTTGAAACAGTGTTCTTGGGGTTTCTCTGGAGTGCCATCAAGGAAATCAAGGCTCCTTTCATGTGTGATGTGCATCACGGAATTGCTCTGCTCGCAGTGCAGGGGAATCGGGCCTCATCTCGCGGCGAGGGGGAAGTCTCATGGTTTTTCTCGAGTTGCGGCGGGAACCTGGGGTATATTCTCGAGTTACGACGGGGATGGCCCTTCCACACACGTGTTTGTTCAGCCACGTCAGGACTCTTGCCTAGTTCCGAGACACAACTCGGGATTCTCCGCGAGGCTTGGCAAGGCAATTGGGACGCCTCTCCAGCTGAGGCGGGAGACCAAGGGTCCCTTTCCACGTGCCACAGGAATCCTGGGACTCCTATCAAGTTTCACGAGGAGTCAGGCATCGTCTCCTTTGGAGGCACTGATCTCCGCATACCTCTGGAGTTTTCAAAGGATGTGAGGCCTCCGGTCGCAATGAGGTTGGGAACTAGGTCTTTCTCTGTGGTCTCCACAGGGGATTCAGACATCCTTTCATCTTGGGAAATGCAAGACGAGCCTGCATTCAAGTCACTGCAGGGATATCCAGCCTTATTTCACGTCAGGGCATCGCGGTGTCCATTCCACTTGAGGCCGCAAACTCAGGGTCCCTCTCACATACCTAGAGCTGAGAGAAGCCTCCTCTTGAGGTGCTTGTGGTAAGGTGGTATTCCTCTGGAGTCGAAGCCAGTGACTAACCTCTCATCTCGAGTTGATTTTTGGCCCAAGGAGCTTTTTCGTGTTGCTACAGTGACCTCAGGATCCCTCTAGCCTTGAAACTGTGTTCTTGGGGTTTCTCTGGAGTGCCATCAAGGAAATCAAGGCTCCTTTCATGTGTGATGTGCAACACGGAATTGCTCTGCACGCAGTGCAGGGGAATCGGGCCTCATCTCGCGGCGAGGGGGAAGTCTCATGGTTTTTCTCGAGTTGCGGCGGGAACCTGGGGTATATTCTCGAGTTACGACGGGGATGGCCCTTCCACCCACGTGTTTCTTCAGCAACGTCAGGACTCCTGCCTAGTTGCGAGGGACAACTCTGGATTCTCCTCGAGGCTTGGCAGGGCAATTGGGACGCCTCTCCAGCTGAGGCGGGAGACCAAGTGTCCCTTTCCAAGTGCCACAGGAATCCTGGGACTCCTATCAAGTTTCACGAGGAGTCAGGCATCGTCTCCTTTGGAGGCACTGATCTCCGCGTACCTCTGGAGTTTTCAAAGGATGTGAGGCTATCGGTCGCGATGAGGTGGGGAACTAAGTCTTTCTCTGTGCTTTCCACAGGGGATTCAGACATCCTTTCGTCCTGGGAGATGCAAGACGAGCCTGCATTCCAGTCACTGCAGGGATATCCGGCCTTATTTCGAGTCAGGGCATCGCGGTGTCCATTCCACTTGAGGCCGCAAACTCAGGGTCCCTCTCACATACCTAGAGCTGAGAGAAGCCTCCTCTTGAGGTGCTTGTGGTAAGGTGGTATTCCTCTGGAGACGAATCCAGGGACTAACCTCTCTTTTCGAGTTGATTTTTGGTCCACAGAGTTCTTTCGTGTTGCTACAGTGACCTCAGGATCCCTCTATCCTTGAAACAGTGTTCTTGGGGTTTCTCTGGAGTGCCATCAAGGAAATCAAGGCTCCTTTCAAGTGTGATGTGCAAGACGGAATTGCTCTGCACGCAGTACAGGGGAATCGGGCCTCATCTCGCATCGAGGGGGAAGTCTCATGGTTTTTCTCGAGTTGCGGCGGGAACCTGGGGTATATTTTCGAGTTACGACGGGGATGGCCCTTCCACCCACGTGTTTGTTCAGCCACGTCAGGACTCCTGCATAGTTGCGAGACACAACTCGGGATTCTCCTCGAGGCTTGGCAGGGCAATTGGAACGCCTCTCCAGCTGAGGCGGGAGACCAAGGGTCCCTTTCCACGTGCCACAAGAATCCTGGGACTCCTATCAAGTTTCACGAGGAGTCAGGCATCGTCTCCTTTGGAGGCACTGATCTCCGCGTACCTCTGGAGTTTTCAAAGGATGTGAGGCCTCCGGTCGCGATGAGGTGGGGAACTAGGTGTTTCTCTGTGGTCTCCACAGGGGATTCAGACATCCTCTCTTCTTGGGAGATGCAAGACGAGCCGGCATTCAAGTCACTGCAGGGATATCCGGCCTTATTTCGCGACAGGGCATCGCGGTGTCCATTCCACTTGAGGCCGCAAACTCAGGGTCCCTCTCACATACCTAGAGCTGAGAGAAGCCTCCTCTTGAGGTGCTTGTGGTAAGGTGGTATTCCTCAGGAGTCGAAGCCAGGGACTAACCTCTCATCTCGAATTTATTCTTGGTCCACGGAGCTCTTTCGTGTTGCTACAGTGACCTCAGGATCCCTCTAGCCTTGAAACAGTGTTCTTGGGGTTTCTCTGGAGTGCCATCAAGGAAATCAAGGCTCCTTTCATGTGTGATGTGCAACACGGAATTGCTCTGCACGCAGTGCAGGGGAATCGGGCCTCATCTCGCGGCGAGGGGGATGTCTCATGGTTTTTCTCGAGTTGCGGCGGGAACCTGGGGTATATTCTCGAGTTACGACGGGGATGGCCCTTCCACACACGTGTGTGTTCAGCCCTGTCAGGACTCCTGCCTTGTTGCGAGGGACAACTCGGGATTCTCCTCGACGTTTTGCACGGCAATTGGGACGCCTCTCCAGCTGAGACGGGAGACCAAGGGTCCCTTTCCACGTGCCACAGGAATCCTGGGACTCCTATCAAGTTTCACGAGGAGTCAGGCATCGTCTCCTTTGGAGGCACTGATCTCCGCATACCTCTGGAGTTTTCAAAGGATTTGAGGCCTCCGGTCGCGATGAGGTGGGGAACTAGGTCTTTCTCTGTGGTCTCCACAGGGGATTCAGACATCCTTTCATCTTGGGAGATGCAAGACGAGCCTGCATTCAAGTCACTGCAGGGATATCCGGCCTTATTTCGAGTCAGGGCATCGCGGTGTCCATTCCACTTGAGGCCGCAAACTCAGGGTCCCTCTCACATACCTAGAGCTGAGAGAAGCCTCCTCTTGATGTGCTTGTGGTAAGGTGGTATTCCTCTGGAGTCGAAGCCAGGGACTAACCTCTCATCTTGAGTTGATTTTTGGCCCACGGAGCTCTTTCGTGTTGCTACAGTGACCTCAGGATCCCTCTAGCCTTGAAACAGTGTTCTTGGGGTTTCTCTGGAGTGCCATCAAGGAAATCAAGGCTCCTTTCATGTGTGATGTGCAACACGGAATTGCTCTGCACGCAGTACAGGGGAATCGGGCCTCATCTCGCATCGAGGGGGAAGTCTCATGGTTTTTCTCGAGTTGCGGCGGGAACCTGGGGTATATTCTCGAGTTACGACGGGGATGGCCCTTCCACACACGTGTGTGTTCAGCCATGTCAGGACTCCTGCCTAGTTGCGAGGGACAACTCGGGATTCTCCTCGAGGCTTTGCAGGGCAATTGGGACGCCTCTCCAGCTGAGACGGGAGACCAAGGGTCCCTTTCCACGTGCCACAGGAATCCTGGGTCTCCTATCAAGTTTCACGAGGAGTCAGGCATCGTCTCCTTTGGAGGCACTGATCTCCGCATACCTCTGGAGTTTTCAAAGGATTTGAGGCCTCCTGTCGCGATGAGGTGGGGAACTAGGTCTTTCTCTGTGGTCTCCACAGGGGATTCAGACACCCTTTCGTCTTGGGAGATGCAAGACGAGCCTGCATTGAAGTCACTGCAGGGATATCCGGCCTTATTTCGAGTCAGGGCATCGCGGTGTCCATTCCACTTGAGGCCGCAAACTCAGGGTCCCTCTCACATACCTAGAGCTGAGAGAAGCCTCCTCTTGAGGTGCTTGTGGTAAGGTGGTATTCCTCTGGAGTCGAAGCCAGGGACTAACCTCTCATCTCGAGTTGATTTTTGGTCCACGGAGCTCTTTCGTGTTGCTACAGTGACCTCAGGATCCCTCTAGCCTTGAAACAGTGTTCTTGGGGATTCTCTGGAGAGCCATGAAGGAAATCAAGGCTCCTTTCATGTGTGATGTGCAACACAGAATTGCTCTGCACGCAGTGCAGGGGAATCGGGAATCATCTCGCGGCGAGGGGGAAGTCTCATGGTTTTTCTCGAGTTGCGGCGGGAACCTGGGGTATATTCTCGAGTTACGACGGGGATGGCCCTTCCACACACGTGTTTGTTCAGCCACGTCAGGACTCTTGGCTAGTTGCGAGACACAACTCGGGATTCTCCTCGAGGCTTGGCAAGGCAATTGGGACGCCTCTCCAGCTGAGGCGGGAGACCAAGGGTCCCTTTCCACGTGCCACAGGAATCCTGGGACTCCTATCAAGTTTCACGAGGAGTCAGGCATCGTCTCCTTTGGAGGCACTGATCTCCGCGTACCTCTGGAGTTTTCAAAGGATGTGAGGCCTCCGGTCGCGATGAGGTGGGGAACTAGGTCTTTCTCTGTGGTCTCCACAGGGGATTCAGACATCCTTTCATCTTGGGAGATGCAAGACGAGCCTGCATTCAAGTCACCGCAGGTATATCCAGCCTGATTTCGCGTCAGGGCATCGCGGTGTCCATTCCAATTGAGGCCGCACACTCAGGGTCCCTCTCACATACCTAGAGCTGAGAGAAGCCTCCTCTTGAGATGCTTGTGGTAAGGTGGTATTCCTCTGGAGTCGAAGCCAGGGACTAACCTCTCATCTCGAGTTGATTTTTGGCCCACGGAGCTCTTTCATGTTGCTACAGTGACCTCAGGATCCCTCTAGAATTGAAACAGTGTTCTTGGGGTTTCTCTGGAGTGCCATGAAGGAAATCAAGGCTCCTTTCATGTGTGATGTGCAACACGGAATTGCTCTGCACGCAGTGCAGGGGAATCGGGCCTCACCTCGCGGCAAGGGGGAAGTCTCATGGTTTTTCTCGAGTTGCGGCGGGAACCTGGGGTATATTCTCGAGTTACGACGGGGATGGCCCTTCCACCCACGTGTTTGTTCAGCCACGTCAGGACTCCTGCCTAGTTGCGAGGGACAACTCGGGATTCTCCTCGAGGCTTGGCAGGGCAATTGGGACGCCTCTCCAGCTGAGGCGGGAGACCAAGGGTCCCTTTCCAAGTGCCACAGGAATCCTGGGACTCCTATCAAGTTTCACGAGGAGTCAGGCATCGTCTCCTTTGGAGGCACTGATCTCCGCGTACCTCTGAAGTTTTCAAAGGATGTGAGGCTATCGGTCGCGATGAGGTGGGGAACTAAGTCTTTCTCTGTGCTTTCCACAGGGGATTCAGACATCCTTTCGTCCTGGGAGATGCAAGAGGAGCCTGCATTGAAGTCACTGCAGGGATATCGGGCCTTATTTCGAGTCAGGGCATCGCGGTGTCCATTCCACTTGAGGCCGCAAACTCAGGGTCCCTCTCACATACCTAGAGCTGAGAGAAGCCTCCTCTTGAGGTGCTTGTGGTAAGGTGGTATTCCTCTGGAGACGAATCCAGGGACTAACCTCTCTTTTCGAGTTGATTTTTGGTCCACAGAGTTCTTTCGTGTTGCTACAGTGACCTCAGGATCCCTCTATCCTTGAAACAGTGTTCTTGGGGTTTCTCTGGAGTGCCATCAAGGAAATCAAGGCTCCTTTCATGTGTGATGTGCAACACAGAATTGCTCTGCACGCAGTACAGGGGAATCGGGCCTCATCTCGCATCGAGGGGGAAGTCTTATGGTTTTTCTCGAGTTGCGGCGGGAACCTGGGGTATATTCTCGAGTTACGACGGGGATGGCCCTTCCACCCACGTGTTTGTTCAGCCACGTCAGGACTCCTGCCTAGTTGCGAGGGACAACTCGGGATTCTCCTCGAGGCTTGGCAGGGCAATTGGAACGCCTCTCCAGCTGAGGCGGGAGACCAAGGGTCCCTTTCCACGTGCCACAGGAATCCTGGGACTCCTATCAAGTTTCACGAGGAGTCAGGCATCGTCTCCTTTGGAGGCACTGATCTCCGCGTACCTCTGGAGTTTTCAAAGGATGTGAGGCCTCCGGTCGCGATGAGGTGGGGAACTAGGTGTTTCTCTGTGGTCTCCACAGGGGATTCAGACATCCTTTCTTCTTGGGAGATGCAAGACGAGCCTGCATTCAAGTCACTGCAGGGATATCCGGCCTTATTTCGCGTGAGGGCATCGCGGTGTCCATTCCACTTGAGGCCGCAAACTCAGGATCCCTCTCACATACCTAGAGCTGAGAGAAGCCTCCTCTTGAGGTGCTTGTGGTAAGGTGGTATTCCTCAGGAGTCGAAGCCAGGGACTAACCTCTCATCTCATGTTGATTCTTGGTCCACGGAGCTCTTTCGTGTTGCTACAGTGACCTCAGGATCCCTCTAGCCTTGAAACAGTGTTCTTGGGGTTTCTCTGGAGTGCCATCAAGGAAATCAAGGCTCCTTTCATGTGTGATGTGCAACACGGAATTGCTCTGCACGCAGTGCAGGGGAATCGGGCCTCATCTCGCGGCGAGGGGGATGTCTCATGGTTTTTCTCGAGTTGCGGCGGGAACCTGGGGTATATTCTCGAGTTACGACGGGGATGGCCCTTCCACACACGTGTGTGTTCAGCCCTGTCAGGACTCCTGCCTAGTTGCGAGGGACAACTCGGGATTCTCCTCGACGTTTTGCACGGCAATTGGGACGCCTCTCCAGCTGAGACGGGAGACCAAGGGTCCCTTTCCACGTGCCACAGGAATCCTGGGTCTCCTATCAAGTTTCACGAGGAGTCAGGCATCGTCTCCTTTGGAGGCACTGATTTCCGCATACCTCTGGAGTTTTCAAAGGATTTGAGGCCTCCGGTCGCGATGAGGTTGGGAACTAGGTCTTTCTCTGTGGTCTCCACAGGGGATTCAGACATCCTTTCATCTTGGGAGATGCAAGACGAGCCTGCATTCAAGTCACTGCAGGGATATCCGGCCTTATTTCGAGTCAGGGCATCGCGGTGTCCATTCCACTTGAGGCCGCAAACTCAGGGTCCCTCTCACATACCTAGAGCTGAGAGAAGCCTCCTCTTGAGGTGCTTGTGGTAAGGTGGTATTCCTCTGGAGTCGAAGCCAGGGACTAACCTCTCATCTCGAGTTGATTTTTGGTCCACGGAGCTCTTTCGTGTTGCTACAGTGACCTCAGGATCCCTCTAGCCTTGAAACAGTGTTCTTGGGGTTTCTCTGGAGTGCCATCAAGGAAATCAAGGCTCCTTTCATGTGTGATGTGCATCACGGAATTGCTCTGCTCGCAGTGCAGGGGAATCGGGCCTCATCTCGCGGCGAGGGGGAAGTCTCATGGTTTTTCTCGAGTTGCGGCGGGAACCTGGGGTATATTCTCGAGTTACGACGGGGATGGCCCTTCCACACACGTGTTTGTTCAGCCACGTCAGGACTCTTGCCTAGTTCCGAGACACAACTCGGGATTCTCCGCGAGGCTTGGCAAGGCAATTGGGACGCCTCTCCAGCTGAGGCGGGAGACCAAGGGTCCCTTTCCACGTGCCACAGGAATCCTGGGACTCCTATCAAGTTTCACGAGGAGTCAGGCATCGTCTCCTTTGGAGGCACTGATCTCCGCATACCTCTGGAGTTTTCAAAGGATGTGAGGCCTCCGGTCGCAATGAGGTTGGGAACTAGGTCTTTCTCTGTGGTCTCCACAGGGGATTCAGACATCCTTTCATCTTGGGAAATGCAAGACGAGCCTGCATTCAAGTCACTGCAGGGATATCCAGCCTTATTTCACGTCAGGGCATCGCGGTGTCCATTCCACTTGAGGCCGCAAACTCAGGGTCCCTCTCACATACCTAGAGCTGAGAGAAGCCTCCTCTTGAGGTGCTTGTGGTAAGGTGGTATTCCTCTGGAGTCGAAGCCAGTGACTAACCTCTCATCTCGAGTTGATTTTTGGCCCAAGGAGCTTTTTCGTGTTGCTACAGTGACCTCAGGATCCCTCTAGCCTTGAAACTGTGTTCTTGGGGTTTCTCTGGAGTGCCATCAAGGAAATCAAGGCTCCTTTCATGTGTGATGTGCAACACGGAATTGCTCTGCACGCAGTGCAGGGGAATCGGGCCTCATCTCGCGGCGAGGGGGAAGTCTCATGGTTTTTCTCGAGTTGCGGCGGGAACCTGGGGTATATTCTCGAGTTACGACGGGGATGGCCCTTCCACCCACGTGTTTCTTCAGCAACGTCAGGACTCCTGCCTAGTTGCGAGGGACAACTCTGGATTCTCCTCGAGGCTTGGCAAGGCAATTGGGACGCCTCTCCAGCTGAGGCGGGAGACCAAGTGTCCCTTTCCAAGTGCCACAGGAATCCTGGGACTCCTATCAAGTTTCACGAGGAGTCAGGCATCGTCTCCTTTGGAGGCACTGATCTCCGCGTACCTCTGGAGTTTTCAAAGGATGTGAGGCTATCGGTCGCGATGAGGTGGGGAACTAAGTCTTTCTCTGTGCTTTCCACAGGGGATTCAGACATCCTTTCGTCCTGGGAGATGCAAGACGAGCCTGCATTCCAGTCACTGCAGGGATATCCGGCCTTATTTCGAGTCAGGGCATCGCGGTGTCCATTCCACTTGAGGCCGCAAACTCAGGGTCCCTCTCACATACCTAGAGCTGAGAGAAGCCTCCTCTTGAGGTGCTTGTGGTAAGGTGGTATTCCTCTGGAGACGAATCCAGGGACTAACCTCTCTTTTCGAGTTGATTTTTGGTCCACAGAGTTCTTTCGTGTTGCTACAGTGACCTCAGGATCCCTCTATCCTTGAAACAGTGTTCTTGGGGTTTCTCTGGAGTGCCATCAAGGAAATCAAGGCTCCTTTCAAGTGTGATGTGCAAGACGGAATTGCTCTGCACGCAGTACAGGGGAATCGGGCCTCATCTCGCATCGAGGGGGAAGTCTCATGGTTTTTCTCGAGTTGCGGCGGGAACCTGGGGTATATTTTCGAGTTACGACGGGGATGGCCCTTCCACCCACGTGTTTGTTCAGCCACGTCAGGACTCCTGCATAGTTGCGAGACACAACTCGGGATTCTCCTCGAGGCTTGGCAGGGCAATTGGAACGCCTCTCCAGCTGAGGCGGGAGACCAAGGGTCCCTTTCCACGTGCCACAAGAATCCTGGGACTCCTATCAAGTTTCACGAGGAGTCAGGCATCGTCTCCTTTGGAGGCACTGATCTCCGCGTACCTCTGGAGTTTTCAAAGGATGTGAGGCCTCCGGTCGCGATGAGGTGGGGAACTAGGTGTTTCTCTGTGGTCTCCACAGGGGATTCAGACATCCTCTCTTCTTGGGAGATGCAAGACGAGCCGGCATTCAAGTCACTGCAGGGATATCCGGCCTTATTTCGCGACAGGGCATCGCGGTGTCCATTCCACTTGAGGCCGCAAACTCAGGGTCCCTCTCACATACCTAGAGCTGAGAGAAGCCTCCTCTTGAGGTGCTTGTGGTAAGGTGGTATTCCTCAGGAGTCGAAGCCAGGGACTAACCTCTCATCTCGAATTTATTCTTGGTCCACGGAGCTCTTTCGTGTTGCTACAGTGACCTCAGGATCCCTCTAGCCTTGAAACAGTGTTCTTGGGGTTTCTCTGGAGTGCCATCAAGGAAATCAAGGCTCCTTTCATGTGTGATGTGCAACACGGAATTGCTCTGCACGCAGTGCAGGGGAATCGGGCCTCATCTCGCGGCGAGGGGGATGTCTCATGGTTTTTCTCGAGTTGCGGCGGGAACCTGGGGTATATTCTCGAGTTACGACGGGGATGGCCCTTCCACACACGTGTGTGTTCAGCCCTGTCAGGACTCCTGCCTAGTTGCGAGGGACAACTCGGGATTCTCCTCGACGTTTTGCACGGCAATTGGGACGCCTCTCCAGCTGAGACGGGAGACCAAGGGTCCCTTTCCACGTGCCACAGGAATCCTGGGACTCCTATCAAGTTTCACGAGGAGTCAGGCATCGTCTCCTTTGGAGGCACTGATCTCCGCATACCTCTGGAGTTTTCAAAGGATTTGAGGCCTCCGGTCGCGATGAGGTGGGGAACTAGGTCTTTCTCTGTGGTCTCCACAGGGGATTCAGACATCCTTTCATCTTGGGAGATGCAAGACGAGCCTGCATTCAAGTCACTGCAGGGATATCCGGCCTTATTTCGAGTCAGGGCATCGCGGTGTCCATTCCACTTGAGGCCGCAAACTCAGGGTCCCTCTCACATACCTAGAGCTGAGAGAAGCCTCCTCTTGATGTGCTTGTGGTAAGGTGGTATTCCTCTGGAGTCGAAGCCAGGGACTAACCTCTCATCTTGAGTTGATTTTTGGCCCACGGAGCTCTTTCGTGTTGCTACAGTGATCTCAGGATCCCTCTAGCCTTGAAACAGTGTTCTTGGGGTTTCTCTGGAGTGCCATAAAGGAAATCAAGGCTCCTTTCATGTGTGATGTGCATCACGGAATTGCTCTGCTCGCAGTGCAGGGGAATCGGGCCTCATCTCGCGGCGAGGGGGAAGTCTCATGGTTTTTCTCGAGTTGCGGCGGGAACCTGGGGTATATTCTCGAGTTACGACGGGGATGGCCCTTCCACCCACGTGTTTGTTCAGCCACGTCAGGACTCCTGCCTAGTTGCGAGGGACAACTCTGGATTCTCCTCGAGGCTAGGCAGGGCAATTGGGACGCCTCTCCAGCTGAGGCGGGAGACCAAGTGTCCCTTTCCAAGTGCCACAGGAATCCTGGGACTCCTATCAAGTTTCACGAGGAGTCAGGCATCGTCTCCTTTGGAGGCACTGATCTCCGCGTACCTCTGGAGTTTTCAAAGGATGTGAGGCTATGGGTCGCGATGAGGTGGGGAACTAAGTCTTTCTCTGTGCTTTCCACAGGGGATTCAGACATCCTTTCGTCCTGGGAGATGCAAGACGAGCCTGCATTGAAGTCACTGCAGGGATATCCGGCCTAATTTCGAGTCAGGGCATCGCGGTGTCCATTCCACTTGAGGCCGCAAACTCAGGGTCCCTCTCACATACCTAGAGCTGAGAGAAGCCTCCTCTTGAGGTGCTTGTGGTAAGGTGGTATTCCTCTGGAGACGAATCCAGGGACTAACCTCTCTTTTCGAGTTAATTTTTGGTCCACAGAGTTCTTTCGTGTTGCTACAGTGACCTCAGGATCCCTCTATCCTTGAAACAGTGTTCTTGGGGTTTCTCTGGAGTGCCATCAAGGAAATCAAGGCTCCTTTCATGTGTGATGTGCAAGACGGAATTGCTCTGCACGCAGTACAGGGGAATCGGGCCTCATCTCGCATCGAGGGGGAAGTCTCATGGTTTTTCTCGAGTTGCGGCGGGAACCTGGGGTATATTCTCGAGTTACGACGGGGATGGCCCTTCCACCCACGTGTTTGTTCAGCCACGTCAGGACTCCTGCCTAGTTGCGAGGGACAACTCGGGATTCTCCTCGAGGCTTGGCAGGGCAATTGGAACGCCTCTCCAGCTGAGGCGGGAGACCAAGGGTCCCTTTCCACGTGCCACAAGAATCCTGGGACTCCTATCAAGTTTCACGAGGAGTCAGGCATCGTCTCCTTTGGAGGCACTGATCTCCGCGTACCTCTGGAGTTTTCAAAGGATGTGAGGCCTCCGGTCGCGATGAGGTGGGGAACTAGGTCTTTCTCTGTGGTCTCCACAGGGGATTCAGACATCCTTTCTTCTTGGGAGATGCAAGACGAGCCTGCATTCAAGTCACTGCAGGGATATCCGGCCTTATTTCGAGTCAGGGCATCGCGGTGTCCATTCCACTTGAGGCCGCAAACTCAGGATCCCTCTCACATACCTAGAGCTGAGAGAAGCCTCCTCTTGAGGTGCTTGTGGTAAGGTGGTATTCCTCAGGAGTCGAAGCCAGGGACTAACCTCTCATCTCGTGTTGATTCTTGGTCCACGGAGCTCTTTCGTGTTGCTACAGTGACCTCAGGATCCCTCTAGCCTTGAAACAGTGTTCTTGGGGTTTCTCTGGAGTGCCATCAAGGAAATCAAGGCTCCTTTCATGTGTGATGTGCAACACGGAATTGCTCTGCTCGCAGTGCAGGGGAATCGGGCCTCATCTCGCGGCGAGGGGGAAGTCTCATGGTTTTTCTCGAGTTGCGGCGCTAACCTGGGGTATATTCTCGAGTTACGACGGGGATGGCCCTTCCACCCACGTGTTTCTTCAGCGACGTCAGGACTCCTGCCTAGTTGCGAGGGACAACTCGGGATTCTCCTCGAGGCTTGGCAGGGCAATTGGGACGCCTCTCCAGCTGAGGCGGGAGACCAAGTGTCCCTTTCCAAGTGCCACAGGAATCCTGGGACTCCTATCAAGTTTCACGAGGAGTCAGGCATCGTCTCCTTTGGAGGCACTGATCTCCGCGTACCTCTGAAGTTTTCAAAGGATGTGAGGCTATCGGTCGCGATGAGGTGGGGAACTAAGTCTTTCTCTGTGCTTTCCACAGGGGATTCAGACATCCTTTCGTCCTGGGAGATGCAAGAGGAGCCTGCATTGAAGTCACTGCAGGGATATCGGGCCTTATTTCGAGTCAGGGCATCGCGGTGTCCATTCCACTTGAGGCCGCAAACTCAGGGTCCCTCTCACATACCTAGAGCTGAGAGAAGCCTCCTCTTGAGGTGCTTGTGGTAAGGTGGTATTCCTCTGGAGACGAATCCAGGGACTAACCTCTCTTTTCGAGTTGATTTTTGGTCCACAGAGTTCTTTCGTGTTGCTACAGTGACCTCAGGATCCCTCTATCCTTGAAACAGTGTTCTTGGGGTTTCTCTGGAGTGCCATCAAGGAAATCAAGGCTCCTTTCATGTGTGATGTGCAACACAGAATTGCTCTGCACGCAGTACAGGGGAATCGGGCCTCATCTCGCATCGAGGGGGAAGTCTTATGGTTTTTCTCGAGTTGCGGCGGGAACCTGGGGTATATTCTCGAGTTACGACGGGGATGGCCCTTCCACCCACGTGTTTGTTCAGCCACGTCAGGACTCCTGCCTAGTTGCGAGGGACAACTCGGGATTCTCCTCGAGGCTTGGCAGGGCAATTGGAACGCCTCTCCAGCTGAGGCGGGAGACCAAGGGTCCCTTTCCACGTGCCACAAGAATCCTGGGACTCCTATCAAGTTTCACGAGGAGTCAGGCATCGTCTCCTTTGGAGGCACTGATCTCCGCGTACCTCTGGAGTTTTCAAAGGATGTGAGGCCTCCGGTCGCGATGAGGTGGGGAACTAGGTGTTTCTCTGTGGTCTCCACAGGGGATTCAGACATCCTTTCTTCTTGGGAGATGCAAGACGAGCCTGCATTCAAGTCACTGCAGGGATATCCGGCCTTATTTCGCGTGAGGGCATCGCGGTGTCCATTCCACTTGAGGCCGCAAACTCAGGATCCCTCTCACATACCTAGAGCTGAGAGAAGCCTCCTCTTGAGGTGCTTGTGGTAAGGTGGTATTCCTCAGGAGTCGAAGCCAGGGACTAACCTCTCATCTCGTGTTGATTCTTGGTCCACGGAGCTCTTTCGTGTTGCTACAGTGACCTCAGGATCCCTCTAGCCTTGAAACAGTGTTCTTGGGGTTTCTCTGGAGTGCCATCAAGGAAATCAAGGCTCCTTTCATGTGTGATGTGCAACACGGAATTGCTCTGCACGCAGTGCAGGGGAATCGGGCCTCATCTCGCGGCGAGGGGGATGTCTCATGGTTTTTCTCGAGTTGCGGCGGGAACCTGGGGTATATTCTCGAGTTACGACGGGGATGGCCCTTCCACACACGTGTGTGTTCAGCCCTGTCAGGACTCCTGCCTAGTTGCGAGGGACAACTCGGGATTCTCCTCGACGTTTTGCACGGCAATTGGGACGCCTCTCCAGCTGAGACGGGAGACCAAGGGTCCCTTTCCACGTGCCACAGGAATCCTGGGTCTCCTATCAAGTTTCACGAGGAGTCAGGCATCGTCTCCTTTGGAGGCACTGATTTCCGCATACCTCTGGAGTTTTCAAAGGATTTGAGGCCTCCGGTCGCGATGAGGTTGGGAACTAGGTCTTTCTCTGTGGTCTCCACAGGGGATTCAGACATCCTTTCATCTTGGGAGATGCAAGACGAGCCTGCATTCAAGTCACTGCAGGGATATCCGGCCTTATTTCGAGTCAGGGCATCGCGGTGTCCATTCCACTTGAGGCCGCAAACTCAGGGTCCCTCTCACATACCTAGAGCTGAGAGAAGCCTCCTCTTGAGGTGCTTGTGGTAAGGTGGTATTCCTCTGGAGTCGAAGCCAGGGACTAACCTCTCATCTTGAGTTGATTTTTGGTCCACGGAGCTCTTTCGTGTTGCTACAGTGACCTCAGGATCCCTCTAGCCTTGAAACAGTGTTCTTGGGGTTTCTCTGGAGTGCCATCAAGGAAATCAAGGCTCCTTTCATGTGTGATGTGCATCACGGAATTGCTCTGCTCGCAGTGCAGGGGAATCGGGCCTCATCTCGCGGCGAGGGGGAAGTCTCATGGTTTTTCTCGAGTTGCGGCGGGAACCTGGGGTATATTCTCGAGTTACGACGGGGATGGCCCTTCCACACACGTGTTTGTTCAGCCACGTCAGGACTCTTGCCTAGTTGCGAGACACAACTCGGGATTCTCCGCGAGGCTTGGCAAGGCAATTGGGACGCCTCTCCAGCTGAGGCGGGAGACCAAGGGTCCCTTTCCACGTGCCACAGGAATCCTGGGACTCCTATCAAGTTTCACGAGGAGTCAGGCATCGTCTCCTTTGGAGGCACTGATCTCCGCATACCTCTGGAGTTTTCAAAGGATGTGAGGCCTCCGGTCGCAATGAGGTTGGGAACTAGGTCTTTCTCTGTGGTCTCCACAGGGGATTCAGACATCCTTTCATCTTGGGAAATGCAAGACGAGCCTGCATTCAAGTCACTGCAGGGATATCCAGCCTTATTTCACGTCAGGGCATCGCGGTGTCCATTCCACTTGAGGCCGCAAACTCAGGGTCCCTCTCACATACCTAGAGCTGAGAGAAGCCTCCTCTTGAGGTGCTTGTGGTAAGGTGGTATTCCTCTGGAGTCGAAGCCAGTGACTAACCTCTCATCTCGAGTTGATTTTTGGCCCAAGGAGCTTTTTCGTGTTGCTACAGTGACCTCAGGATCCCTCTAGCCTTGAAACAGTGTTCTTGGGGTTTCTCTGGAGTGCCATCAAGGAAATCAAGGCTCCTTTCATGTGTGATGTGCAACACGGAATTGCTCTGCACGCAGTGCAGGGGAATCGGGCCTCATCTCGCGGCGAGGGGGAAGTCTCATGGTTTTTCTCGAGTTGCGGCGGGAACCTGGGGTATATTCTCGAGTTACGACGGGGATGGCCCTTCCACCCACGTGTTTCTTCAGCAACGTCAGGACTCCTGCCTAGTTGCGAGGGACAACTCTGGATTCTCCTCGAGGCTTGGCAGGGCAATTGGGACGCCTCTCCAGCTGAGGCGGGAGACCAAGTGTCCCTTTCCAAGTGCCACAGGAATCCTGGGACTCCTATCAAGTTTCACGAGGAGTCAGGCATCGTCTCCTTTGGAGGCACTGATCTCCGCGTACCTCTGGAGTTTTCAAAGGATGTGAGGCTATCGGTCGCGATGAGGTGGGGAACTAAGTCTTTCTCTGTGCTTTCCACAGGGGATTCAGACATCCTTTCGTCCTGGGAGATGCAAGACGAGCCTGCATTCCAGTCACTGCAGGGATATCCGGCCTTATTTCGAGTCAGGGCATCGCGGTGTCCATTCCACTTGAGGCCGCAAACTCAGGGTCCCTCTCACATACCTAGAGCTGAGAGAAGCCTCCTCTTGAGGTGCTTGTGGTAAGGTGGTATTCCTCTGGAGACGAATCCAGGGACTAACCTCTCTTTTCGAGTTGATTTTTGGTCCACAGAGTTCTTTCGTGTTGCTACAGTGACCTCAGGATCCCTCTATCCTTGAAACAGTGTTCTTGGGGTTTCTCTGGAGTGCCATCAAGGAAATCAAGGCTCCTTTCAAGTGTGATGTGCAAGACGGAATTGCTCTGCACGCAGTACAGGGGAATCGGGCCTCATCTCGCATCGAGGGGGAAGTCTCATGGTTTTTCTCGAGTTGCGGCGGGAACCTGGGGTATATTTTCGAGTTACGACGGGGATGGCCCTTCCACCCACGTGTTTGTTCAGCCACGTCAGGACTCCTGCATAGTTGCGAGACACAACTCGGGATTCTCCTCGAGGCTTGGCAGGGCAATTGGAACGCCTCTCCAGCTGAGGCGGGAGACCAAGGGTCCCTTTCCACGTGCCACAAGAATCCTGGGACTCCTATCAAGTTTCACGAGGAGTCAGGCATCGTCTCCTTTGGAGGCACTGATCTCCGCGTACCTCTGGAGTTTTCAAAGGATGTGAGGCCTCCGGTCGCGATGAGGTGGGGAACTAGGTGTTTCTCTGTGGTCTCCACAGGGGATTCAGACATCCTCTCTTCTTGGGAGATGCAAGACGAGCCGGCATTCAAGTCACTGCAGGGATATCCGGCCTTATTTCGCGACAGGGCATCGCGGTGTCCATTCCACTTGAGGCCGCAAACTCAGGGTCCCTCTCACATACCTAGAGCTGAGAGAAGCCTCCTCTTGAGGTGCTTGTGGTAAGGTGGTATTCCTCAGGAGTCGAAGCCAGGGACTAACCTCTCATCTCGAATTTATTCTTGGTCCACGGAGCTCTTTCGTGTTGCTACAGTGACCTCAGGATCCCTCTAGCCTTGAAACAGTGTTCTTGGGGTTTCTCTGGAGTGCCATCAAGGAAATCAAGGCTCCTTTCATGTGTGATGTGCAACACGGAATTGCTCTGCACGCAGTGCAGGGGAATCGGGCCTCATCTCGCGGCGAGGGGGATGTCTCATGGTTTTTCTCGAGTTGCGGTGGGAACCTGGGGTATATTCTCGAGTTACGACGGGGATGGCCCTTCCACACACGTGTGTGTTCAGCCCTGTCAGGACTCCTGCCTAGTTGCGAGGGACAACTCGGGATTCTCCTCGACGTTTTGCACGGCAATTGGGACGCCTCTCCAGCTGAGACGGGAGACCAAGGGTCCCTTTCCACGTTCCACAGGAATCCTGGGTCTCCTATCAAGTTTCACGAGGAGTCAGGCATCGTCTCCTTTGGAGGCACTGATCTCCGCATACCTCTGGAGTTTTCAAAGGATTTGAGGCCTCCGGTCGCGATGAGGTGGGGAACTAGGTCTTTCTCTGTGGTCTCCACAGGGGATTCAGACATCCTTTCATCTTGGGAGATGCAAGACGAGCCTGCATTCAAGTCACTGCAGGGATATCCGGCCTTATTTCGAGTCAGGGCATCGCGGTGTCCATTCCACTTGAGGCCGCAAACTCAGGGTCCCTCTCACATACCTAGAGCTGAGAGAAGCCTCCTCTTGATGTGCTTGTGGTAAGGTGGTATTCCTCTGGAGTCGAAGCCAGGGACTAACCTCTCATCTTGAGTTGATTTTTGGCCCACGGAGCTCTTTCGTGTTGCTACAGTGATCTCAGGATCCCTCTAGCCTTGAAACAGTGTTCTTGGGGTTTCTCTGGAGTGCCATAAAGGAAATCAAGGCTCCTTTCATGTGTGATGTGCATCACGGAATTGCTCTGCTCGCAGTGCAGGGGAATCGGGCCTCATCTCGCGGCGAGGGGGAAGTCTCATGGTTTTTCTCGAGTTGCGGCGGGAACCTGGGGTATATTCTCGAGTTACGACGGGGATGGCCCTTCCACCCACGTGTTTGTTCAGCCACGTCAGGACTCCTGCCTAGTTGCGAGGGACAACTCTGGATTCTCCTCGAGGCTAGGCAGGGCAATTGGGACGCCTCTCCAGCTGAGGCGGGAGACCAAGTGTCCCTTTCCAAGTGCCACAGGAATCCTGGGACTCCTATCAAGTTTCACGAGGAGTCAGGCATCGTCTCCTTTGGAGGCACTGATCTCCGCGTACCTCTGGAGTTTTCAAAGGATGTGAGGCTATCGGTCGCGATGAGGTGGGGAACTAAGTCTTTCTCTGTGCTTTCCACAGGGGATTCAGACATCCTTTCGTCCTGGGAGATGCAAGACGAGCCTGCATTGAAGTCACTGCAGGGATATCCGGCCTACTTTCGAGTCAGGGCATCGCGGTGTCCATTCCACTTGAGGCCGCAAACTCAGGGTCCCTCTCACATACCTAGAGCTGAGAGAAGCCTCCTCTTGAGGTGCTTGTGGTAAGGTGGTATTCCTCTGGAGACGAATCCAGGGACTAACCTCTCTTTTCGAGTTAATTTTTGGTCCACAGAGTTCTTTCGTGTTGCTACAGTGACCTCAGGATCCCTCTATCCTTGAAACAGTGTTCTTGGGGTTTCTCTGGAGTGCCATCAAGGAAATCAAGGCTCCTTTCATGTGTGATGTGCAAGACGGAATTGCTCTGCACGCAGTACAGGGGAATCGGGCCTCATCTCGCATCGAGGGGGAAGTCTCATGGTTTTTCTCGAGTTGCGGCGGGAACCTGGGGTATATTCTCGAGTTACGACGGGGATGGCCCTTCCACCCACGTGTTTGTTCAGCCACGTCAGGACTCCTGCCTAGTTGCGAGGGACAACTCGGGATTCTCCTCGAGGCTTGGCAGGGCAATTGGAACGCCTCTCCAGCTGAGGCGGGAGACCAAGGGTCCCTTTCCACGTGCCACAAGAATCCTGGGACTCCTATCAAGTTTCACGAGGAGTCAGGCATCGTCTCCTTTGGAGGCACTGATCTCCGCGTACCTCTGGAGTTTTCAAAGGATGTGAGGCCTCCAGTCGCGATGAGGTGGGGAACTAGGTCTTTCTCTGTGGTCTCCACAGGGGATTCAGACATCCTTTCTTCTTGGGAGATGCAAGACGAGCCTGCATTCAAGTCACTGCAGGGATATCCGGCCTTATTTCGAGTCAGGGCATCGCGGTGTCCATTCCACTTGAGGCCGCAAACTCAGGATCCCTCTCACATACCTAGAGCTGAGAGAAGCCTCCTCTTGAGGTGCTTGTGGTAAGGTGGTATTCCTCAGGAGTCGAAGCCAGGGACTAACCTCTCATCTCGTGTTGATTCTTGGTCCACGGAGCTCTTTCGTGTTGCTACAGTGACCTCAGGATCCCTCTAGCCTTGAAACAGTGTTCGTGGGGTTTCTCTGGAGTGCCATCAAGGAAATCAAGGCTCCTTTCATGTGTGATGTGCAACACGGAATTGCTCTGCTCGCAGTGCAGGGGAATCGGGCCTCATCTCGCGGCGAGGGGGAAGTCTCATGGTTTTTCTCGAGTTGCGGCGCTAACCTGGGGTATATTCTCGAGTTACGACGGGGATGGCCCTTCCACCCACGTGTTTCTTCAGCGACGTCAGGACTCCTGCCTAGTTGCGAGGGACAACTCGGGATTCTCCTCGAGGCTTGGCAGGGCAATTGGGACGCCTCTCCAGCTGAGGCGGGAGACCAAGTGTCCCTTTCCAAGTGCCACAGGAATCCTGGGACTCCTATCAAGTTTCACGAGGAGTCAGGCATCGTCTCCTTTGGAGGCACTGATCTCCGCGTACCTCTGGAGTTTTCAAAGGATTTGAGGCCTCCTGTCGCGATGAGGTGGGGAACTAGGTCTTTCTCTGTGGTCTCCACAGGGGATTCAGACACCCTTTCGTCTTGGGAGATGCAAGACGAGCCTGCATTCCAGTCACTGCAGGGATATCCGGCCTTATTTCGAGTCAGGGCATCGCGGTGTCCATTCCACTTGAGGCCGCAAACTCAGGGTCCCTCTCACATACCTAGAGCTGAGAGAAGCCTCCTCTTGAGCTGCTTGTGGTAAGGTGGTATTCCTCTGGAGTCGAAGCCAGGGACTAACCTCTCATCTCGAGTTGATTTTTGGTCCACGGAGCTCTTTCGTGTTGCTACAGTGACCTCAGGATCCCTCTAGCCTTGAAACAGTATTCTTGGGGTTTCTCTGGAGTGCCATGAAGGAAATCAAGGCTCCTTTCATGTGTGATGTGCAACACAGAATTGCTCTGCATGCAGTGCAGGGGAATCGGGCCTCATCTCGCGGCGAGGGGGAAGTCTCATGGTTTTTCTCGAGTTGCGGCGGGAACCTGGGGTGTATTCTCGAGTTAAGACGGGGATGGCCCTTCCACACACGTGTTTGTTCAGCCACGTCAGGACTCTTGCCTAGTTGCGAGACACAACTCGGGATTCTCCGCGAGGCTTGGCAAGGCAATTGGGACGCCTCTCCAGCTGAGGCGGGAGACCAAGGGTCCCTTTCCACGTGCCACAGGAATCCTGGGACTCCTATCAAGTTTCACGAGGAGTCAGGCATCGTCTCCTTTGGAGGCACTGATCTCCGCGTACCTCTGGAGTTTTCAAAGGATGTGAGGCCTCCGGTCGCGATGAGGTTGGGAACTAGGTCTTTCTCTGTGGTCTCCACAGGGGATTCAGACATCCTTTCATCTTGGGAGATGCAAGACGAGCCTGCATTCAAGTCACTGCAGGGATATCCAGCCTTATTTCACGTCAGGGCATCGCGGTGTCCATTCCACTTGAGGCCGCAAACTCAGGGTCCCTCTCACATACCTAGAGCTGAGAGAAGCCTCCTCTTGAGGTGCTTGTGGTAAGGTGGTATTCCTCTGGAGTCGAAGCCAGTGACTAACCTCTCATCTCGAGTTGATTTTTGGTCCACGGAGCTCTTTCGTGTTGCTACAGTGACCTCAGGATCCCTCTAGCCTTGAAACAGTGTTCTTGGGGTTTCTCTGGAGTGCCATCAAGGAAATCAAGGCTCCTTTCATGTGTGATGTGCAACACGGAATTGCTCTGCACGCAGTGCAGGGGAATCGGGCCTCATCTCGCGGCGAGGGGGAAGTCTCATGGTTTTTCTCGAGTTGCGGCGGGAACCTGGGGTATATTCTCGAGTTACGACGGGGATGGCCCTTCCACCCACGTGTTTCTTCAGCAACGTCAGGACTCCTGCCTAGTTGCGAGGGACAACTCTGGATTCTCCTCGAGGCTTGGCAGGGCAATTGGGACGCCTCTCCAGCTGAGGCGGGAGACCAAGGGTCCCTTTCCAAGTGCCACAGGAATCCTGGGACTCCTATCAAGTTTCACGAGGAGTCAGGCATCGTCTCCTTTGGAGGCACTGATCTCCGCGTACCTCTGGAGTTTTCAAAGGATGTGAGGCTATCGGTCGCGATGAGGTGGGGAACTAAGTCTTTCTCTGTGCTTTCCACAGGGGATTCAGACATCCTTTCGTCCTGGGAGATGCAAGACGAGCCTGCATTCCAGTCACTGCAGGGATATCCGGCCTTATTTCGAGTCAGGGCATCGCGGTGTCCATTCCACTTGAGGCCGCAAACTCAGGGTCCCTCTCACATACCTAGAGCTGAGAGAAGCCTCCTCTTGAGGTGCTTGTGGTAAGGTGGTATTCCTCTGGAGACGAATCCAGGGACTAACCTCTCTTTTCGAGTTGATTTTTGGTCCACAGAGTTCTTTCGTGTTGCTACAGTGACCTCAGGATCCCTCTATCCTTGAAACAGTGTTCTTGGGGTTTCTCTGGAGTGCCATCAAGGAAATCAAGGCTCCTTTCATGTGTGATGTGCAAGACGGAATTGCTCTGCACGCAGTACAGGGGAATCGGGCCTCATCTCGCATCGAGGGGGAAGTCTCATGGTTTTTCTCGAGTTGCGGCGGGAACCTGGGGTATATTTTCGAGTTACGACGGGGATGGCCCTTCCACCCACGTGTTTGTTCAGCCACGTCAGGACTCCTGCCTAGTTGCGAGACACAACTCGGGATTCTCCTCGAGGCTTGGCAGGGCAATTGGAACGCCTCTCCAGCTGAGGCGGGAGACCAAGGGTCCCTTTCCACGTGCCACAAGAATCCTGGGACTCCTATCAAGTTTCACGAGGAGTCAGGCATCGTCTCCTTTGGAGGCACTGATCTCCGCGTACCTCTGGAGTTTTCAAAGGATGTGAGGCCTCCGGTCGCGATGAGGTGGGGAACTAGGTATTTCTCTGTGCATTCCAAAGGGGATTCAGACATCCTTTCGTCCTGGGAAATGCAAGACGAGCCAGCATTGAAGTCACTGCAGGGATATCCGGCCTTATTTCGAGTCAGGGCATCGCGGTGTCCATTCCACTTGAGGCCGCAAACTCAGGGTCCCTCTCACATACCTAGAGCTGAGAGAAGCCTCCTCTTGAGGTGCTTGTGGTAAGGTGGTATTCCTCTGGAGTCGAAGCCAGGGACTAACCTCTCATCTCGAGTTGATTTTTGGCCCACGGAGCTCTTTCGTGTTGCTACAGTGACCTCAGGATCCCTCTAGCCTTGAAACAGTGTTCTTGGGGTTTCTCTGGAGTGCCATGAAGGAAATCAAGGCTCCTTTCATGTGTGATGTGCAACACAGAATTGCTCTGCACGCAGTGCAGGGGAATCGGGCCTCATCTCGCGGCGAGGGGGAAGTCTCATGGTTTTTCTCGAGTTGCGGCGGGAACCTGGGGTATATTCTCGAGTTACGACGGGGATGGCCCTTCCACACACGTGTTTGTTCAGCCACGTAAGGACTCTTGCCTAGTTGCGAGACACAACTCGGGATTCTCCTCGAGTCTTGGCAAGGCAATTGGGACGCCTCTCCAGCTGAGGCGGGAGACCAAGGGTCCCTTTCCACGTGCCACAGGAATCCTGGGACTCCTATCAAGTTTCACGAGGAGTCAGGCATCGTCTCCTTTGGAGGCACTGATCTCCGCGTACCTCTGGAGTTTTAAAAGGATTTGAGGCCTCCTGTCGCGATGAGGTGGGGAACTAGGTCTTTCTCTGTGGTCTCCTCAGGGGATTCAGACACCCTTTCGTCTTGGGAGATGCAAGACGAGCCTGCATTCCAGTCACTGCAGGGATATCCAGCCTTATTTCGAGTCAGGGCATCGCGGTGTCCATTCCACTTGAGGCCGCAAACTCAGGGTCCCTCTCACATACCTAGAGCTGAGAGAAGCCTCCTCTTGAGGTGCTTGTGGTAAGGTGGTATTCCTCTGGAGTCGAAGCCAGGGACTAACCTCTCATCTCGAGTTGATTTTTGGCCCAAGGAGCTCTTTCGTGCTGCTACAGTGACCTCAGGATCCCTCTAGCCTTGAAACAGTGTTCTTGGGGTTTCTCTGGAGTGCCATCAAGGAAATCAAGGCTCCTTTCATGTGTGATGTGCAACACAGAATTGCTCTGCACGCAGTGCAGGGGAATCGGGCCTCATCTCGCGGCGAGGGGGAAGTCTCATGGTTTTTCTCGAGTTGCGGCGGGAACCTGGGGTATATTCTCGAGTTACGACGGGGATGGTCCTTCCACACACGTGTTTGTTCAGCCACGTCAGGACTCTTGCCTAGTTGCGAGACACAACTCGGGATTCGCCTCGAGGCTTGGCAAGGCAATTGGGACGTCTCTCCAGCTGAGGCGGGAGACCAAGAGTCCCTTTCCACGTGCCACAGGAATCCTGGGACTCCTATCAAGTTTCACGAGGAGTCAGGCATCGTCTCCTTTGGAGGCACTGATCTCCGCGTACCTCTGGAGTTTTCAAAGGATGTGAGGCCTCCGGTCGCGATGAGGTGGGGAACTAGGTCTTTCTCTGTGGTCTCCACAGGGGATTCAGACATCCTTTCATCTTGGGAGATGCAAGACGAGCCTGCATTCAAGTCACTGCAGGGATATCCAGCCTTATTTTGCGTCAGGGCATCGCGGTGTCCATTCCACTTGAGGCCGCAAACTCAGGGTCCCTCTCACATACCTAGAGCTGAGAGAAGCCTCCTCTTGAGGTGCTTGTGGTAACGTGGTATTCCTCTGGAGTCGAAGCCAGGGACTAACCTCTCATCTCGAGTTGATTTTTGGCCCACGGAGCTCTTTCGTGTTGCTACAGTGACCTCAGGATCCCTCTAGCCTTGAAACAGTGTTCTTGGGGTTTCTCTGGAGTGCCATCAAGGAAATCAAGGCTCCTTTCATGTGTGATGTGCAACACGGAATTGCTCTGCACGCAGTGCAGGGGAATCGGGCCTCATCTCGCGGCGAGGGGGAAGTCTCATGGTTTTTCTCGAGTTGCGGCGGGAACCTGGGGTATATTCTCGAGTTACGACGGGGATGGCCCTTCCACCCACGTGTTTCTTCAGCGACGTCAGGACTCCTGCCTAGTTGCGAGGGACAACTCTGGATTCTCCTCGAGGCTTGGCAGGGCAATTGGGACGCCTCTCCAGCTGAGGCGGGAGACCAAGTGTCCCTTTCCAAGTGCCACAGGAATCCTGGGACTCCTATCAAGTTTCACGAGGAGTCAGGCATCGTCTCCTTTGGAGGCACTGATCTCCGCGTACCTCTGGAGTTTTCAAAGGATGTGAGGCTATCGGTCGCGATGAGGTGGGGAACTAAGTCTTTCTCTGTGGGCTCCACAGGGGATTCAGACACCCTTTCGTCCTGGGAGATGCAAGACGAGCCTGCATTGAAGTCACTGCAGGGATATCCGGCCTTATTTCCAGTCAGGGCATCGCGGTGTCCATTCCACTTGAGGCCGCAAACTCAGGGTCCCTCTCACATACCTAGAGCTGAGAGAAGCCTCCTCTTGAGGTGCTTGTTGTAAGGTGGTATTCCTCAGGAGTCGAAGCCAGGGACTAACCTCTCATCTCGTGCTGATTCTTGGTCCACGGAGCTCTTTCGTGTTGCTACAGTGACCTGAGGATCCCTCTAGCCTTGAAACAGTGTTCTTGGGGTTTCTCTGGAGTGCCATCAAGGAAATCAAGGCTCCTTTCATGTGTGATGTGCAACACGGAATTGCTCTGCACGCAGTGCAGAGGAATCGGGCCTCATCTCGCGGCGAGGGGGAAGTCTCATGGTTTTTCTCGAGTTGCGGCGGGAACCTGGGGTATATTCTCGAGTTTCGACGGGGATGGCCCTTCCACCCACGTGTTTCTTCAGCGACGTCAGGACTCCTGCCTACTTGCGAGGGACAACTCGGGATTCTCATCGAGGCTTTGCAGGGCAATTGGGACGCCTCTCCAGCTGAGACGGGAGACCAAGGGTCCCTTTCCACGTGCCGCAGGAATCCTGGGTCTCCTATCAAGTTTCACGAGGAGTCAGGCATCGTCTCCTTTGGAGGCACTGATCTCCGCATACCTCTGGAGTTTTCAAAGGATTTGAGGCCTCCTGTCGCGATGAGGTGGGGAACTAGGTCTTTCTCTGTGGTCTCCACAGGGGATTCAGACACCCTTTCGTCTTGGGAGATGCAAGACGAGCCTGCATTCAAGTCACTGCAGGGATATCCAGCCTTATTTCGAGTCAGGGCATCGCGGTGTCCATTCCACTTGAGGCCGCAAACTCAGGGTCCCTCTCACATACCTAGAGCTGAGAGAAGCCTCCTCTTGAGGTGCTTGTGGTAAGGTGGTATTCCTCTGGAGTCGAAGCCAGTGACTAACCTCTCATCTCGAGTTGATTTTTGGTCCACGGAGCTCTTTCGTGTTGCTACAGTGACCTCAGGATCCCTCTAGCCTTGAAACAGTGTTCTTGGGGTTTCTCTGGAGTGCCATCAAGGAAATCAAGGCTCCTTTCATGTGTGATGTGCAACACGGAATTGCTCTGCACGCAGTGCAGGGGAATCGGGCCTCATCTCGCGGCGAGGGGGAAGTCTCATGGTTTTTCTCGAGTTGCGGCGGGAACCTGGGGTATATTCTCGAGTTACGACGGGGATGGCCCTTCCACCCACGTGTTTCTTCAGCAACGTCAGGACTCCTGCCTAGTTGCGAGGGACAACTCTGGATTCTCCTCGAGGCTTGGCAGGGCAATTGGGACGCCTCTCCAGCTGAGGCGGGAGACCAAGGGTCCCTTTCCAAGTGCCACAGGAATCCTGGGACTCCTATCAAGTTTCACGAGGAGTCAGGCATCGTCTCCTTTGGAGGCACTGATCTCCGCGTACCTCTGGAGTTTTCAAAGGATGTGAGGCTATCGGTCGCGATGAGGTGGGGAACTAAGTCTTTCTCTGTGCTTTCCACAGGGGATTCAGACATCCTTTCGTCCTGGGAGATGCAAGACGAGCCTGCATTCCAGTCACTGCAGGGATATCCGGCCTTATTTCGAGTCAGGGCATCGCGGTGTCCATTCCACTTGAGGCCGCAAACTCAGGGTCCCTCTCACATACCTAGAGCTGAGAGAAGCCTCCTCTTGAGGTGCTTGTGGTAAGGTGGTATTCCTCTGGAGACGAATCCAGGGACTAACCTCTCTTTTCGAGTTGATTTTTGGTCCACAGAGTTCTTTCGTGTTGCTACAGTGACCTCAGGATCCCTCTATCCTTGAAACAGTGTTCTTGGGGTTTCTCTGGAGTGCCATCAAGGAAATCAAGGCTCCTTTCATGTGTGATGTGCAAGACGGAATTGCTCTGCACGCAGTACAGGGGAATCGGGCCTCATCTCGCATCGAGGGGGAAGTCTCATGGTTTTTCTCGAGTTGCGGCGGGAACCTGGGGTATATTTTCGAGTTACGACGGGGATGGCCCTTCCACCCACGTGTTTGTTCAGCCACGTCAGGACTCCTGCCTAGTTGCGAGACACAACTCGGGATTCTCCTCGAGGCTTGGCAGGGCAATTGGAACGCCTCTCCAGCTGAGGCGGGAGACCAAGGGTCCCTTTCCACGTGCCACAAGAATCCTGGGACTCCTATCAAGTTTCACGAGGAGTCAGGCATCGTCTCCTTTGGAGGCACTGATCTCCGCGTACCTCTGGAGTTTTCAAAGGATGTGAGGCCTCCGGTCGCGATGAGGTGGGGAACTAGGTATTTCTCTGTGCATTCCAAAGGGGATTCAGACATCCTTTCGTCCTGGGAAATGCAAGACGAGCCAGCATTGAAGTCACTGCAGGGATATCCGGCCTTATTTCGAGTCAGGGCATCGCGGTGTCCATTCCACTTGAGGCCGCAAACTCAGGGTCCCTCTCACATACCTAGAGCTGAGAGAAGCCTCCTCTTGAGGTGCTTGTGGTAAGGTGGTATTCCTCTGGAGTCGAAGCCAGGGACTAACCTCTCATCTCGAGTTGATTTTTGGCCCACGGAGCTCTTTCGTGTTGCTACAGTGACCTCAGGATCCCTCTAGCCTTGAAACAGTGTTCTTGGGGTTTCTCTGGAGTGCCATGAAGGAAATCAAGGCTCCTTTCATGTGTGATGTGCAACACAGAATTGCTCTGCACGCAATGCAGGGGAATCGGGCCTCATCTCGCGGCGAGGGGGAAGTCTCATGGTTTTTCTCGAGTTGCGGCGGGAACCTGGGGTATATTCTCGAGTTACGACGGGGATGGCCCTTCCACACACGTGTTTGTTCAGCCACGTAAGGACTCTTGCCTAGTTGCGAGACACAACTCGGGATTCTCCTCGAGTCTTGGCAAGGCAATTGGGACGCCTCTCCAGCTGAGGCGGGAGACCAAGGGTCCCTTTCCACGTGCCACAGGAATCCTGGGACTCCTATCAAGTTTCACGAGGAGTCAGGCATCGTCTCCTTTGGAGGCACTGATCTCCGCGTACCTCTGGAGTTTTAAAAGGATTTGAGGCCTCCTGTCGCGATGAGGTGGGGAACTAGGTCTTTCTCTGTGGTCTCCTCAGGGGATTCAGACACCCTTTCGTCTTGGGAGATGCAAGACGAGCCTGCATTCCAGTCACTGCAGGGATATCCAGCCTTATTTCGAGTCAGGGCATCGCGGTGTCCATTCCACTTGAGGCCGCAAACTCAGGGTCCCTCTCACATACCTAGAGCTGAGAGAAGCCTCCTCTTGAGGTGCTTGTGGTAAGGTGGTATTCCTCTGGAGTCGAAGCCAGGGACTAACCTCTCATCTCGAGTTGATTTTTGGCCCAAGGAGCTCTTTCGTGCTGCTACAGTGACCTCAGGATCCCTCTAGCCTTGAAACAGTGTTCTTGGGGTTTCTCTGGAGTGCCATCAAGGAAATCAAGGCTCCTTTCATGTGTGATGTGCAACACAGAATTGCTCTGCACGCAGTGCAGGGGAATCGGGCCTCATCTCGCGGCGAGGGGGAAGTCTCATGGTTTTTCTCGAGTTGCGGCGGGAACCTGGGGTATATTCTCGAGTTACGACGGGGATGGTCCTTCCACACACGTGTTTGTTCAGCCACGTCAGGACTCTTGCCTAGTTGCGAGACACAACTCGGGATTCGCCTCGAGGCTTGGCAAGGCAATTGGGACGTCTCTCCAGCTGAGGCGGGAGACCAAGAGTCCCTTTCCACGTGCCACAGGAATCCTGGGACTCCTATCAAGTTTCACGAGGAGTCAGGCATCGTCTCCTTTGGAGGCACTGATCTCCGCGTACCTCTGGAGTTTTCAAAGGATGTGAGGCCTCCGGTCGCGATGAGGTGGGGAACTAGGTCTTTCTCTGTGGTCTCCACAGGGGATTCAGACATCCTTTCATCTTGGGAGATGCAAGACGAGCCTGCATTCAAGTCACTGCAGGGATATCCAGCCTTATTTTGCGTCAGGGCATCGCGGTGTCCATTCCACTTGAGGCCGCAAACTCAGGGTCCCTCTCACATACCTAGAGCTGAGAGAAGCCTCCTCTTGAGGTGCTTGTGGTAACGTGGTATTCCTCTGGAGTCGAAGCCAGGGACTAACCTCTCATCTCGAGTTGATTTTTGGCCCACGGAGCTCTTTCGTGTTGCTACAGTGACCTCAGGATCCCTCTAGCCTTGAAACAGTGTTCTTGGGGTTTCTCTGGAGTGCCATCAAGGAAATCAAGGCTCCTTTCATGTGTGATGTGCAACACGGAATTGCTCTGCACGCAGTGCAGGGGAATCGGGCCTCATCTCGCGGCGAGGGGGAAGTCTCATGGTTTTTCTCGAGTTGCGGCGGGAACCTGGGGTATATTCTCGAGTTACGACGGGGATGGCCCTTCCACCCACGTGTTTCTTCAGCGACGTCAGGACTCCTGCCTAGTTGCGAGGGACAACTCTGGATTCTCCTCGAGGCTTGGCAGGGCAATTGGGACGCCTCTCCAGCTGAGGCGGGAGACCAAGTGTCCCTTTCCAAGTGCCACAGGAATCCTGGGACTCCTATCAAGTTTCACGAGGAGTCAGGCATCGTCTCCTTTGGAGGCACTGATCTCCGCGTACCTCTGGAGTTTTCAAAGGATGTGAGGCTATCGGTCGCGATGAGGTGGGGAACTAAGTCTTTCTCTGTGGGCTCCACAGGGGATTCAGACACCCTTTCGTCCTGGGAGATGCAAGACGAGCCTGCATTGAAGTCACTGCAGGGATATCCGGCCTTATTTCCAGTCAGGGCATCGCGGTGTCCATTCCACTTGAGGCCGCAAACTCAGGGTCCCTCTCACATACCTAGAGCTGAGAGAAGCCTCCTCTTGAGGTGCTTGTTGTAAGGTGGTATTCCTCAGGAGTCGAAGCCAGGGACTAACCTCTCATCTCGTGCTGATTCTTGGTCCACGGAGCTCTTTCGTGTTGCTACAGTGACCTGAGGATCCCTCTAGCCTTGAAACAGTGTTCTTGGGGTTTCTCTGGAGTGCCATCAAGGAAATCAAGGCTCCTTTCATGTGTGATGTGCAACACGGAATTGCTCTGCACGCAGTGCAGAGGAATCGGGCCTCATCTCGCGGCGAGGGGGAAGTCTCATGGTTTTTCTCGAGTTGCGGCGGGAACCTGGGGTATATTCTCGAGTTTCGACGGGGATGGCCCTTCCACCCACGTGTTTCTTCAGCGACGTCAGGACTCCTGCCTACTTGCGAGGGACAACTCGGGATTCTCATCGAGGCTTTGCAGGGCAATTGGGACGCCTCTCCAGCTGAGACGGGAGACCAAGGGTCCCTTTCCACGTGCCGCAGGAATCCTGGGTCTCCTATCAAGTTTCACGAGGAGTCAGGCATCGTCTCCTTTGGAGGCACTGATCTCCGCATACCTCTGGAGTTTTCAAAGGATTTGAGGCCTCCTGTCGCGATGAGGTGGGGAACTAGGTCTTTCTCTGTGGTCTCCACAGGGGATTCAGACACCCTTTCGTCTTGGGAGATGCAAGAAGAGCCTGCCTTCCAGTCACTGCAGGGATATCCGGCCTTATTTCGAGTCAGGGCATCGCGGTGTCCATTCCACTGAGGCCGCAAACTCAGGGTCCCTCTCACATACCTAGAGCTGAGAGAAGCCTCCTCTTGAGGTGCTTGTGGTAAGGTGGTATTCCTCTGGAGTCGAAGCCAGGGACTAACCTCTCATCTCGAGTTGATTTTTGGTCCACGGAGCTCTTTCGTGTTGCTACAGTGACCTCAGGATCCCTCTAGCCTTGAAACAGTGTTCTTGGGGTTTCTCTGGAGTGCCATGAAGGAAATCAAGGCTCCTTTCATGTGTGATGTGCAACACAGAATTGCTCTGCACGCAGTGCAGGGGAATCGGGCCTCATCTCGCGGCGAGGGGGAAGTCTCATGGTTTTTCTCGAGTTGCGGCGGGAACCTGGGGTATATTCTCGAGTTACGACGGGGATGGCCCTTCCACACACGTGTTTGTTCAGCCACGTCTGGACTCTTGCCTAGTTGCGAGACACAACTCGGGATTCTCCTCGAGGCTTGGCAAGGCAATTGGGACGCCTCTCCAGCTGAGGCGGGAGACCAAGGGTCCCTTTCCACGTGCCACAGGAATCCTGGGACTCCTATCAAGTTTCACGAGGAGTCAGGCATCGTCTCCTTTGGAGGCACTGATCTCCGCGTACCTCTGGAGTTTTCAAAGGATGTGAGGCCTCCGGTCGCGATGAGGTGGGGAACTAGGTCTTTCTCTGTGGTCTCCACAGGGGATTCAGACATCCTTTCATCTTGGGAGATGCAAGACGAGCCTGCATTCAAGTCACTGCAGGGATATCCAGCCTTATTTCGCGACAGGGCATCGCGGTGTCCATTCCACTTGAGGCCGCAAACTCAGGGTCCCTCTCACATACCTAGAGCTGAGAGAAGCCTCCTCTTGAGGTGCTTGTGGTAAGGTGGTATTCCTCTGAAGACGAATCCAGGGACTAACCTCTCTTTTCGAGTTGATTTTTGGTCCACAGAGTTCTTTCGTGTTGCTACAGTGACCTCAGGATCCCTCTATCCTTGAAACAGTGTTCTTGGGGTTTCTCTGGAATGCCATCAAGGAAATCAAGGTTCCTTTCATGTGTGATGTGCAAGACGGAATTGCTCTGCACGCAGTACAGGGGAATCGGGCCTCATCTCGCATCGAGGGGGAAGTCTCATGGTTTTTCTCGAGTTGCGGCGGGAACCTGGGGTATATTCTCGAGTTACGACGGGGATGGCCCTTCCACCCACGTGTTTGTTCAGCCACGTCAGGACTCCTGCCTAGTTGTGAGGGACAACTCGGGATTCTCCTCGAGGCTTGGCAGGGCAATTGGAACGCCTCTCCAGCTGAGGCGGGAGACCAAGGGTCCCTTTCCACGTGCCACAAGAATCCTGGGACTCCTATCAAGTTTCACGAGGAGTCAGGCATCGTCTCCTTTGGAGGCACTGATCTCCGCGTACCTCTGGAGATTTCAAAGGATGTGAGGCCTCCGGTCGCGATGAGGTGGGGAACTAGGTGTTTCTCTGTGGTCTCCACAGGGGATGCAGACATCCTTTCTTCTTGGGAGATGCAAGACGAGCCTGCATTCAAGTCACTGCAGGGATATCCGGCCTTATTTCGAGTCAGGGCATTGCGGTGTCCATTCCACTTGAGGCCGCAAACTCAGGATCCCTCTCACATACCTAGAGCTGAGAGAAGCCTCCTCTTGAGGTGCTTGGGGTAAGGTGGTATTCCTCAGGAGTCGAAGCCAGGGACTAACCTCTCATCTCGTGTTGGTTCTTGGTCCACGGAGCTCTTTCGTGTTGCTACAGTGACCTCAGGATCCCTCTAGCCTTGAAACAGTGTTCTTGGGGTTTCTCTGGAGTGCCATCAAGGAAATCAAGGCTCCTTTCATGTGTGATGTGCAACACGGAATTGCTCTGCACGCAGTGCAGGGGAATCGGGCCTCATCTCGCGGCGAGGGGGAAGTCTCATGGTTTTTCTCGTTTTGCGGTGGGAACCTGGGGTATATTCTCGAGTAACGCCGGGGATGGCCCTTCCACACACGTGTGTGTTCAGCCATGTCAGGACTCCTGCCTAGTTGCGAGGGACAACTCGGGATTCTCCTCGAGGCTTTGCAGGACAATTGGGACGCCTCTCCAGCTGAGACGGGAGACCAAGGGTCCCTTTCCACGTGCCACAGGAATCCTGGGTCTCCTATCAGGTTTCTCGAGGAGTCAGGCATCGTCTCCTTTGGAGGCACTGATCTCCGCATACTTCTGGAGTTTTCAAAGGATTTGAGGCCTCCTGTCGCGATGAGGTGGGGAACTAGGTCTTTCTCTGTGGTCTCCACAGGGGATTCAGACACCCTTTCGTCTTGGGAGATGCAAGACGAGCCTGCATTCAAGTCACTGCAAGGATATCCAGCCTTATTTCGCGTCAGGGCATCGCGGTGTCCATTCCACTTGAGGCCGCAAACTCAGGCTCCCTCTCACATACCTAAAGCTGAGAGAAGCCTCCTCTTGAGGTGCTTGTGGTAAGGTGGTATTCCTCTGGAGTCGAAGCCAGGGACTAACATCTCATCTCGAGTTGATTTTTGGCCCACGGAGCTCTTTCGTGTTGCTACAGTGACCTCAGGATCCCTCTAGCCTTGAAATAGTGTTCTTGCGGTTTCTCTGGAGTGCCATCAAGGAAATCAAGGCTCCTTTCATGTGTGATGTGCAACACGGAATTGCTCTGCACGCAGTGCAGGGGAATCGGGCCTCATCTCGCGGCGAGGGGGAAGTCTCATGGTTTTTCTCGAGTTGCGGCGGGAACCTGGGGTATATTCTCGAGTTACGACGGGGATGGCCCTTCCACACACGTGTTTGTTCAGCCACGTCAGGACTCCTGCCTAGTTGCGAGGGACAACTCTGGATTCTCCTCGAGGCTTGGCAGGGCAATTGGGACGCCTCTCCAGCTGAGACGGGAGACCAAGTGTCCCTTTCCAAGTGCCACAGGAATCCTGGGACTCCTATCAAGTTTCACGAGGAGTTCAGGCATCGTCTCCTTTGGAGGCACTGATCTCCGCGTACCTCTGGAGTTTTCAAAGGATGTGAGGCTATCGGTCGCGATGAGGTGGGGAACTAAGTCTTTCTCTGTGCTTTCCACAGGGGATTCAGACATCCTTTCGTCCAGAGAGATGCAAGACGAGCCTGCATTCAAGTCACTGCAGGGATATCCAGCTTTATTTCGAGTCAGGGCATCGCGGTGTCCATTCCACTTGAGGCCGCAAACTCAGGATCCCTCTCACATACCTAGAGCTGAGGGAAGCCTCCTCTTGAGGTGCTTGTGGTAAGGTGGTATTCCTCAGGAGTCGAAGCCAGGGACTAACCTCTCATCTCGTGTTGATTCTTGGTCCACGGAGCTCTTTCGTGTTGCTACAGTGACCTCAGGATCCCTCTAGCCTTGAAACAGTGTTCTTGGGGTTTCTCTGGAGTGCCATCAAGGAAATCAAGGCTCCTTTCATGTGTGATGTGCAACACGGAATTGCTCTGCACGCAGTGCAGGGGAATCGGGCCTCATCTCGCGGCGAGGGGGAAGTCTCATGGTTTTTCTCGAGTTGCGGCGGGAACCTGGGGTATATTCTCGAGTTACGACGGGGATGGCCCTTCCACCCACGTGTTTCTTCAGCGACGTCAGGACTCCTGCCTAGTTGCGAGGGACAACTCGGGATTCTCCTCGAGGCTTGGCAGGGCAATTGGGACGCCTCTCCAGCTGAGACGGGAGACCAAGTGTCCCTTTCCAAGTGCCACAGGAATCCTGGGTCTCCTATCAAGTTTTACGAGGAGTCAGGCATCGTCTCCTTTGGAGGCACTGATCTCCGCGTACCTCTGGAGTTTTCAAAGGATTTGAGGCCTCCTGTCGCGATGAGGTGGGGAACTAGGTCTTTCTCTGTGGTCTCCACAGGGGATTCAGACACCCTTTCGTCTTGGGAGATGCAAGACGAGCCTGCATTCCAGTCACTGCAGGGATATCCGGCCTTATTTCGAGTCAGGGCATCGCGGTGTCCATTCCACTTGAGGCCGCAAACTCAGGGTCCCTCTCACATACCTAGAGCTGAGAGAAGCCTCCTCTTGAGGTGCTTGTGGTAAGGTGGTATTCCTCTGGAGTCGAAGCCAGGGACTAACCTCTCATCTCGAGTTGATTTTTGGTCCACGGAGCTCTTTCGTGTTGCTACAGTGACCTCAGGATCCCTCTAGCCTTGAAACAGTATTCTTGGGGTTTCTCTGGAGTGCCATGAAGGAAATTAAGGCTCCTTTCATGTGTGATGTGCTACACAGAATTGCTCTGCACGCAGTGCAGGGGAATCGGGCCTCATCTCGCGGCGAGGGGGAAGTCTCATGGTTTTTCTCGAGTTGCGGCGGGAACCTGGGGTGTATTCTCGAGTTAAGACGGGGATGGCCCTTCCACACACGTGTTTATTCAGCCACGTCAGGACTCTTGCCTAGTTGCGAGACACAACTCGGGATTCTCCGCGAGGCTTGGCAAGGCAATTGGGACGCCTCTCCAGCTGAGGCGGGAGACCAAGGGTCCCTTTCCACGTGCCACAGGAATCCTGGGACTCCTATCAAGTTTCACGAGGAGTCAGGCATCGTCTCCTTTGGAGGCACTGATCTCCGCGTACCTCTGGAGTTTTCAAAGGATGTGAGGCCTCCGGTCGCGATGAGGTTGGGAACTAGGTCTTTCTCTGTGGTCTCCACAGGGGATTCAGACATCCTTTCATCTTGGGAGATGCAAGACGAGCCTGCATTCAAGTCACTGCAGGGATATCCAGCCTTATTTCACGTCAGGGCATCGCGGTGTCCATTCCACTTGAGGCCGCAAACTCAGGGTCCCTCTCACATACCTAGAGCTGAGAGAAGCCTCCTCTTGAGGTGGTTGTCGTAAGGTGGTATTCCTCTGGAGTCGAAGCCAGGGACTAACCTCTCATCTCGAGTTGATTTTTGGCCCAAGGAGCTTTTTCGTGTTGCTACAGTGACCTCAGGATCCCTCTAGCCTTGAAACAGTGTTCTTGGGGTTTCTCTGGAGTGCCATCAAGGAAATCAAGGCTCCTTTCATGTGTGATGTGCAACACGGAATTGCTCTGCACGCAGTGCAGGGGAATCGGGCCTCATCTCGCGGCGAGGGGGAAGTCTCATGGTTTTTCTCGAGTTGCGCCGGGAACCTGGGGTATATTCTCGAGTTACGACGGGGATGGCCCTTCCACCCACGTGTTTCTTCAGCAACGTCAGGACTCCTGCCTAGTTGCGAGGGACAACTCTGGATTCTCCTCGAGGCTTGGCAGGGCAATTGGGACGCCTCTCCAGCTGAGGCGGGAGACCAAGGGTCCCTTTCCAAGTGCCACAGGAATCCTGGGACTCCTATCAAGTTTCACGAGGAGTCAGGCATCGTCTCCTTTGGAGGCACTGATCTCCGCGTACCTCTGGAGTTTTCAAAGGATATGAGGCTATCGGTCGCGATGAGGTGGGGAACTAAGTCTTTCTCTGTGCTTTCCACAGGGGATTCAGACATCCTTTCGTCCTGGGAGATGCAAGACGAGCCTGCATTGAAGTCACTGCAGGGATATCCGGCCTTATTTCGAGTCAGGGCATCGCGGTGTCCATTCCACTTGAGGCCGCAAACTCAGGGTCCCTCTCACATACCTAGAGCTGAGAGAAGCCTCCTCTTGAGGTGCTTGTGGTAAGGTGGTATTCCTCTGGAGACGAATCCAGGGACTAACCTCTCTTTTCGAGTTGATTTTTGGTCCACAGAGTTCTTTCGTGTTGCTACAGTGACCTCAGGATCCCTCTATCCTTGAAACAGTGTTCTTGGGGTTTCTCTGGAGTGCCATCAAGGAAATCAAGGCTCCTTTCATGTGTGATGTGCAAGACGGAATTGCTCTGCACGCAGTACAGGGGAATCGGGCCTCATCTCGCATCGAGGGGGAAGTCTCATGGTTTTTCTCGAGTTGCGGCGGGAACCTGGGGTATATTCTCGAGTTACGACGGGGATGGCCCTTCCACCCACGTGTTTGTTCAGCCACGTCAGGACTCCTGCCTAGTTGCGAGACACAACTCGGGATTCTCCTCGAGGCTTGGCAGGGCAATTGGAACGCCTCTCCAGCTGAGGCGGGAGACCAAGGGTCCCTTTCCACGTGCCCAAGGAATCCTGGGACTCCTATCAAGTTTCACGAGGAGTCAGGCATCGTCTCCTTTGGAGGCACTGATCTCCGCGTACCTCTGGAGTTTTCAAAGGATGTGAGGCCTCCGGTCGCGATGAGGTGGGGAACTAGGTCTTTCTCTGTGGTCTCCACAGGGGATTCAGACATCCTTTCTTCTTGGGAGATGCAAGACGAGCCGGCATTCAAGTCACTGCAGGGATATCCGGCCTTATTTCGCGACAGGGCATCGCGGTGTCCATTCCACTTGAGGCCGCAAACTCAGGGTCCCTCTCACATACCTAGAGCTGAGAGAAGCCTCCTCTTGAGGTGCTTGTGGTAAGGTGGTATTCCTCAGGAGTCGAAGCCAGGGACTAACCTCTCATCTCGAATTTATTCTTGGTCCACGGAGCTCTTTCGTGTTGCTACAGTGACCTCAGGATCCCTCTATCCTTGAAACAGTGTTCTTGGGGTTTCTCTGGAGTGCCATCAAGGAAATCAAGGCTCCTTTCATGTGTGATGTGCAAGACGGAATTGCTCTGCACGCAGTACAGGGGAATCGGGCCTCATCTCGCATTGAGGGGGAAGTCTCATGGTTTTTCTCGAGTTGCGGCGGGAACCTGGGGTATATTCTCGAGTTACGACGGGGATGGCCCTTCCACACACGTGTTTGCTCAGCCACGTCAGGACTCTTGCCTAGTTGCGAGGGACAACTCGGGATTCTCCTCGAGGCTTGGCAGGGCAATTGGAACGCCTCTCCAGCTGAGGCGGGAGACCAAGTGTCCCTTTCCACGTGCCACAAGAATCCTGGGACTCCTATCAAGTTTCACGAGGAGTCAGGCATCGTCTCCTTTGGAGGCACTGATCTCCGCGTACCTCTGGAGTTTTCAAAGGATGTGAGGCCCCCGGTCGCAATGAGGTGGGGAACTAGGTGTTTCTCTGTGGTCTCCACAGGGGATTTAGACATCCTTTCTTCTTGGGAGATGCAAGACTAGCCTGCATTCAAGTCACTGCAGGGATATCCGGCCTTATTTCGAGTCAGGGCATCACGGTGTCCATTCCACATGAGGCCGCAAACTCAGGATCCCTCTCACATACCTAGAGCTGAGAGAAGCCTCCTCTTGAGGTGCTTGTGGTAAGGTGGTATTCCTCAGGAGTCGAAGCCAGGGACTAACCTCTCATCTCGTGTTGATTCTTGGTCCACGGAGCTCTTTCGTGTTGCTACAGTGACCTCAGGATCCCTCTAGCCTTGAAACAGTGTTCTTGGGGTTTCTCTGGAGTGCCATCAAGGAAATCAAGGCTCCTTTCATGTGTGATGTGCAACACGGAATTGCTCTGCACGCAGTGCAGGGGAATCGGGCCTCATCTCGCGGCGAGGGGGAAGTCTCATGGTTTTTCTCGAGTTGCGGCGGGAACCTGGGGTATATTCTCGAGTTACGACGGGGATGGCCCTTCCACACACGTGTGTGCTCAGCCATGTCAGGACTCCTGCCTAGTTGCGAGGGACAACTCGGGATTCTCCTCGAGGCTTGGCAGGGCAATTGGGACCCCTCTCCAGCTGAGACGGAAGACCAAGGGTCCCTTTCCACGTGCCACAGGAATCCTGGGTCTCCTATCAAGCTTCACGAGGAGTCAGGCATCGTCTCCTTTGGAGGCACTGATCTCCGCATACCTCTGGAGTTTTCAAAGGATTTGAGGCCTCCTGTCGCGATGAGGTCGGGAACTAGGTCTTGCTCTGTGGTCTCCACAGGGGATTCAGACATCCTTTCGTCTTGGGAGATGCAAGACGAGCCTGCATTCCAGTCACTGCAGGGATATCCGGCCTTATTTCGAGTCAGGGCATCGCGGTGTCCATTCCACTTGAGGCCGCAAACTCAGGGTCCCTCTCACATACCTAGAGCTGAGAGAAGCGTCCTCTTGACGTGCTTGTGGTAAGGTGGTATTCCTCTGGAGTCGAAGCCAGGGACTAACCTCTCATATCGAGTTGATTTTGGGTCCACGGAGCTCTTTCGTGTTGCTACAGGGACCTCAGGATCCCTCTATCCTTGAAACAGTGTTCTTGGGGTTTCTCTGGAGTGCCATCAAGGAAATCAAGGCTCCTTTCATGTGTGATGTGCAAGACGGAATTGCTCTGCACGCAGTACAGGGGAATCGGGCCTCATCTCCCATCGAGGGGGAAGTCTCATGGTTTTTCTCGAGTTGCGGCGGGAACCTGGGGTATATTCTCGAGTTACGACGGGGATGGCCCTTCCACCCACGTGTTTGTTCAGCCACGTCAGGACTCCTGCCTAGTTGCGAGACACAACTCGGGATTCTCCTCGAGGCTTGGCAGGGCAATTGGAACGCCTCTCCAGCTGAGGCGGGAGACCAAGGGTCCCTTTCCTCGTGCCACAGGAATCCTGGGACTCCTATCAAGTTTCACGAGGAGTCAGGCATCGTCTCCTTTGGAGGCACTGATCTCCGCGTACCTCTGGAGTTTTCAAAGGATGTGAGGCCTCCGGTCGCGATGAGGTGGGGAACTAGGTCTTTCTCTGTGGTCTCCACAGGGGATTCAGACATCCTTTCTTCTTGGGAGATGCAAGACGAGCCGGCATTCAAGTCACTGCAGGGATATCCGGCCTTATTTCGCGACAGGGCATCGCGGTGTCCATTCCACTTGAGGCCGCAAACTCAGGGTCCCTCTCACATACCTAGAGCTGAGAGAAGCCTCCTCTTGAGGTGCTTGTGGTAAGGTGGTATTCCTCAGGAGTCGAAGCCAGGGACTAACCTCTCATCTCGAATTTATTCTTGGTCCACGGAGCTCTTTCGTGTTGCTACAGTGACCTCAGGATCCCTCTATCCTTGAAACAGTGTTCTTGGGGTTTCTCTGGAGTGCCATCAAGGAAATCAAGGCTCCTTTCATGTGTGATGTGCAAGACGGAATTGCTCTGCACGCAGTACAGGGGAATCGGGCCTCATCTCGCATTGAGGGGGTAGTCTCATGGTTTTTCTCGAGTTGCGGCGGGAACCTGGGGTATATTCTCGAGTTACGACGGGGATGGCCCTTCCACCCACGTGTTTCTTCAGCCACGTCAGGACTCCTGCCTAGTTGCGAGGGACAACTCTGGATTCTCCTCGAGGCTTGGCAGGGCAATTGGGACGCCTCTCCAGCTGAGGCGGGAGACCAAGTGTCCCTTTCCAAGTGCCACAGGAATCCTGGGACTCCTATCAAGTTTCACGAGGAGTCAGGCGTCGTCTCCTTTGGAGGCACTGATCTCCGCGTACCTCTGGAGTTTTCAAAGGATGTGAGGCTATCGGTCGCGATGAGGTGGGGAACTGAGTCTTTCTCTGTGCTTTCCACAGGGGATTCAGACATCCTTTCGTCCTGGGAGATGCAAGACGAGCCTGCATTGAAGTCACTGCAGGGATATCCGGCCTTATTTCGAGTCAGGGCATCGCGGTGTCCATTCCACTTGAGGCCGCAAACTCAGGGTCCCTCTCACATACCTAGAGCTGAGAGAAACCTCCTCTTGAGGTGCTTGTGGTAAGGTGGTATTCCTCTGGAGACGAATCCAGGGACTAACCTCTCTTTTCGAGTTGATTTTTGGTCCACAGAGTTCTTTCGTGTTGCTACAGTGACCTCAGGATCCCTCTAGCCTTGAAACAGTGTTCTTGGGGTTTCTCTGGAGTGCCATCAAGAAAATCAAGGCTCCTTTCATGTGTGATGTGCAAGACGGAATTGCTCTGCACGCAGTACAGGGGAATCGGGCCTCATCTCGCATCGAGGGGGAAGTCTTATGGTTTTTCTCGAGTTGCGGCGGGAACCTGGGGTATATTCTCGAGTTACGACGGGGATGGCCCTTCCACCCACGTGTTTGTTCAGCCACGTCAGGACTCCTGCCTAGTTGCGAGGGACAACTCTGGATTCTCCTCGAGGCTTGGCAGGGCAATTGGGACGCCTCTCCAGCTGAGGCGGTAGACCAAGGGTCCCTTTCCACGTGCCACAAGAATCCTTGGACTCCTATCAAGTTTCACGAGGAGTCAGGCATCGTCTCCTTTGGAGGCACTGATCTCCGCTACCTCTGGAGTTTTCAAAGGATGTGAGGCCTGCGGTCGCGATGAGGTGGGGAACTAGGTGTTTCTCTGTGGTCTCCACAGGGGATTCAGACATCCTTTCTTCTTGGGAGATGCAAGACGAGCCAGCATTCAAGTCACTGCAGGGATATCCGGCCTTATTTCGAGTCAGGGCATCGCGGTGTCCATTCCACTTGAGGCCGCAAACTCAGGATCCCTCTCACACACCTAGAGCTGAGAGAAGCCTCCTCTTGGGGTGCTTGTGGTAAGGTGGTATTCCTCAGGAGTCGAAGCCAGGGACTAACCTCTCATCTCGTGTTGATTCTTGGTCCACGGAGCTCTTTCGTGTTGCTACAGTGACCTCAGGATCCCTCTAGCCTTGAAACAGTGTTCTTGGGGTTTCTCTGGAGTGCCATCAAGGAAATCAAGGCTCCTTTCATGTGTGATGGGCAACACGGAATTGCTCTGCACGCAGTGCAGGGGAATCGGGCCTCATCTCGCGGCGAGGGGGAAGTCTCATGGTTTTTCTCGAGTTGCGGCGGGAACCTGGGGTATATTCTCGAGTTACGACGGGGATGGCCCTTCCACCCACGTGTGTGTTCAGCCATGTCAGGACTCCTGCCTAGTTGCGAGGGACAACTCGGGATTCTGCTCGAGGCTTTGCAGGGCAATTGGGACGCCTCTCCAGCTGAGACGGGAGACCAAGGGTCCCTTTCCACGTGCCACAGGAATCCTGGGTCTCCTATCAAGTTTCACGAGGAGTCAGGCATCGTCTCCTTTGGAGGCACTGATCTCCGCATACCTCTGGAGTTTTCAAAGGATTTGAGGCCTCCTGTCGCGATGAGGTGGGGAACTAGGTCTTTCTATGTGGTCTCCACAGGGGATTCAGACACCCTTTCGTCTTGGGAGATGCAAGACGAGCCTGCATTCAAGTCACTGCAGGGATATCCGGCCTTATTTCGAGTCAGGGCATCGCGGTGTCCATTCCACTTGAGGCCGCAAACTCAGGGTCCCTCTCACATACCTAGAGCTGAGAGAAGCCTCCTCTTGAGGTGCTTGTGGTAAGGTGGTATTCCGCTGGAGTCGAAGCCAGGGACTAACCTCTCATCTCGTGTTGATTTTTGGTCCACGGAGCTCTTTCGTGTTGCTACAGTGACCTCAGGATCCCTCTAGCCTTGAAACAGTGTTCTTGGGGTTTCTCTGGAGTGCCATCAAGGAAATCAAGGCTCCTTTCATGTGTGATGTGCAACACGGAATTGCTCTGCACGCAGTGCAGGGGAATCGGGCCTCATCTCGCGGCGAGGGGGAAGTCTCATGGTTTTTCTCGAGTTGCAGCGGGAACCTGGGGTATATTCTCGAGTTACGACGGGGATGGCCCTTCCACACTCGTGTGTGTTCAGCCATGTCAGGACTCCTGCCTAGTTGCGAGGGACATCTCGGGATTCTCCTCGAGGCTTTGCAGGGCAATTGGGACGCCTCTCCAGCTGAGACGGGAGACCAAGGGTCCCTTTCCTCGTGCCACAGGAATCCTGGGTCTCCTATCAAGTTTCACGAGGAGTCAGGCATCGTCTCTTTTGGAGGCACTGATCTCCGCATACCTCTGGAGTTTTCAAAGGATTTGAGGCCTCCTGTCGCGATGAGGTGGGGAACTAGGTCTTTCCCTGTGGTCTCCACAGGGGATTCAGACACCCTTTCGTCTTGGGAGATGCAAGACGAGCCTGCATTCCAGTCACTGCAGGGATATCCGGCCTTATTTCGAGTCAGGGCATCGCGGTGTCCATTCCCCTTGAGGCCGCAAACTCAGGGTCCCTCTCACATACCTAGAGCTGAGAGAAGCCTCCTCTTGAGGTGCTTGTGGTAAGGTGGTATTCCTCTGGAGTCGAAGCCAGGGACTAACCTCTCTTTTCGAGTTGATTTATGGCCCACGGAGCTCTTTCGTGTTGCTACAGTGACCTCAGGATCCCTCTAGCCTTGAAACAGTGTTCTTGGGGTTTCTCTGGAGTGTCAAGGAAATCAAGGCTCCTTTCATGTGTGATGTGCAACACGGAATTGCTCTGCACGCAGTGCAGGGGAATCGGGCCTCATCTCGCGGCGAGGGGGAAGTCTCATGGTTTTTCTCGAGTTGCGGCGGGAACCTGGGGTATATTCTCGAGTTACGACGGGGATGGCCCTTCCACCCACGTGTTTCTTCAGCGACGTCAGGACTCCTGCCTAGTTGCGAGGGACAACTCTGGATTCTCCTCGAGGCTTGGCAGGGCAATTGGGACGCCTCTCCAGCTGAGACGGGAGACCAAGGGTCCCTTTCCAAGTGCCACAGGAATCCTGGGACTCCTATCAAGTTTCACGAGGAGTCAGGCATCGTCTCCTTTGGAGGCACTGATCTCCGCTACCTCTGGAGTTTTCAAAGGATGTGAGGCCTGCGGTCGCGATGAGGTGGGGAACTAGGTGTTTCTCTGTGGTCTCCACAGGGGATTCAGACATCCTTTCTTCTTGGGAGATGCAAGACGAGCCAGCATTCAAGTCACTGCAGGGATATCCGGCCTTATTTCGAGTCAGGGCATCGCGGTGTCCATTCCACTTGAGGCCGCAAACTCAGGATCCCTCTCACACACCTAGAGCTGAGAGAAGCCTCCTCTTGAGGTGCTTGTGGTAAGGTGGTATTCCTCAGGAGTCGAAGCCAGGGACTAACCTCTCATCTCGTGTTGATTCTTGGTCCACGGAGCTCTTTCGTGTTGCTACAGTGACCTCAGGATCCCTCTAGCCTTGAAACAGTGTTCTTGGGGTTTCTCTGGAGTGCCATCAAGGAAATCAAGGCTCCTTTCATGTGTGATGGGCAACACGGAATTGCTCTGCACGCAGTGCAGGGGAATCGGGCCTCATCTCGCGGCGAGGGGGAAGTCTCATGGTTTTTCTCGAGTTGCGGCGGGAACCTGGGGTATATTCTCGAGTTACGACGGGGATGGCCCTTCCACCCACGTGTGTGTTCAGCCATGTCAGGACTCCTGCCTAGTTGCGAGGGACAACTCGGGATTCTGCTCGAGGCTTTGCAGGGCAATTGGGACGCCTCTTCAGCTGAGACGGGAGACCAAGGGTCCCTGTCCACGTGCCACAGGAATCCTGGGTCTCCTATCAAGTTTCACGAGGAGTCAGGCATCGTCTCCTTTGGAGGCACTGATCTCCGCATACCTCTGGAGTTTTCAAAGGATTTGAGGCCTCCTGTCGCGATGAGGTGGCGAACTAGGTCTTTCTCTGTGGTCTCCACAGGGGATTCAGACACCCTTTCGTCTTGGGAGATGCAAGACGAGCCTGCATTCAAGTCACTGCAGGGATATCCGGCCTTATTTCGAGTCAGGGCATCGCGGTGTCCATTCCACTTGAGGCCGCAAACTCAGGGTCCCTCTCACATACCTAGAGCTGAGAGAAGCCTCCTCTTGAGGTGCTTGTGGTAAGGTGGTATTCCGCTGGAGTGGAAGCCAGGGACTAACCTCTCATCTCGAGTTGATTTTTGGTCCACGGAGCTCTTTCGTGTTGCTACAGTGACCTCAGGATCCCTCTAGCCTTGAAACAGTGTTCTTGGGGTTTCTCTGGAGTGCCATGAAGGAAATCAAGGCTCCTTTCATGTGTGATGTGCAACACAGAATTGCTCTGCACACAGTGCAGGGGAATCGGGCCTCATCTCGCGGCGAGGGGGAAGTCTCATGGTTTTTCTCGAGTTGCGGCGGGAACCTGGGGTATATTCTCGAGTTACGACGGGGATGGCCCTTCCACACACGTGTTTGTTCAGCCACGTCAGGACTCTTGCCTAGTTGCGAGACCCAACTCGGGATTCTCCTCGAGGCTTGGCAGGGCAATTGGGACGCCTCTCCAACTGAGGCGGGAGACCAAGGGTCCCTTTCCACGTGCCACAGGAATCCTGGGACTCCTATCAAGTTTCACGAGGAGTCAGGCATCGTCTCCTTTGGAGGCACTGATCTCCGCGTACCTCTGGAGATTTCAAAGGATGTGAGGCTATCGGTCGCGATGAGGTGGGGAACTAAGTCTTTCTCTGTGCTTTCAACAGGGGATTCAGACATCCTTTCGTCTTGGGAGATGCAAGACGAGCCTGCATTCAAGTCACTGCAGGGATATCCGGCCTTATTTCAAGTCACGGCATCGCGGTGTCCATTCCACTTGAGGCCGCAAACTCAGGATCCCTCTCACATACCTAGAGCTGAGAGAAGCCTCCTCTTGAGGTGCTTGTGGTAAGGTGGTATTCCTCAGGAGTCGAAGCCAGGGACTAACCTCTCATCTCGTGTTGATTCTTGGTCCACGGAGCTCTTTCGTGTTGCTACAGTGACCTCAGGATCCCTCTAGCCTTGAAACAGTGTTCTTGGGGTTTCTCTGGAGTGCCATCAAGGAAATCAAGGCTCCTTTCATGTGTGATGTGCAACTCGGAATTGCTCTGCACGCAGTGCAGGGGAATCGGGCCTCATCTCGCATCGAGGGGGAAGTCTCATGGTTTTTCTCGAGTTGCGGCGGGAACCTGGGGTATATTCTCGAGTTACGACGGGGATGACCCTTCCACCCACGTGTTTCTTCAGCGACGTCAGGACTCCTGCCTAGTTGCGAGGGACAACTCGGGATTCTCCTCGAGGCTTTGCAGGGCAATTGGGACGCCTCTCCAGCTGAGACGGGTGACCAAGGGTCCCTTTCCACGTGCCACAGGAATCCTGGGTCTCCTATCAAGTTTCACGAGGAGTCAGGCATCGTCTCCTTTGGAGGCACTGATCTCCGCATACCTCTGGAGTTTTCAAAGGATTTGAGGCCTCCTGTCGCGATGAGGTGGGGAACTAGGTCTTTCTCTGTGGTCTCCACAGGGGATTCAGACACCCTTTCGTCTTGGGAGATGCAAGCCGAGCCTGCATTCCAGTCACTGAAGGGATATCCGGCCTTATTTCGACTCAGGGCATCGCGGTGTCCATTCCACTTGAGGCCGCAAACTTAGGGTCCCTCTCACATACCTAGAGCTGAGAGAAGCCTCCTCTTGAGGTGCTTGTGGTAAGGTGGTATTCCTCTGGAGTCGAAGCCAGGGACAAACCTCTCATCTCGAGTTGATTTTTGGTCCACGGAGCTCTTTCGTGTTGCTACAGTGACCTCAGGATCCCTCTAGCCTTGAAACAGTGTTCTTGGGGTTTCTCTGGAGTGCCATGAAGGAAATTAAGGCTCCTTTCATGTGTGATGTGCAACACAGAATTGCTCTGCACGCAGTACAGGGGAATCGGGCCTCATCTCGCGGCGAGGGGGACGTCTCATGGTTTTTCTCGAGTTGCGGCGGGAACCTGGGGTATATTCTCGAGTTAAGACGGGGATGGCCCTTCCACACACGTGTTTGTTCAGCCACGTCAGGACTCCTGCCTAGTTGCGAGGGACAACTCGGGATTCTCCTCGAGGCTTGGCAGGGCAAATGGAACGCCTCTCCAGCTGAGGCGGGAGACCAAGGGTCCCTTTCCACGTGCCACAAGAATCCTGGGACTCCTATCAAGTTTCACGAGGAGTCAGGCTTCGTTTCCTTTGGAGGCACTGATCTCCGCGTACCTCTGGAGTTTTCAAAGGATGTGAGGCTATCGGTCGCGATGAGGTGGGGAACTAAATCTTTCTCTGTGCTTTCCACAGGGGATTCAGACATCCTTTCGTCCTGGGAGATGCAAGACGAGCCTGCATTGAAGTCACTGCAGGGATATCCGGCCTTATTTCGAGTCAGGGCATCGCGGTGTCCATTCCACTTGAGGCCGCAAACTCAGGGTCCCTCTCACATACCTAGAGCTGAGAGAAGCCTCCTCTTGAGGTGCTTGTGGTAAGGTGGTATTCCTCTGGAGACGAATCCAGGGACTAACCTCTCTTTTCGAGTTGATTTTTGGTCCACAGAGTTCTTTCGTGTTGCTACAGTGACCTCAGGATCCCTCTATCCTTGAAACAATGTTCTTGGGGTTTCTCTGGAGTGCCATCAAGGAAATCAAGGCTCCTTTCATGTGTGATGTGCAAGACGGAATTGCTCTGCACGCAGTACAGGGGAATCGGGCCTCATCTCGCATCGAGGGGGAAGTCTCATGGTTTTTCTCGAGTTGCGGCGGGAACCTGGGGTATATTCTCGAGTTACGACGGGGATGGCCCTTCCACCCACGTGTTTGTTCAGATACGTCAGGACTCCTGCCTAGTTGCGAGGGACAACTCGGGATTCTCCTCGAGGCTTGGCAGGGCAATTGGAACGCCTCTCCAGCTGAGGCGGGAGACCAAGGGTCCCTTTCCACGTGCCACAAGAATCCTGGGACTCCTATCAAGTTTCACGAGAAGTCAGGCATCGTCTCCTTTGGAGGCACTGATCTCCGCATACCTCTGGAGTTTTCAAAGGATTTGAGGCCTCCTGTCGCGATGAGGTGGGGAACTAGGTCTTTGTCTGTAGTCTCCACAGGGGATTCACACACCCTTTCGTCTTGGGAGATGCAAGACGAGGCTGCATTCAAGTCACTGCAGGGATATCCGGCCTTATTTCGAGTCAGAGCATCGCAGTGTCCATTCCACTTGAGGCCGCAAACTCAGGGTCCCTCTCACATACCTAGAGCTGAGAGAAGCCTCCTCTTGAGGTGCTTGTGGTAAGGTGGTATTCCTCAGGAGTCGAAGCCAGGGACTAACCTCTCATCTCGAGTTGATTTTTGGTCCACTTAGCTCTTTCGTGTTGCTACAGTGACCTCAGGATCCCTCTAGCCTTGAAACAGTGTTCTTGGGGTTTCTCTGGAGTGCCATGAAGGAAATCAAGGCTCCTTTCATGTGTCATGTGCAACAGAGAATTGCTCTGCACGCAGTGCAGGGGAATCGGGCCTCATCTCGCGGCGAGGGGGAAGTCTCATGGTTTTTCTCGAGTTGCGGCGGGAACCTGGGGTATATTCTCGAGTTACGACGGGGATGGCCCTTCCACACACGTGTTTGTTCAGCCACGTCAGGACTCTTGCCTAGTTGCGAGACACAACTCGGGATTCTCCTCGAGGCTTGGCAAGGCAATTGGGACGCCTCGCCAGCTGAGGCGGGAGACCAAGGGTCCCTTTCCACGTGCCACAGGAATCCTGGGACTCCTATCAAGTTTCACGAGGAGTCAGGCATCGTCTCCTTTGGAGGCACTGATCTCCGCGTACCTCTGGAGTTTTCAAAGGATGTGAGGCCTCCGGTCGCGATGAGGTGGGGAATTAGGTCTTTCTCTGTGGTCTCCACAGGGGATTCAGACATCCTTTCGTCCTGGGAGATGCAAGACGAGCCTGCATTGAAGTCACTGCAGGGATATCCGGCCTTATTTCGAGTCAGGGCATCGCGGTGTCCATTCCACTTGAGGCCGCAAACTCAGGGTCCCTCTCACATACCTAGAGCTGAGAGAAGCCTCCTCTTGAGGTGCTTGTGGTAAGGTGGTATTCCTCTGGAGACGATTCCAGGGACTAACCTCTCTTTTCGTGTTGATTTTTGGTCCACAGAGTTCTTCCGTGTTGCTACAGTGACCTCAGGATCCCTCTGTCCTTGAAACAGTGTTCTTGGGGTTTCTCTGGAATGCCATCAAGGAAATCAAGGCTCCTTTCATGTGTGATGTGCAACACGGAATTGCTCTGCACGCAGTACAGGCGAATCGGGCCTCATCTCGCATCGAGGGGGAAGTCTCATGGTTTTTCTCGAGTTGCGGCGGGAACCTGGGGTATATTCTCGAGTTACTATGGGGATGGCCCTTCCACCCACGTGTTTGTTCAGCCACGTCAGGACTCCTGCCTAGTTGCGAGGGACAACTCGGGATTCTCCTCGAGGCTTGGCAGGGCAATTGGAACGCCTCTCCAGCTGAGGCGGGAGACCAAGAGTCCCTTTCCACGTGCCACAAGAATCCTGGGACTCCTATCAAGTTTCACGAGGAGTCAGGCATCGTCTCCTTTGGAGGCACTGATCTCCGCGTACCTCTGGAGTTTTCAAAGGATGTGAGGCCTCCGGTCGTGATGAGGTGGGGAACTAGGTCTTTCTCTGTGGTCTCCACAGGGGATTCAGACATCCTTTCTTCTTGGGAGATGCAAGACGAGCCTGCATTCAAGTCACTGCAGGGATATCCGGCCTTATTTCGAGTCAGGGCATCGCGGTGTCCATTCCACTTGAGGCCGCAAACTCAGGATCCCTCTCACATACCTAGAGCTGAGAGAAGCCTCCTCTTGAGGTGCTTGTGGTAAGGTGGTATTCCTCAGGAGTCGAAGCCAGGGACTAACCTCTCATCTCGTGTTGATTCTTGGTCCACGGAGCTCTTTTGTGTTGCTACAGTGACCTCAGGATCCCTCTAGCCTTGAAACAGTGTTCTTGGGGTTTCTCTGGAGTGCCATCAAGGAAATCAAGGCTCCTTTCATGTGTGATGTGCAACACGGAATTGCTCTGCACGCAGTGCAGGGGAATCGGGCCTCATCTCGCAGCGAGGGGGAAGTCTCATGGTTTTTCTCGAGTTGCGGCGGGAACCTGAGGTATATTCTCGAGTTACGACGGGGATGGCCCTTCCACCCACGTGTGTGTTCAGCCATGTCAGGACTCCTGCCTAGTTGCGAGGGACAACTCGGGATTCTCCTCGAGGCTTTGCAGGGCAATTGGAACGCCTCTCCAGCTGAGACGGGAGACCAAGGGTCCCTTTCCACGTGCCACAGGAATCCTGGGTCTCCTATCAAGTTTCACGAGGAGTCAGGCATTGTCTCCTTTGGAGGCACTGATCTCCGCATACCTCTGGAGTTTTCAAAGGATTTGAGGCCTCCTGTCGCTATGAGGTGCGGAACTAGGTGTTTCTCTGTGGTCTCCACAGGGGATTCAGACACCATTTCATCTTAGGAGATGCAAGACGAGCCTGCATTCCAGTCACTGCAGGGATATCCGGCCTTATTTCGAGTCAGGGCATCGCGGTGTCCATTCCACTTGAGGCCGCAAACTCAGGGTCCCTCTCACATACCTAGAGCTGAGAGAAGCCTCCTCTTAAGGTGCTTGTGGTAAGGTGGTATTCCTCTGGAGTCGAAGCCAGGGACTAACCTCTCATCTCGAGTTGATTTTTGGTCCACGGAGCTCTTTCGTGTTGCTACAGTGACCTCAGGATCCCTCTATCCTTGAAACAGTGTTCTTGGGGTTTCTCTGGAGTGCCATGAAGGAAATCAAGGCTCCTTTCATGTGTGATGTGCAACACAGAATTGCTCTGCACGCAGTGCAGGGGAATCGGGCCTCATCTCGCGGCGAGGGGGAAGTCTCATGGTTTTTCTCGAGTTGCGGCGGGAACTTGAGGTATATTCTCGAGTTACGACGGGGATGGCCCTTCCACACACGTGTTTGTTCAGCCACGTCAGGACTCTTGCCTAGTTGCGAGACACAACTCGGGATTCTCCTCGAGGCTTGCAAGGCAATTGGGACGCACTCCAGCTGAGGCGGGAGATCAAGGGTCCCTTTCCAAGTGACACAGGAATCCTGGGACTCCTATCAAGTTTCACGAGGAGTCAGGCGTCGTCTCCTTTGGAGGCACTGATCTCCGCGTACCTCTGGAGTTTTCAAAGGATGTGAGGCTATCGGTCGCGATGAGGTGGGGAACTAAGTCTTTCTCTGTGCTTTCCACAGGGGATTCAGACATCCTTTCGTCCTGGGAATTGCAAGACGAGCCTGCATTGAAGTCACTGCAGGGATATCCGGCCTTATTTCAAGTCAGGGCATCGCGGTGTCCATTCCACTTGAGGGCGCAATCTCAGGGTCCCTCTCACATACCTAGAGCTGAGAGAAGCCTCCTCTTGAGGTGCTTGTGGTAAGGTGGTATTCCTCTGGAGACGAATTCAGGGACTAACCTCTCATCTCGTGTTGATTCTTGGTCCACGGAGCTCTTTCGTGTTGCTACAGTGACCTCAGGATCCCTCTAGCCTTGAAACAGTGCTCTTGGGGTTTCTCTGGAGTGCCATCAAGGAAATCAAGGCTCCTTTCATGTGTGATGTGCAACACGGAATTGCTCTGCACGCAATGCAGGGGAATCGGGCCTCATCTCGCGGCGAGGGGGAAGTCTCATGGTTTTTCTCGAGTTGCGGCGGGAACCTGGGGTATATTCTCGAGTTACGACGGGGATGGCCCTTCCACACACGTGTTTGTTCAGCCACGTCAGAACTCCTGCCTAGTTGCGAGACACAACTCGGGATTCTCCTCGAGGCTTGGCAAGGCAATTGGGACGCCTCTCCAGCTGAGGCGGGAGACCAAGGGTCCCTTTCCACGTGCCACAGGAATCCTGGGACTCCTATCAAGTTTCACGAGGAGTCAGGCATCGTCTCCTTTGGAGGCACTGATCTCCGCTTACCTCTGGAGTTTTCAAAGGATGTGAGGCCTCCGGTCGCGATGAGGTGGGGAACTAGGTCTTTCTCTGTGGTCTCCACAGGGGATTCAGACATCCTTTCATCTTGGGAGATGCAAGACGAGCCTGCATTCAAGTCACTGCAGGGATATCCAGCCTTATTTCGCATCAGGGCATCGCGGTGTCCATTCCACTTGAGGCCGCAAACTCAGGGTCCCTCTCACATACCTAGAGCTGAGAGAAGCCTCCTCTTGAGGTGCTTGTGGTAAGGTGGTATTCCTCAGGAGTCGAAGCCAGGGACTAACCTCTCATCTCGAGTTGATTTTTGGCCCACGGAGCTCTTTCGTGTTGCTACAGTGACCTCAGGATCCCTCTAGCCTTGAAACAGTGTTCTTGGGGTTTCTCTGGAGTGCCATCAAGGAAATCAAGGCTCCTTTCATGTGTGATGTGCAACACGGAATGGCTCTGCACGCAGTGCAGGGGAATCGGGCCTCATCTCGCGGCGAGGGGGAAGTCTCATGGTTTTTCTCGAGTTGCGGCGGGAACCTGGGGTATATTCTCGAGTTACGACGGGGATGGCCCTTCCACCCACGTGTTTCTTCAGCGACGTCAGGACTCCTGCCTCCTTGCGAGGGACAACTCTGGATTCTCCTCGAGGCTTGGCAGGGCAATTGAGACGCCTCTCCAGCTGAGGCGGGAGACCAAGTGTCCCTTTCCAAGTGCCACAGGAATCCTGGGACTCCTATCAAGTTTCACGAGGAGTCAGGCGTCGTCTCCTTTGGAGGCACTGATCTCCACGTACCTCTGGAGTTTTCAAAGGATGTGAGGCTATCGGTCGCGATGAGGTGGGGAACTAAGTCTTTCTCTGTGCTTTCCACAGGGGATTCAGACATCCTTTCGTCCTGGGAGATGCAAGACGAGCCTGCATTGAAGTCACTGCAGGGATATCCGGCCTTATTTCGAGTCAGGGCATCGCGGTGTCCATTCCACTTGAGGCCGCAAACTCAGGGTCCCTCTCACATACCTAGAGCTGAGAGAAGCCTCCTCTTGAGGTGCTTGTGGTAAGGTGGTATTCCTCTGGAGACGAATTCAGGGACTAACCTCTCCTTTCGAGTTGATTTTTGGTCCACAGAGTTCTTTTGTGTTGCTACAGTGACCTCAGGATCCCTCTATACTTGAAACAGTGTTCTTGGGGTTTCTCTGGAGTGCCATCTAGGAAATCAAGGCTCCTTTCATGTGTGATGTGCAAGACGGAATTGCTCTGCACGCAGTACAGGGGAATCGGGCCTCATCTCGCATCGAGGGGGAAGTCTCATGGTTTTTCTCGAGTTGCGGCGGGAACCTGGGGTATATTCTCGAGTTTCGACGGGGGTGGCCCTTCCACACACGTGTTTGTTCAGCCACGTCAGGACTCCTGCCTAGTTGCGAGGGACAACTCGGGATTCTCCTCGAGGCTTGGCAGGGCAATTGGAACGCCTCTCCAGCTGAGGCGGGAGACCAAGGGTCCCTTTCCAAGTGCCACAGGAATCCTGGGACTCCTATCAAGTTTCACGAGGAGTCAGGCATCGTCTCCTTTGGAGGCACTGATCTCCGCGTACCTCTGGAGTTTTCAAAGGATGTGAGGCCTGCGGTCGCGATGAGGTGGGGAACTAGGTGTTTCTCTGTGGTCTCCACAGGGGATTCAGACATCCTTTCTTCTTGGGAGATGCAAGACGAGCCTGCATTCAAGTCACTGCAGGGATATCTGGCCTTATTTCGTGTCAGGGCATCGCGGTGTCCATTCCACTTGAGGCCGCAAACTCAGGATCCCTCTCACATACCTAGAGCTGAGAGAAGCCTCCTCTTGAGGTGCTTGTGGTAAGGTGGTATTCCTCAGGAGTCGAAGCCAGGGACTAACCTCTCATCTCGTGTTGATTCTTGGTCCACGGAGCTCTTTCGTGTTGCTACAGTGACCTCAGGATCCCTCTAGCCTTGAAACAGTGTTCTTGGGGTTTCTCTGGAGTGCCATCAAGGAAATCAAGGCTCCTTTCATGTGTGATGTGCAACACGGAATTGCTCTGCATGCAGTGCAGGGGAATCGGGCCTCATCTCGCGGCGAGGGGGAAGTCTCATGGTTTTTCTCGAGTTGCGGCGGGAACCTGGGGTATATTCTCGAGTTACGACGGGGATGGCCCTTCCACACACGTGTTTGTTCAGCCACGTCAGGACTCCTGCCTAGTTGCGAGACACAACTCGGGATTCTCCTCGAGGCTTGGCAAGGCAATTGGGACGCCTCTCCAGCTGAGGCGGGAGACCAAGGGTCCCTTTCCACGTGCCACAGGAATCCTGGGACTCCTATCAAGTTTCACGAGGAGTCAGGCATCGTCTCCTTTGGAGGCACTGATCTCCGCGTACCTCTGGAGTTTTCAAAGGATGTGAGGCCTCCGGTCGCGATGAGGTGGGGAACTAGGTCTTTCTCTGTGGTCTCCACAGGGGATTCAGACATCCTTTCATCTTGGGAGATGCAAGACGAGCCTGCATTCAAGTCACTGCAGGGATATCCAGCCTTATTTCGCATCAGGGCATCGCGGTGTCCATTCCACTTGAGGCCGCAAACTCAGGGTCCCTCTCACATACCTAGAGCTGAGAGAAGCCTCCTCTTGAGGTGCTTGTGGTAAGGTGGTATTCCTCTGGAGTCGAAGCCAGGGACTAACCTCTCATCTCGAGTTGATTTTTGGCCCACGGAGCTCTTTCGTGTTGCTACAGTGACCTCAGGATCCCTCTAGCCTTGAAACAGTGTTCTTGGGGTTTCTCTGGAGTGCCATCAAGGAAATCAAGGCTCCTTTCATGTGTGATGTGCAACACGGAATTGCTCTGCACGCAGTGCAGGGGAATCGGGCCTCATCTCGCGGCGAGGGGGAAGTCTCATGGTTTTTCTCGACTTGCGGCGGGAACCTGGGGTATATTCTCGAGTTACGACGGGGATGGCCCTTCCACCCACGTGTTTCTTCAGCGACGTCAGGACTCCTGCCTACTTGCGAGGGACAACTCTGGATTCTCCTCGAGGCTTGGCAGGGCAATTGGGACGCCTCTCCAGCTGAGGCGGGAGACCAAGTGTCCCTTTCCACGTGCCACAGGAATCCTGGGTCTCCTATCAAGTTTCACGAGGAGTCAGGCATCGTCTCCTTTGGAGGCACTGATCTCCGCGTACCTCTGGAGTTTTCAAAGGATTTGAGGCCTCCTGTCGCGATGAGGTGGGGAACTAGGTCTTTGTCTGTGGTCTCCACAGGGGATTCAGACACCCTTTCGTCTTGGGAGATGCAAGACGAGGCTGCATTCAAGTCACTGCAGGGATATTCGGCCTTATTTCGAGTCAGGGCATCGCGGTGTCCATTCCACTTGAGGCCGCAAACTCAGGGTCCCTCTCACATACCTAGAGCTGAGAGAAGCCTCCTCTTAAGGTGCTTGTGGTAAGGTGGTATTCCTCTGGAGTCGAAGCCAGGGACTAACCTCTCATCTCGAGTTGATTTTTGGTCCATGGAGCTCTTTCGTGTTTCTACAGTGACCTCAGGATCCCTCTATCCTTGAAACAGTGTTCTTGGGGTTTCTCTGGAGTGCCATGAAGGAAATCAGGGCTCCTTTCATGTGTGATGTGCAACACAGAATTGCTCTGCACGCAGTGCAGGGGAATCGGGCCTCATCTCGCGGCGAGGGGGAAGTCTCATGGTTTTTCTCGAGTTGCGGCGGGAACCTGGGGTATATTCTCGAGTTACGATGGGGATGGCCCTTCCACACACGTGTTTGTTCGCCACGTCAGGACTCTTGCCTAGTTGCGAGACACAACTCGGGATTCTCCTCGAGGCTTGGCAAGGCAATTGGGACGCCTCGCCAGCTGAGGCGGGAGACCAAGGGTCCCTTTCCACGTGCCACAGGAATCCTGGGACTCCTATCAAGTTTCACGAGGAGTCAGGCATCGTCTCCTTTGGAGGCACTGATCTCCGCGTACCTCTGGAGTTTTCAAAGGATGTGAGGCCTCCGGTCGCGATGAGGTGGGGAATTAGGTCTTTCTCTGTGGTCTCCACAGGGGATTCAGACATCCTTTCGTCCTGGGAGATGCAAGATGAGCCTGCATTGAAGTCACTGCAGGGATATCCGGCCTTATTTCGAGTCAGGGCATCGCGGTGTCCATTCCACTTGAGGCCGCAAACTCAGGGTCCCTCTCACATACCTAGAGCTGAGAGAAGCCTCCTCTTGAGGTGCTTGTGGTAAGGTGGTATTCCTCTGGAGACGATTCCAGGGACTAACCTCTCTTTTCGTGTTGATTTTTGGTCCACAGAGTTCTTTCGTGTTGCTACAGTGACCTCAGGATCCCTCTGTCCTTGAAACAGTGTTCTTGGGGTTTCTCTGGAATGCCATCAAGGAAATCAAGGCTCCTTTCATGTGTGATGTGCAACACGGAATTGCTCTGCACGCAGTACAGGCGAATCGGGCCTCATCTCGCATCGAGGGGGAAGTCTCATGGTTTTTCTCGAGTTGCGGCGGGAACCTGGGGTATATTCTCGAGTTACTATGGGGATGGCCCTTCCACCCACGTGTTTGTTCAGCCACGTCAGGACTCCTGCCTAGTTGCGAGGGACAACTCGGGATTCTCCTCGAGGCTTGGCAGGGCAATTGGAACGCCTCTCCAGCTGAGGCGGGAGACCAAGAGTCCCTTTCCACGTGCCACAAGAATCCTGGGACTCCTATCAAGTTTCACGAGGAGTCAGGCATCGTCTCCTTTGGAGGCACTGATCTCCGCGTACCTCTGGAGTTTTCAAAGGATGTGAGGCCTCCGGTCGTGATGAGGTGGGGAACTAGGTCTTTCTCTGTGGTCTCCACAGGGGATTCAGACATCCTTTCTTCTTGGGAGATGCAAGACGAGCCTGCATTCAAGTCACTGCAGGGATATCCGGCCTTATTTCGAGTCAGGGCATCGCGGTGTCCATTCCACTTGAGGCCGCAAACTCAGGGTCCCTCTCACATACCTAGAGCTGAGAGAAGCCTCCTCTTGAGGTGCTTGTGGTAAGGTGCTATTCCTCTGGAGACGAATCCAGGGACTAATGTCTCTTTTCGAGTTGATATTTGGTCCACAGGGTTCTTTTGTGTTGCTACAGTGATCTCAGGATCCCTCTATCCTTGAAACAGTGTTCTTGGGGTTTCTCTGGAGTGCCATCAAGGAAATCAAGGCTCCTTTCATGTGTGATGTGCAAGACGGAATTGCTCTGCACGCAGTGCAGGGGAATCGGGCCTCATCTCGCGGCGAGGGGGAAGTCTCATGGTTTTTCTCGAGTTGCGGCGGGAACCTGGGGTATATTCTCGAGTTACGACGGGGATGGCCCTTCCACCCACGTGTTTCTTCAGCGACGTCAGGACTCCTGCCTAGTTACTAGGGACAACTCTGGATTCTCCTCGAGGCTTGGCAGGGCAATTGGGACGCCTCTCCAGCTGAGACGGGAGACCAAGGGTCCCTTTCCACGTGCCACAGGAATCCTGGGTCTCCTATCAAGTTTCACGAGAAGTCAGGCATCGTCTCCTTTGGAGGCACTGATCTCCGCATACCTCTGGAGTTTTCAAAGGATTTGAGGCCTCCTGTCGCGATGAGGTGGGGAACTAGGTCTTTGTCTGTAGTCTCCACAGGGGATTCACACACCCTTTCGTCTTGGGAGATGCAAGACGAGGCTGCATTCAAGTCACTGCAGGGATATCCGGCCTTATTTCGAGTCAGAGCATCGCGGTGTCCATTCCACTTGAGGCCGCAAACTCAGGGTCCCTCTCACATACCTAGAGCGGAGAGAAGCCTCCTCTTGAGGTGCTTGTGGTAAGGTGGTATTCCTCAGGAGTCGAAGCCAGGGACTAACCTCTCATCTCGAGTTGATTTTTGGTCCACGGAGCTCTTTCGTGTTGCTACAGTGACCTCAGGATCCCTCTAGCCTTGAAACAGTGTTCTTGGGGTTTCTCTGGAGTGCCATGAAGGAAATCAAGGCTCCTTTCATGTGTCATGTGCAACAGAGAATTGCTCTGCACGCAGTGCAGGGGAATCGGGCCTCATCTCGCGGCGAGGGGGAAGTCTCATGGTTTTTCTCGAGTTGTGGCGGGAACCTGGGGTATATTCTCGAGTTACGATGGGGATGGCCCTTCCACACACGTGTTTGTTCAGCCACGTCAGGACTCTTGCCTAGTTGCGAGACACAACTCGGGATTCTCCTCGAGGCTTGGCAAGGCAATTGGGACGCCTCGCCAGCTGAGGCGGGAGACCAAGGGTCCCTTTCCACGTGCCACAGGAATCCTGGGACTCCTATCAAGTTTCACGAGGAGTCAGGCATCGTCTCCTTTGGAGGCACTGATCTCCGCGTACCTCTGGAGTTTTCAAAGGATGTGAGGCCTCCGGTCGCGATGAGGTGGGGAATTAGGTCTTTCTCTGTGGTCTCCACAGGGGATTCAGACATCCTTTCGTCCTGGGAGATGCAAGACGAGCCTGCATTGAAGTCACTGCAGGGATATCCGGCCTTATTTCGAGTCAGGGCATCGCGGTGTCCATTCCACTTGAGGCCGCAAACTCAGGGTCCCTCTCACATACCTAGAGCTGAGAGAAGCCTCCTCTTGAGGTGCTTGTGGTAAGGTGGTATTCCTCTGGAGACGATTCCAGGGACTAACCTCTCTTTTCGTGTTGATTTTTGGTCCACAGAGTTCTTTCGTGTTGCTACAGTGACCTCAGGATCCCTCTGTCCTTGAAACAGTGTTCTTGGGGTTTCTCTGGAATGCCATCAAGGAAATCAAGGCTCCTTTCATGTGTGATGTGCAACACGGAATTGCTCTGCACGCAGTACAGGCGAATCGGGCCTCATCTCGCATCGAGGGGGAAGTCTCATGGTTTTTCTCGAGTTGCGGCGGGAACCTGGGGTATATTCTCGAGTTACTATGGGGATGGCCCTTCCACCCACGTGTTTGTTCAGCCACGTCAGGACTCCTGCCTAGTTGCGAGGGACAACTCGGGATTCTCCTCGAGGCTTGGCAGGGCAATTGGAACGCCTCTCCAGCTGAGGCGGGAGACCAAGAGTCCCTTTCCACGTGCCACAAGAATCCTGGGACTCCTATCAAGTTTCACGAGGAGTCAGGCATCGTCTCCTTTGGAGGCACTGATCTCCGCGTACCTCTGGAGTTTTCAAAGGATGTGAGGCCTCCGGTCGTGATGAGGTGGGGAACTAGGTCTTTCTCTGTGGTCTCCACAGGGGATTCAGACATCCTTTCTTCTTGGGAGATGCAAGACGAGCCTGCATTCAAGTCACTGCAGGGATATCCGGCCTTATTTCGAGTCAGGGCATCGCGGTGTCCATTCCACTTGAGGCCGCAAACTCAGGATCCCTCTCACATACCTAGAGCTGAGAGAAGCCTCCTCTTGAGGTGCTTGTGGTAAGGTGGTATTCCTCAGGAGTCGAAGCCAGGGACTAACCTCTCATCTCGTGTTGATTCTTGGTCCACGGAGCTCTTTTGTGTTGCTACAGTGACCTCAGGATCCCTCTAGCCTTGAAACAGTGTTCTTGGGGTTTCTCTGGAGTGCCATCAAGGAAATCAAGGCTCCTTTCATGTGTGATGTGCAACACGGAATTGCTCTGCACGCAGTGCAGGGGAATCGGGCCTCATCTCGCAGCGAGGGGGAAGTCTCATGGTTTTTCTCGAGTTGCGGCGGGAACCTGAGGTATATTCTCGAGTTACGACGGGGATGGCCCTTCCACCCACGTGTGTGTTCAGCCATGTCAGGACTCCTGCCTAGTTGCGAGGGACAACTCGGGATTCTCCTCGAGGCTTTGCAGGGCAATTGGAACGCCTCTCCAGCTGAGACGGGAGACCAAGGGTCCCTTTCCACGTGCCACAGGAATCCTGGGTCTCCTATCAAGTTTCACGAGGAGTCAGGCATTGTCTCCTTTGGAGGCACTGATCTCCGCATACCTCTGGAGTTTTCAAAGGATTTGAGGCCTCCTGTCGCTATGAGGTGCGGAACTAGGTGTTTCTCTGTGGTCTCCACAGGGGATTCAGACACCCTTTCATCTTAGGAGATGCAAGACGAGCCTGCATTCCAGTCACTGCAGGGATATCCGGCCTTATTTCGAGTCAGGGCATCGCGGTGTCCATTCCACTTGAGGCCGCAAACTCAGGGTCCCTCTCACATACCTAGAGCTGAGAGAAGCCTCCTCTTAAGGTGCTTGTGGTAAGGTGGTATTCCTCTGGAGTCGAAGCCAGGGACTAACCTCTCATCTCGAGTTGATTTTTGGTCCATGGAGCTCTTTCGTGTTGCTACAGTGACCTCAGGATCCCTCTATCCTTGAAACAGTGTTCTTGGGGTTTCTCTGGAGTGCCATGAAGGAAATCAAGGCTCCTTTCATGTGTGATGTGCAACACAGAATTGCTCTGCACGCAGTGCAGGGGAATCGGGCCTCATCTCGCGGCGAGGGGGAAGTCTCATGGTTTTTCTCGAGTTGCGGCGGGAACTTGAGGTATATTCTCGAGTTACGACGGGGATGGCCCTTCCACACACGTGTTTGTTCAGCCACGTCAGGACTCTTGCCTAGTTGCGAGACACAACTCGGGATTCTCCTCGAGGCTTGGCAAGGCAATTGGGACGCCTCTCCAGCTGAGGCGGGAGACCAAGGGTCCCTTTCCACGTGCCACAGGAATCCTGGGACTCCTATCAAGTTTCACGAGGAGTCAGGCATCGTCTCCTTTGGAGACATTGATCTCCGCGTACCTCTGGAGTTTTCAAAGGATGTGAGGCCTCCGGTCGCGATGAGGTGGGGAACTAGGTCTTTCTCTGTGGTCTCCACAGGGGATTCAGACACCCTTTCATCTTGGGAGATGCAAGACGAGCCTGCATTCAAGTCACTGCAGGGATATCCAGCCTTATTTCGCGTCAGGGCATCGCGGTGTCCATTCCACTTGAGGCCGCAAACTCAGGGTCCCTCTCACATACCTAGAGCTGAGAGAAGCCTCCTCTTGAGGTGCTTGTGGTAAGGTGGTATTCCTCTGGAGTCGAAGCCAGGGACTAACCTCTCATCTCGAGTTGATTTTTGGCCCACGGAGCTCTTTCGTGTTGCTACAGTGACCTCAGGATCCCTCTAGCCTTGAAACAGTGTTCTTGGGGTTTCTCTGGAGTGCCATGAAGGAAATCAAGGCTCCTTTCATGTGTGATGTGCTAGACGGAATTGCTCTGCACGCAGTGCAGGGGAATCGGGCCTCATCTCGCGGCGAGGGGGAAGTCTCATGGTTTTTCTCGAGTTGCGGCGGGAACCTGGGGTATATTCTCGAGTTACGACGGGGATGGCCCTTCCACCCACGTGTTTCTTCAGCGACGTCAGGACTCCTGCCTAGTTGCGAGGGACAACTCTGGATTCTCCTCGAGGATTTGCAGGGCAATTGGGACGCCTCTCCAGCTGAGGCGGGAGACCAAGTGTCCCTTTCCAAGTGACACAGGAATCCTGGGACTCCTATCAAGTTTCACGAGGAGTCAGGCGTCGTCTCCTTTGGAGGCACTGATCTCCGCGTACCTCTGGAGTTTTCAAAGGATGTGAGGCTATCGGTCGCGATGAGGTGGGGAACTAAGTCTTTCTCTGTGCTTTCCACAGGGGATTCAGACATCCTTTCGTCCTGGGAGTTGCAAGACGAGCCTGCATTGAAGTCACTGCAGGGATATCCGGCCTTATTTCAAGTCAGGGCATCGCGGTGTCCATTCCACTTGAGGCCGTAAACTCAGGGTCCCTCTCACATACCTAGAGCTGAGAGAAGCCTCCTCTTGAGGTGCTTGTGGTAAGGTGGTATTCCTCTGGAGACGAATTCAGGGACTAACCTCTCATCTCGTGTTGATTCTTGGTCCACGGAGCTCTTTCGTGTTGCTACAGTGACCTCAGGATCCCTCTAGCCTTGAAACAGTGCTCTTGGGGTTTCTCTGGAGTGCCATCAAGGAAATCAAGGCTCCTTTCATGTGTGATGTGCAACACGGAATTGCTCTGCACGAAATGCAGGGGAATCGGGCCTCATCTCGCGGCGAGGGGGAAGTCTCATGGTTTTTCTCGAGTTGCGGCGGGAACCTGGGGTATATTCTCGAGTTACGACGGGGATGGCCCTTCCACACACGTGTTTGTTCAGCCACGTCAGAACTCCTGCCTAGTTGCGAGACACAACTCGGGATTCTCCTCGAGGCTTGGCAAGGCAATTGGGACGCCTCTCCAGCTGAGGCGGGAGACCAAGGGTCCCTTTCCACGTGCCACAGGAATCCTGGGACTCCTATCAAGTTTCACGAGGAGTCAGGCATCGTCTCCTTTGGAGGCACTGATCTCCGCGTACCTCTGGAGTTTTCAAAGGATGTGAGGCCTCCGGTCGCGATGAGGTGGGGAACTAGGTCTTTCTCTGTAGTCTCCACAGGGGATTCAGACATCCTTTCATCTTGGGAGATGCAAGACGAGCCTGCATTCAAGTCACTGCAGGGATATCCAGCCTTATTTCGCATCAGGGCATCGCGGTGTCCATTCCACTTGAGGCCGCAAACTCAGGGTCCCTCTCACATACCTAGAGCTGAGAGAAGCCTCCTCTTGAGGTGCTTGTGGTAAGGTGGTATTCCTCAGGAGTCGAAGCCAGGGACTAACCTCTCATCTCGAGTTGATTTTTGGCCCACGGAGCTCTTTCGTGTTGCTACAGTGACCTCAGGATCCCTCTAGCCTTGAAACAGTGTTCTTGGGGTTTCTCTGGAGTGCCATCAAGGAAATCAAGGCTCCTTTCATGTGTGATGTGCAACACGGAATTGCTCTGCACGCAGTGCAGGGGAATCGGGCCTCATCTCGCGGCGAGGGGGAAGTCTCATGGTTTTTCTCGAGTTGCGGCGGGAACCTGGGGTATATTCTCGAGTTACGACGGGGATGGCCCTTCCACCCACGTGTTTGTTCAGCCACGTCAAGACTCCTGCCTAGTTGCGAGGGACAACTCGGGATTCTCCTCGAGGCTTGGCAGGGCAATTGGAACGCCTCTCCAGCTGAGGCGGGAGACCAAGGGTCCCTTTCCAAGTGCCACAGGAATCCTGGGACTCCTATCAAGTTTCACGAGGAGTCAGGCGTCGTCTCCTTTGGAGGCACTGATCTCCGCGTACCTCTGGAGTTTTCAAAGGATGTGAGGCCTGCGGTCGCGATGAGGTGGGGAACTAGGTGTTTCTCTGTGGTCTCCACAGGGGATTCAGACATCCTTTCTTCTTGGGAGATGCAAGACGAGCCTGCATTCAAGTCACTGCAGGGATATCTGGCCTTATTTCGTGTCAGGGCATCGCGGTGTCCATTCCACTTGAGGCCGCAAACTCAGGATCCCTCTCACATACCTAGAGCTGAGAGAAGCCTCCTCTTGAGGAGCTTGTGGTAAGGTGGTATTCCTCAGGAGTCGAAGCCAGGGACTAACCTCTCATCTCGTGTTGATTCTTGGTCCACGGAGCTCTTTCGTGTTGCTACAGTGACCTCAGGATCCCTCTAGCCTTGAAACAGTGTTCTTGGGGTTTCTCTGGAGTGCCATCAAGGAAATCAATGCTCCTTTCATGTGTGATGTGCAACACGGAATTGCTCTGCATGCAGTGCAGGGGAATCGGGCCTCATCTCGCGGCGAGGGGGAAGTCTCATGGTTTTTCTCGAGTTGCGGCGGGAACCTGGGGTATATTCTCGAGTTACGACGGGGATGGCCCTTCCACACACGTGTTTGTTCAGCCACGTCAGGACTCCTGCCTAGTTGCGAGACACAACTCGGGATTCTCCTCGAGGCTTGGCAAGGCAATTGGGACGCCTCTCCAGCTGAGGCGGGAGACCAAGGGTCCCTTTCCACGTGCCACAGGAATCCTGGGACTCCTATCAAGTTTCACGAGGAGTCAGGCATCGTCTCCTTTGGAGGCACTGATCTCCGCGTACCTCTGGAGTTTTCAAAGGATGTGAGGCCTCCGGTCGCGATGAGGTGGGGAACTAGGTCTTTCTCTGTGGTCTCCACAGGGGATTCAGACATCCTTTCATCTTGGGAGATGCAAGACGAGCCTGCATTCAAGTCACTGCAGGGATATCCAGCCTTATTTCGCATCAGGGCATCGCGGTGTCCATTCCACTTGAGGCCGCAAACTCAGGGTCCCTCTCACATACCTAGAGATGAGAGAAGCCTCCTCTTGAGGTGCTTGTGGTAAGGTGGTATTCCTCTGGAGTCGAAGCCAGGGACTAACCTCTCATCTCGAGTTGATTTTTGGCCCACGGAGCTCTTTCGTGTTGCTACAGTGACCTCAGGATCCCTCTAGCCTTGAAACAGTGTTCTTGGGGTTTCTCTGGAGTGCCATCAAGGAAATCAAGGCTCCTTTCATGTGTGATGTGCAACACGGAATTGCTCTGCACGCAGTGCAGGGGAATCGGGCCTCATCTCGCGGCGAGGGGGAAGTCTCATGGTTTTTCTCGACTTGCGGCGGGAACCTGGGGTATATTCTCGAGTTACGACGGGGATGGCCCTTCCACCCACGTGTTTCTTCAGCGACGTCAGGACTCCTGCCTACTTGCGAGGGACAACTCTGGATTCTCCTCGAGGCTTGGCAGGGCAATTGGGACGCCTCTCCAGCTGAGGCGGGAGACCAAGTGTCCCTTTCCACGTGCCACAGGAATCCTGGGTCTCCTATCAAGTTTCACGAGGAGTCAGGCATCGTCTCCTTTGGAGGCACTGATCTCCGCGTACCTCTGGAGTTTTCAAAGGATTTGAGGCCTCCTGTCGCGATGAGGTGGGGAACTAGGTCTTTGTCTGTGGTCTCCACAGGGGATTCAGACACCATTTCGTCTTGGGAGATGCAAGACGAGGCTGCATTCAAGTCACTGCAGGGATATCCGGCCTTATTTCGAGTCAGGGCATCGCGGTGTCCATTCCACTTGAGGCCGCAAACTCAGGGTCCCTCTCACATACCTAGAGCTGAGAGAAGCCTCCTCTTGAGGTGCTTGTGGTAAGGTGGTATTCCTCAGGAGTCGAAGCCAGGGACTAACCTCTCATCTCGAGTTGATTTTTGGTCCACGGAGCTCTTTCGTGTTGCTACAGTGACCTCAGGATCCCTCTAGCCTTGAAACAGTGTTCTTGGGGTTTCTCTGGAGTGCCATGAAGGAAATCAAGGCTCCTTTCATGTGTCATGTGCAACACAGAATTGCTCTGCACGCAGTGCAGGGGAATCGGGCCTCATCTCGCGGCGAGGGGGAAGTCTCATGGTTTTTCTCGAGTTGCGGCGGGAACCTGGGGTATATTCTCGAGTTACGACGGGGATGGCCCTTCCACACACGTGTTTGTTCAGCCACGTCAGGACTCTTGCCTAGTTGCGAGACACAACTCGGGATTCTCCTCGAGGCTTGGCAAGGCAATTGGGACGCCTCGCCAGCTGAGGCGGGAGACCAAGGGTCCCTTTCCACGTGCCACAGGAATCCTGGGACTCCTATCAAGTTTCACGAGGAGTCAGGCATCGTCTCCTTTGGAGGCACTGATCTCCGCGTACCTCTGAAGTTTTCAAAGGATGTGAGGCCTCCGGTCGTGATGAGGTGGGAAACTAGGTCTTTCTCTGTGGTCTCCACAGGGGATTCAGACATCCTTTCTTCTTGGGAGATGCAAGACGAGCCTGCATTCCAGTCACAGCAGGGATATTCGGCATTACTTCCAGTCAGGGCATCGCGGTGTCCATTCCACTTGAGGCCGCAGACTCAGGATCCCTCTCACATACCTAGAGCTGAGAGAAGCCTCCTCTTGAGGTGCTTGTGGTAAGGTGGCATTGCTCAGGATTCGAAGCCAGGGACTAACCTCTCATCTCGTGTTGATTCTGTGTCCACGGAGCTCTTTCATGTTGCTACAGTGACCTCAGGATCCCTCTAGCCTTGAAACAGTGTTCTTGGGGTTTCTCTGGAGTGCCATCAAGGAAATCAAGGCTCCTTTCATGTGTGATGTGCAACACGGAATTGCTCTGCACGCAGTGCAGGGGAATCGGGCCTCATCTCGCGGCGAGGGGGAAGTCTCATGGTTTTTCTCGAGTTGCGGCGGGAACCTGGGGTATATTCTCGAGTTACGACGGGGATGGCCCTTCCACCCACGTGTTTCTTCAGCGACGTCAGGACTCCTGCCTAGTTGCGAGGGACAACTCTGGATTCTCCTCGAGGCTTGGCAGGGCAATTGGGACGCCTCTCCAGCTGAGGCGGGAGACCAAGTGTCCCTTTCCAAGTGCCACAGGAATCCTGGGACTCCTATCAAGTTTCACGAGGAGTCAGGCGTCGTCTCCTTTGGAGGCACTGATCTCCGCGTACCTCTGGAGTTTTCAAAGGATGTGAGGCTATCGGTCGCGATGAGGTGGGGAACTAAGTCTTTCTCTGTGCTTTCCACAGGGGATTCAGACATCCTTTCGTCCTGGGAGATGCAAGACGAGCCTGCATTGAAGTCACTGCAGGGATATCCGGCCTTATTTCGAGTCAGGGCATCGCGGTGTCCATTCCACTTGAGGCCGCAAACTCAGGGTCCCTCTCACATACCTAGAGCTGAGAGAAGCCTCCTCTTGAGGTGCTTGTGGTAAGGTGGTATTCCTCTGGAGTCGAAACCAGGGACTAACCTCTCATCTCGAGTTGATTTTTGGTCCACGGAGCTCTTTCGTGTTGCTACAGTGACCTCAGGATCCCTCTAGCCTTGAAACAGTGTTCTTGGGGTTTCTCTGGAGTGCCATGAAGGAAATCAAGGCTCCTTTCATGTGTGATGTGCAACACAGAATTGCTCTGCACGCAGTGCAGGGGAATCGGGCCTCATCTCGCGGCGAGGGGGAAGTCTCATGGTTTTTCTCGAGTTGCGGCGGGAACCTGGGGTATATTCTCGAGTTACGTCGGGGATGGCCCTTCCACACACGTGTTTGTTCAGCCACGTCAGGACTCTTGCCTAGTTGCGAGACACAACTCGGGATTCTCCTCGAGGCTTGGCAAGGCAATTGGGACGCCTCTCCAGCTGAGGCGGGAGACCAAGGGTCCCTTTCCACGTGCCAAAGGAATCCTGGGACTCCTATCAAGTTTCACGAGGAGTCAGGCATCATCTCCTTTCTAGGCACTGATCTCCGTGTACCTCTGGAGTTTTCAAAGGATGTGAGGCCTCCGGTCGCGATGAGGTGGGGAACTAGGTCTTTCTCTGTGGTCTCCACAGGGGATTCAGACATCCTTTCATCTTGGGAGATGCAAGACGAGCCTGCATTCAATCACTGCAGGGATATCCAGCCTTATTTCACATCAGGGCATCGCGGTGTCCATTCCACTTGAGGCCGCAAACTCAGGGTCCCTCTCACATACCTAGAGCTGAGAGAAGCCTCCTCTTGAGGTGCTTGTGGTAAGGTGGTATTCCTCTGGAGTCGAAGCCAGGGACTAACCTCTCATCTCGATTTGATTTTTGGCCCACGGAGCTCTTTTGTGTTGCTCCAGTGACCTCAGGATCCCTCTAGCCTTGAAACAGTGTTCTTGGGGTTTCTCTGGAGTGCCATCAAGGAAATCAAGGCTCCTTTCATGTGTGATGTGCAACACGGAATTGCTCTGCACGCAGTTCAGGGGAATCGGGCCTCATCTCGCGGCGAGGGGGAAGTCTCATGGTTTTTCTCGAGTTGCGGCGGGAACCTGGGGTATATTCTCGAGTTACGACGGGGATGGCCCTTCCACCCACGTGTTTCTTCCGCGACGTCAGGACTCCTGCCTAGTTGCGAGGGACAACTCTGGATTCTCCTCGAGGCTTGGCAGGGCAATTGGGACGCCTCTCCAGCTGAGGCGGGAGACCAAGTGTCCCTTTCCAAGTGCCACAGGAATCCTGGGACTCCTATCAAGTTTCACGAGGAGTCAGGCATCGTCTCCTTTGGAGGCACTGATCTCCGCGTACCTCTGGAGTTTTCAAAGGATGTGAGGCTATCGGTCGCGATGAGGTGGGGAACTAAGTCTTTCTCTGTGCTTTCCACAGGGGATTCAGACATCCTTTCATCCTGGGAGATGCAAGACGAGCCTGCATTGAAGTCACTGCAGGGATATCCGGCCTTATTTCGAGTCAGGGCATCGCGGTGTCCATTCCACTTGAGGCCGCAAACTCAGGGTCCCTCTCACATACCTAGAGCTGAGAGAAGCCTCCTCTTGAGGTGCTTGTGGTAAGGTGGTATTCCTCTGGAGACGAATCCAGGGACTAACCTCTCTTTTCGAGTTGATTTTTGGTCCACAGAGTTCTTTCGTGTTGCTACAGTGACCTCAGGATCCCTCTATCCTTGAAACAGTGTTCTTGGGGTTTCTCTGGAGTGCCATCAAGGAAATCAAGGCTCCTTTCATGTGTGATGTGCAACACGGAATTGCTCTGCACGCAGTACAGGGGAATCGGGCCTCATCTCGCGGCGAGGGGGAAGTCTCATGGTTTTTCTCGAGTTGCGGCGGGAACCTGGGGTATATTCTCGAGTTACGACGGGGATGGCCCTTCCACACACGTGTGTGTTCAGCGACGTCAGGACTCCTGCCTAGTTGCGAGGGACAACTCGGGATTCTCCTCGAGGCTTTGCAGGGCAATTGGGACGCCTCTCCAGCTGAGGCGGGAGACCAAGGGTCCCTTTCCACGTGCCACAGGAATCCTGGGTCTCCTATCAAGTTTCACGAGGAGTCAGGCATCGTCTCCTTTGGAGGCACTGATCTCCGCATACCTCTGGAGTTTTCAAAGGATGTGAGGCCTCCTGTCGCGATGAGGTGGGGAACTAGGTCTTTCTCTGTGGTCTCCACAGGGGATTCAGACACCCTTTCGTCTTGGGAGATGCAAGACGAGCCTGCATTCCAGTCACTGCAGGGATATCCGGCCTTATTTCGAGTCAGGGCATTGCGGTGTCCATTCCACTTGAGGCCGCAAACTCAGGGTCCCTCTCACATACCTAGATCTGAGAGAAGCCTCCTCTTGAGGTGCTTGTGGTAAGGTGGTATTCCTCAGGAGTCGAAGCCAGGGACTAACCTCTCATCTCGTGTTGATTCTTGGTCCACGGAGCTCTTTCGTGTTGCTACAGTGACCTCAGGATCCCTCTAGCCTTGAAACAGTGTTCTTGGGGTTTCTCTGGAGTGCCATCAAGGAAATCAAGGCTCCTTTCATGTGTGATGTGCAACACGGAATTGCTCTGCACGCAGTGCAGGGGAATCGGACCTCATCTCGCGGCGAGGGGGAAGTCTCATGGTTTTTCTCGAGTTGCGGCGGGAACCTGGGGTATATTCTCGAGTTATGATGGGGATGGCCCTTCCACACACGTGTGTGTTCAGCCATGTCAGGACTCCTGCCTAGTTGCGAGGGACAATTCGGGATTCTCCTCGAGGCTTTGCAGGGCAATTGGGACGCCTCTCCAGCTGAGACGGGAGACCAAGGGTCCCTTTCCACGTGCCACAGGAATCCTGGGTCTCCTATCAAGTTTCACGAGGAGTCAGGCATCGTCTCCTTTGGAGGCACTGATCTCCGCATACCTCTGGAGTTTTCAAAGGATTTGAGGCCTCCTGTCGCGATGAGGTGGGGAACTAGGTCTTTCTCTGTGGTCTCCACAGGGGATTCAGACACCCTTTCGTCTTGGGAGATGCAAGACGAGCCTGCATTCCAGTCACTGCAGGGATATCCGGCCTTATTTCGAGTCAGGGCATCGCGGTGTCCATTCCACTTGAGGCCGCAAACTCAGGGTCCCTCTCACAAACCTAGAGCTGAGAGAAGCCTCCTCTTGAGGTGCTTGTGGTAAGGTGGTATTCCTCTGGAGACGAATCCAGGGACTAACCTCTCTTTTCGAGTTGATTTTTGGTCCACAGAGTTCTTCCGTGTTGCTACAGTGACCTCAGGATCCCTCTATCCTTGAAACAGTGTTCTTGGGGTTTCTCTGGAGTGTCATCAAGGAAATCAAGGCTCCTTTCATGTGTGATGTGCAAGACGGAATTGCTCTGCACGCAGTACAGGGGAATCGGGCCTCATCTCGCATCGAGGGGGAAGTCTCATGGTTTTTCTCGAGTTGCGGCGGGAACCTGGGGTATATTCTCGAGTTACGACGGGGATGGCCCTTCCACCCACGTGTTTGTTCAGCCCCGTCAGGACTCCTGCCTAGTTGCGAGGGACAACTCGGGATTCTCCTCGAGGCTTGGCAAGGCAATTGGGACGCCTCTTCAGCTGAGGCGGGAGACCAAGGGTCCCTTTCCACGTGCCACAGGAATCCTGGGTCTCCTATCAAGTTTCACGAGGAGTCAGTCATCGTCTCCTTTGGAGGCACTGATCTCCGCGTACCTCTGGAGTTTTCAAAGGATGTGAGGCCTCCGGTCGCGATGAGGTGGGGAACTAGGTCTTTCTCTGTGGTCTCCACAGGGGATTCAGACATCCTTTCATCTTGGGAGATGCAAGACGAGCCTGCATTCAAGTCACTGCAATGATATCCAGCCTTATTTGGCGTCAGGGCATCGCGGTGTCCATTCCACTTGAGGCCGCAAACTCAGGGTCCCTCTCACATACCTAGAGCTGAGAGAAGCCTCCTCTTGAGGTGCTTATGGTAAGGTGGTATTCCTCTGGAGTCGAAGCCAGGGACTAACCTCTCATCTCGAGTTGATTTTTGGCCCACGGAGCTCTTTCGTGTTGCTACAGTGACCTCAGGATCCCTCTAGCCTTGAAACAGTGTTCTTGGGGTTTCTCTGGAGTGCCATCAAGGAAATCAAGGCTCCTTTCATGTGTGATGTGCAAAACGGAATTGCTCTGCACGCAGTGCAGGGGAATCGGGCCTCATCTCGCGGCGAGGGGGAAGTCTCATGGTTTTTCTCGAGTTGCGGCGGGAACCTGGGGTATATTCTCGAGTTACGACGGGGATGGCCCTTCCACCCACGTGTTTCTTCAGCCACGTCAGGACTCCTGCCTAGTTGCGAGGGACAACTCTGGATTCTCCTCGAGGCTTGGCAGGGCAATTGGGACGCCTCTCCAGCTGAGGCGGGAGACCAAGTGTCCCTTTCCAAGTGCCACAGGAATCCTGGGACTCCTATCAAGTTTCACGAGGAGTCAGGCATCGTCTCCTTTGGAGGCACTGATCTCCGCGTACCTCTGGAGTTTTCAAAGGATGTGAGGCTATCGGTCGCGATGAGGTGGGGAACTAAGTCTTTCTCTGTGCTTTCCAAAGGGGATTCAGACATCCTTTCGTCCTGGGAGATGCAAGACGAGCCTTCATTGAAGTCACTGCAGGGATATCCGGCCTTATTTCGAGTCAGGGCATCGCGGTGTCCATTCCACTTGAGGCCGCAAACTCAGGGTCCCTCTCACATACCTAGAGCTGAGAGAAGCCTCCTCTTGAGGTGCTTGTGGTAAGGTGGTATTCCTCTGGAGACGAATCCAGGGACTAACCTCTCATCTCGAGTTGATTTTTGGCCCACGGAGCTCTTTCGTGTTGCTACAGTGACCTCAGGATCCCTCTAGCCTTGAAACAGTGTTCTTGGGGTTTCTCTGGAGTGCCATCAAGGAAATCAAGGCTCCTTTCATGTGTGATGTGCAACACGGAATTGCTCTGCACGCAGTGCAGGGGAATCGGGCCTCATCTCGCGGCGAGGGGGAAGTCTCATGGTTTTTCTCGAGTTGCGGCGGGAACCTGGGGTATATTCTCGAGTTACGGCGGGGATGGCCCTTCCAAACACGTGTGTGTTCCGCCACGTCAGGACTCTTGCCTAGTTGCGAGACACAACTCGGGATTCTCCTCGAGGCTTGGCAAGGCAATTGGGACGCCTCTCCAGCTGAGGCGGGAGACCAAGTGTCCCTTTCCACGTGCCACAGGAATCCTGGGACTCCTATCAAGTTTCACGAGGAGTCAGGCATCGTCTCCTTTGGAGGCACTGATCTCCGCGTACCTCTGGAGTTTTCAAAGGATGTGAGGCCTCCGGTCGCGATGAGGTGGGGAACTAGGTCTTTCTCTGTGGTCTCCACAGGGGATTCAGACACCCTTTCATCTTGGGAGATGCAAGACGAGCCTGCATTCAAGTCACTGCAGGGATATCCGGCCTTATTTCGCGTCAGGGCATCGCGTTGTCCATTCCACTTGAGGCCGCAAACTCAGGGTCCCTCTCACATACCTAGAGCTGAGAGAAGCCTCCTCTTGAGGTGCTTGTGGTAAGGTGGTATTCCTCTGGAGTCGAAGCCAGGGACTAACCTCTCATCTCGAGTTGATTTTTGGCCCACGGAGCTCTTTCGTGTTGCTACAGTGACCTCAGGATCCCTCTAGCCTTGAAACAGTGTTCTTGGGGTTTCTCTGGAGTGCCATCAAGGAAATCAAGGCTTCTTTCATGTGTGATGTGCAACACGGAATTGCTCTGCACGCAGTGCAGGGGAATCGGGCCTCATCTCGCGGCGAGGGGGAAGTCTCATGGTTTTTCTCGAGTTGCGGCGGGAACCTGGGGTATATTCTCGAGTTACGACGGGGATGGCCCTTCCACCCACGTGTCTCTTCAGCGACGTCAGGACTCCTGCCTAGTTGCGAGGGACAACTCTGGATTCTCCTCGAGGCTTGGCAGGGCAATTGGGACGCCTCTCCAGCTGAGCCGGGAGACCAAGTGTCCCTTTCCAAGTGCCACAGGAATCCTGGGACTCCTATCAAGTTTCACGAGGAGTCAGGCATCGTCTCCTTTGGAGGCACTGATCTCCGGGTACCTCTGGAGTTTTCAAAGGATGTGAGGCTATCGGTCGCGATGAGGTGGGGAACTAAGTCTTTCTCTGTGCTTTCCACAGGGGATTCAGACATCCTTTCGTCCTGGGAGATGCAAGACGAGCCTGCATTGAAGTCACTGCAGGGATATCCGGCCTTATTTCGAGTCAGGGCATCGCGGTGTCCATTCCACTTGAGGCCGCAAACTCAGGGTCCCTCTCACATACCTAGAGCTGAGAGAAGCCTCCTCTTGAGGTGCTTGTGGTAAGGTGGTATTCCTCTGGAGTCGAATCCAGGGACTAACCTCTCATCTCGAGTTGATTTTTGGTCCACGGAGCTCTTTCGTGTTGCTACAGTGACCTCAGGATCCTTCTATCCTTGAAACAGTGTTCTTGGGGTTTCTCTGGAGTGCCATGAAGGAAATCAAGGCTCCTTTCATATGTGATGTGCAACACGGAATTGCTCTGCACGCAGTGCAGGGGAATCGGGCCTCATCTCGCGGCGAAGGGGAAGTCTCATAGTTTTTCTCGAGTTGCGGTGGGAACCTGGGGTATATTCTCGAGTTACGACGGGGATGGCCCTTCCACACACGTGTTTGTTCAGCCACGTCAGGACTCTTGCCTAGTTGCGAGACACAACTCGGGATTCTCCTCGAGGCTTGGGAAGGCAATTGGGACGCCTCTCCAGCTGAGGCGGGACACCAAGGGTCCCTTTCCACGTGCCACAGGAATCCTGGGACTCCTATCATGTTTCACGAGGAGTCAGGCATCGTCTCCTTTGGAGGCACTGATCTCCGCGTACCTCTGGAGTTTTCAAAGGATGTGAGGCCTCCGTTCGCGATGAGGTGGGGAACTAGGTCTTTCTCTGTGGTCTCCACAGGGGATTCAGACATCCTTTCTTCTTGGGAGATGCAAGAGAGCCTGCATTGAAGTCACTGCAGGGATATCCGGCCTTATTTCGAGTCAGGGCATCGCGGTGTCCATTCCACTTGAGGCCACAAACTCAGGGTCCCTCTCACATGCCTAGAGCTGAGAGAAGCCTCCTCTTGAGGTGCTTGTGGTAAGGTGGTATTCCTCTGGAGTCGAAGCCAGGGACTAACCTCTCATCTCGAGTTGATTTTTGGCCCACGGAGCTCTTTCGTTTTGCTACAGTGACCTCAGGATCCCTCTAGCCTTGAAACAGTGTTCTTGGGGTTTCTCTGGAGTGCCATCAAGGAAATCAAGGCTCCTTTCATGTGTGATGTGCAACACGGAATTGCTCTGCATGCAGTGCAGGGGAATCGGGCCTCATCTCGCGGCGAGGGGGAAGTCTCATGGTTTTTCTCGAGTTGCGGCGGGAACCTGGGGTATATTCTCGAGTTACGACGGGGATGGCCCTTCCACCCACGTGTTTCTTCAGCGACGTCAGGACTCCTGCCTAGTTGCGAGGGACAACTCTGGATTCTCCTCGAGTATTGGCAGGGCAATTGGGACGCCTCTCCAGCTGAGGCGGGAGACCAAGGGTCCCTTTCCAAGTGCCACAGGAATCCTGGGACTCCTATCAAGTTTCACGAGGAGTCAGGCATCGTCTCCTTTGGAGGCACTGATCTCCGCGTACTTCTGGAGTTTTCAAAGGATGTGAGGCTATCGGTCGCGATGAGGTGGGGAACTAAGTCTTTCTCTGTGCTTACTACAGGGAATTCAGACATCCTTTTGTCCTGGGATATGCAAGACGAGTCTGCATTGAAGTCACTGCAGGGATATCCGGCCTTATTTCGAGTCAGGGCATCGCGGTGTCCATTCCACTTGAGGCCGCAAACTCAGGGTCCCTCTCACATACCTAGAGCTGAGAGAAGCCTCCTCTTGAGGTGCTTGTGGTAAGGTGGTATTCCTCTGGAGACGAATCCAGGGACTAACCTCTCTTTTCGAGTTGATTTTTGGTCCACAGAGTTCTTTTGTGTTGCTACAGTGACCTCAGGATCCCTCTATCCTTGAAACAGTGTTCTTGGGGTTTCTCTGGAGTGCCATGAAGGAAATCAAGGCTCCTTTCATGTGTGATGTGCAAGACGGAATTGCTCTGCACGCAGTACAGGGGAATCGGGCCTCATCTCGCGGCGAGGGGGAAGTCTCATGGTTTTTCTCGAGTTGCGGCGGGAACCTGGGGTATATTCTCGAGTTACGACGGGGATGGCCCTTCCACCCACGTGTGTGTTCAGCCACGTCAGGACTCCTGCCTAGTTGCGAGACACAACTCGGGATTCTCCTCGAGGCTTGGCAAGGCAATTGGGACGCCTCTCCAGCTGAGACGGGAGACCAAGTGTCCCTTTCCACGTGCCACAGGAATCCTGGGACTCCTATCAAGTTTCACGAGGAGTCAGGCATCGTCTCCTTTGGAGGCACTGATCTCCACATACCTCTGGAGTTTTCAAAGGATTTGAGGCCTCCTGTCGCGATGAGGTGGGGAACTAGGTCTTTCTCTGTGGTCTCCACAGGGGATTCAGACACCCTTTTGTCTTGGGAGATGCAAGACGAGCCTGCATTCCAGTCACTGCAGGGATATCCAGCCTTATTTCGCGTCAGGGCATCGCGGTGTCCATTCCACTTGAGGCCGCAAACTCAGGGTCCCTCTCACATACCTAGAGCTGAGAGAAGCCTCCTCTTGAGGTGCTTGTGGTAAGGTGGTATTCCTCTGGAGTCGAAGCCAGGGACTAACCTCTCATCTCGAGTTGATTTTTGGCCCACGGAGCTCTTTCGTGTTGCTACAGTGACCTCAGGATCCCTCTAGCCTTGAAACAGTGTTCTTGGGGTTTCTCTGGAGTGCCATCAAGGAAATCAAGCCTCCTTTCATGTGTGATGTGCAACACGGAATTGCTCTGCACGCAGTGCAGGGGAATCGGGCCTCATCTCGCGGCGAGGGGGAAGTCTCATGGTTTTTCTCGAGTTGCGGCGGGAACCTGGGGTATATTCTCGAGTTACGAGGGGGATGGCCCTTCCACCCACGTGTTTGTTCAGCCACGTCAGGACTCCTGCCTAGTTGCGAGGGACAACTCGGGATTCTCCTCGAGGCTTGGCAGGGCAATTGGGACGCCTCTCCAGCTGAGGCGGGAGACCAAGGGTCCCTTTCCACGTGCCACAGGAATCCTGGGACTCCTATCAAGTTTCACGAGGAGTCAGGCATCGTCTCCTTTGGAGGCACTGATCTCCGCGTACCTCTGGAGTTTTCAAAGGATGTGAGGCCTCCGGTCGCGATGAGGTGGGGAACTAGGTCTTTCTCTGTGGTCTCCACAGGGGATTCAGACATCCTTTCTTCTTGGGAGATGCAAGACGAGCCTGCATTCAAGTCACTGCAGGGATATCCGGCCTTATTTCGAGTCAGGGCATCGCGGTGTCCATTCCACTTGAGGCCGCAAACTCAGGGTCCCTCTCACATACCTAGAGCTGAGAGAAGCCTCCTCTTGAGGTGCTTGTGGTAAGGTGGTATTCCTCTGGAGTCGAAGCCAGGGACTAACCTCTCATCTCGAGTTGATTTTTGGCCCACGGAGCTCTTTTGTGTTGCTACAGTGACCTCAGGATCCCTCTAGCCTTGAAACAGTGTTCTTGGGGTTTCTCTGGAGTGCCATCAAGGAAATCAAGGCTCCTTTCATGTGTGATGTGCAACACGGAATTGCTCTGCACGCAGTGCAGGGGAATCGGGCCTCATCTCGCGGCGAGGGGAAAGTCTCATGGTTTTTCTCGAGTTGCGGCGGGAACCTGGGGTATATTCTCGAGTTACGACGGGGATGGCCCTTCCACACACGTGTTTGTTCAGCCACGTCAGGAGTCTTGCCTAGTTGCGAGGGACAACTCGGGATTCTCCTCGAGGCTTGGCAGGGCCATTGGGACGCGTTTCCAGCTGAGGCAGGAGACCAAGGGTCCCTTTCCACGTGCCACAGGAATCCTGGGACTCCTATCAAGTTTCACGAGGAGTCAGGCATCGTCTCCTTTGGAGGCACTGATCTCCGCGTACCTCTGGAGTTTTCAAAGGATGTGAGGCCTCCGGTCGCGATGAAGTGGGGAACTAGGTCTTTCTCTGTGGTCTCCACAGGGGATTCAGACATCCTTTCATCTTGGGAGATGCAAGACGAGCCTGCATTCAAGTCACTGCAGGGATATCCGGCCTTATTTCTAGTCAGGGCATCGCGGTGTCCATTCCACTTGAGGCCGCAAACTCAGGATCCCTCTCACATACCTAGAGCTGAGAGAAGCCTCCTCTTGAGGTGCTTGTGGTAAGGTGGTATTCCTCTGGAGTCGAAGCCAGGGACTAACCTCTCATCTCGAGTTGATTTTTGGCCCACGGAGCTCTTTCGTGTTGCTACAGTGACCTCAGGATCCCTCTCGCCTTGAAACAGTGTTCTTGGGGTTTCTCTGGAGTGCCATCAAGGAAATCAAGGCTCCTTTCATGTGTGATGTTCAAGACGGAATTGCTCTACACGCAGTGCAGGGGAATCGGGCCTCATCTCGCGGCGAGGGGGAAGTCTCATGGTTTCTCTCGAGTTGCGGCGGGAACCTGGGGTATATTCTCGAGTTACGACGGGGATGGCCCTTCCACCCACGTGTTTCTTCAGCGACGTCAGGACTCCTGCCTAGTTGCGAGGGACAACTCGGGATTCTCCTCGAGGCTTGGCAGGGCAATTGGAACGCCTCTCCAGCTGAGGCGGGAGACCAAGTGTCCCTTTCCAAGTGCCACAGGAATCCTGGGACTCCTATCAAGTTTCACGAGGAGTCAGGCATCGTCTCCTTTGGAGGCACTGATCTCCGCATACCTCTGGAGTTTTCAAAGGATTTGAGGCCTCCTGTTGCGATGAGGTGGGGAACTAGGTCTTTCTCTGTGGTCTCCACAGGGGATTCAGACATCCTTTCGTCTTGGGAGATGCAAGACGAGCCTGCATTCCAGTCACTGCAGGGATATCCGGCCTTATTTCGAGTCAGGGCATCGCGGTGTCCATTCCACTTGAGGCCGCAAACTCAGGGTCCCTCTCACATTCCTAGAGCTGAGAGAAGCCTCCTCTTGAGGTGCTTGTGGTAAGGTGGTATTCCTCTGGAGTCGAAGCCAGGGACTAACCTCTCATCTCGAGTTGATTTTTGGTCCACGGAGCTCTTTCCTGTTGCTACAGTGACCTCAGGATCCCTCTAGCCTTGAAACAGTGTTCTTGGGGTTTCTCTGGAGTGCCATCAAGGAAATCAAGGCTCCTTTCATGTGTGATGTGCAACACAGAATTGCTCTGCACGCAGTGCAGGGGAATCGGGCCTCATCTCGCGGCGAGGGGGAAGTCTCATGGTTTTTCTCGAGTTGCAGCGGGAACCTGGGGTATATTCTCGAGTTACGACGGGGATGGCCCTTCCACACACGTGTTTGTTCAGCCACGTCAGGACTCTTGCCTAGTTGCGAGACACAACTCGGGATTCTCCTCTAGGCTTGGTAAGGCAATTGGGACGCCTCTCCAGCTGAGGCGGGAGACCAAGGGTCCCTTTCCACGTGCCACAGGAATCCTGGGACTCCTATCAAGTTTCACGAGGAGTCAGGCATCGTCTCCTTTGGAGGCACTGATCTCCGCGTACCTCTGGAGTTTTCAAAGGATGTGAGGCCTCCGGTCGCGATGAGGTGGGGAACTAGGTCTTTCTCTGTGGTCTCCACAGGGGATTCAGACATCCTTTCATCTTGGGAGATGCAAGACGAGGCTGCATTCCAGTCACTGCAGGGATATCCAGCCTTATTTCGCGTCAGGGCATCGCAGTGTCCATTCCACTTGAGGCCGCTAACTCAGGGTCCCTCTCACATACCTGGAGCTGAGAGAAGCCTCCTCTTGAGGTGCTTGTGGTAAGGTGGTATTCCTCTGGAGTCGAAGCCAGGGACTAACCTCTCATCTCGAGTTGATTTTTGGCCCACGGAGCTCTTTCGTGTTGCTACAGTGACCTCAGGATCCCTCTAGCCTTGAAACAATATTCTTGGGGTTTCTCTGGAGTGCCATCAAGGAAATCAAGGCTCCTTTCATGTGTGATGTGCAACACGGAATTGCTCTGCACGCAGTCCAGGGGAATCGGGCCTCATCTCACGGCGAGGGGAAAGTCTCATGGTTTTTCTCGAGTTGCGGCGGGAACCTGGGGTATATTCTCGAGTTACGACGGGGATGGCCCTTCCACCCACGTGTTTCTTCAGCGACGTCAGGACTCCTGCCTAGTTGCGAGGAACAACTCTGGATTCTCCTCGAGGCTTGGCAGGGCAATTGGGACGCCTCTCCAGCTGAGGCGGGAGACCAAGTGTCCCTTTCCAAGTGCCACAGGAATCCTGGGACTCCTATCAAGTTTCACGAGGAGTCAGGCATCGTCTCCTTTGGAGGCACTGATCTCCGCGTACCTCTGGAGTTTTCAAAGGATTTGAGGCCTCCTGTCGCGATGAGGTGGGGAACTAGGTCTTTCTCTGTGGTCTCCACAGCGGATTCAGACACCCTTTCGTCTTGGGAGATGCAAGACGAGCCTGCATTCCAGTCACTGCAGGGATATCCGGCCTTATTTCGAGTCAGGGCATCGCGGTGTCCATTCCACTTGAGGCCGCAAACTCAGGGTCCCTCTCACATACCTAGAGCTGAGAGAAGCCTCCTCTTGAGGTGCTTGTGGTAAGGTGGTATTCCTCTGGAGTCGAAGCCAGGGACTAACCTCTCTTTTCGAGTTGATTTTTGGTCCACGGAGCTCTTTCGTGTTGCTACAGTGACCTCAGGATCCCTCTAGCCTTGAAACAGTGTTCTTGGGGTTTCTCTGGAGTTCCATGAAGGAAACCAAGGCTCCTTTCATGTGTGATGTGCAACACAGAATTGCTCTGCACGCAGTGCAGGGGAATCAGGCCTCATCTCGCGGCGAGGGGGAAGTCTCATGGTTTTTCTCGAGTTGCAGTGGGAACCTGGGGTATATTCTCGAGTTACGACGGGGATGGCCCTTCCACACACGTGTTTGTTCAGCCACGTCAGGACTCTTGCCTAGTTGCGAGACACAACTCGGGATTCTCCTCGAGGCTTGACAAGGCAATTGGGACGCCTCTCCAGCTGAGGTGGGAGACCAAGGGTCCCTTTCCACGTGCCACAGGAATCCTGGGACTCCTATCAAGTTTCACGAGGAGTCAGGCATCGTCTCCTTTGGAGGCACTGATCTCCGCGTACCTCTGGAGTTTTCAAAGGATGTGAGGCCTCCGGTCGCGATGAGGTGGGGAACTAGGTCTTTCTCTGTGGTCTCCACAGGGGATTCAGACATCCTTTCATCTTGGGAGATGCAAGACGAGCCTGCATTCAAGTCACTGCAGGGATATCCAGCCGTATTTCGCGTCAGGGCATCGCGGTGTCCATTCCACTTGAGGCCGCAAACTCAGGGTCCCTCTCACATACCTAGAGCTGAGAGAAGCCTCCTCTTGAGGTGCTTGTGGTAAGGTGGTATTCCTCTGGAGTCGAAGCCAGGGACTAACCTCTCATCTCGAGTTGATTTTTGGTCCACGGAGCTCTTTCGTGTTGCTACAGTGACCTCAGGATCCCTCTAGCCTTGAAACAGTGTTCTTGGGGTTTCTCTGGAGTGCCATCAAGGAAATCAAGGCTCCTTTCATGTGTGATGTGCAACACGGAATTGCTCTGCACGCAGTGCAGGGGAATCGGGCCTCATCTCGCGGCGAGGGGGAAGTCTCATGGTTTTTCTCGAGTTGCGGCGGGAACCTGGGGTATATTCTCGAGTTACGACGGGGATGGCCCTTCCACCCAAGTGTTTCTTCAGCGACGTCAGGACTCCTGCCTGGTTGCGAGGGAAAACTCTGGATTCTCCTCGAGTCTTGGCAGGGCAATTGGGACGCCTCTCCAGCTGAGGCAGGAGACCAAGTGTCCCTTTCCCAGTGCCACAGGAATCCTGGGACTCCTATCAAGTTTCACGAGGAGTCAGGCATCGTCTCCTTTGGAGGCACTGATCTCCGCGTACCTCTGGAGTTTTCAAAGGATGTGAGGCTATCGGTCGCGATGAGGTGGGGAACTAAGTCTTTCTCTGTGCTTTCCACAGGGGATTCAGACATCCTTTCGTCCTGGGAGATGCAAGACGAGCCTGCATTGAAGTCACTGCAGGGATATCTGGCCTTATATCGAGTCAGGGCATCGCGGTGTCCATTCCACTTGAGGCTGCAAACTCAGGGTCCCTCTCACATACCTAGAGCTGAGAGAAGCCTCCTCTCGAGGTGCTTGTGGTAAGGTGGTATTCCTCTGGAGACGAATCCAGGGACTAACCTCTCTTTTCGAGTTGAATTTTGGTCCACAGAGTTCTTTTGTGTTGCTACAGTGACCTCAGGATCCCTCTATCCTTGAAACAGTGTTCTTGGGGTATCTCTGGAGTGCCATCAAGGAAATCAAGGCTCCTTTCATGTGTGATGTGCAAGACGGAATTGCTCTGCACGCAGTACAGGGGAATCGGGCCTCATCTCGCATCGAGGGGGAAGTCTCATGGTTTTTCTCGAGTTGCGGCGGGAACCTGGGGTATATTCTCGAGTTACGACGGGGATGGCCCTTCCACCCACGTGTTTGTTCAGCCACGTCAGGACTCCTGCCTAGTTGCGAGGGACAACTCGGGATTCTCCTCGAGGCTTGGCAGGGCAATTGGAACGCCTCTCCAGCTGAGGCGGGAGACCAAGGGTCCCTTTCCACGTGCCACAAGAATCCTGGGACTCCTATCAAGTTTCACGAGGAGTCAGGCATCGTCTCCTTTGGAGGCACTGATCTCCGCGTACCTCTGGAGTTTTCAAAGGATTTGAGGCCTCCTGTCGCGATGAGGTGGGGAACTAGGTCTTTCTCTGTGGTCTCCACAGGGGATTCATACACCCTTTCGTCCTGGGAGATGCAAGACGAGCCTGCATTGAAGTCACTGCAGGGATATCCGGCCTAATTTCGAGTCAGGGCATCGCGGTGTCCATTCCACTTGAGGCCGCAAACTCAGGGTCCCTCTCACATACCTAGAGCTGAGAGAAGCCTCCTCTTGAGGTGCTTGTGGTAAGGTGGTATTCCTCTGGAGTCGAAGCCAGGGACTAACCTCTCATCTCGAGTTGATTTTTGGTCCACGGAGCTCTTTCGTGTTGCTACAGTGACCTCAGGATCCCTCTAGCCTTGAAACAGTGTTCTTGGGGTTTCTCTGGAGTGCCATGAAGGAAATCAAGGCTCCTTTCATGTGTGATGTGCAACACAGAATTGCTCTGCATGCAGTGCAGGGGAATCGGGCCTCATCTCGCGGCGAGTGGTAAGTCTCATGGTTTTTCTCGAGTTGCGGCGGGAACCTGGGGTATATTCTCGAGTTACGACGGGGATGGCCCTTCCACCCACGTGTTTCTTCAGCGAAGTCAGGACTCCTGCCTAGTTGCGAGGGACAACTCTGTATTCTCCTCGAGGCTTTGCACGGCAATTGGGACGCCTCTCCAGCTGAGGCGGGAGACCAAGTGTCCCTTTCCAAGTGCCACAGGAATCCTGGGACTCCTATCAAGTTTCACGAGGAGTCAGGCATCGTCTCCTTTGGAGGCACTGATCTCCGCGTACCTCTGGAGTTTTCAAAGGATGTGAGGCTATCGGTCGCGATGAGGTGGGGAACTAAGTCTTTCTCTGTGCTTTCCACAGGGGATTCAGACATCCTTTCGTCCTGGGAGATGCAAGACGAGCCTGCATTGAAGTCACTGCAGGGATATCTGGCCTTATTTCGAGTCAGGGCATCGCGGTGTCCATTCCACTTGAGGCCGCAAACTCAGGGTCCCTCTCACATACCTAGAGCTGAGAGAAGCCTCCTCTTGAGGTGCTTGTGGTAAGGTGGTATTCCTCTGGAGACGAATCCAGGGACTAACCTCTCTTTTCGAGTTGATTTTTGGTCCACAGAGTTCTTTCGTGTTGCTACAGTGACCTCAGGATCCCTCTAGCCTTGAAACAGTGTTCTTGGGGTTTCTCTGGAGTGCCATCAAGGAAATCAAGGCTCCTTTCATGTGTGATGTGCAAGACGGAATTGCTCTGCACGCAGTACAGGGGAATCGGGCCTCATCTCGCATCGAGGGGGAAGTCTCATGGTTTTTCTCGAGTTGTGGCGGGAACCTGGGGTATATTCTCGAGTTACGTCGGGGATGGCCCTTCCACCCACGTGTTTGTTCAGCCACGTCAGGACTCCTGCCTAGTTGCGAGGGACAACTCGGGATTCTCCTCGAGGCTTGGCACGGCAATTGGAACGCCTCTCCAGCTGAGGCTGGAGACCAAGGGTCCCTTTCCACGTGCCAGAAGAATCCTGGGACTCCTATCAAGTTTCACGAGGATTCAGGCATCGTCTCCTTTGGCGGCACTGATCTCCGCGTACCTCTGGAGTTTTCAAAGGATGTGAGGCCTCCGGTCGCGATGAGGTGGGGAACTAGGTGTTTCTCTGTGGTCTCCACAGGGGATTCAGACATCCTTTCTTCTTGGGAGATGCAAGACGAGCCTGCATTGAAGTCACTGCAGGGATATCCGGCCTTATTTCGAGTCAGGGCATCGCGGTGTCCATTCCACTTGAGGCCGCAAACTCAGGGTCCCTCTCACATACCTAGAGCTGAGAGAAGCCTCCTCTTGAGGTGCTTGTGGTAAGGTGGTATTCCTCAGGAGTCGAAGCCAGGGACTAACCTCTCATCTCGTGTTGATTCTTGGTCCACGGAGCTCTTTCGTGTTGCTACAGTGACCTCAGGATCCCTCTAGCCTTGAAACAGTGTTCTTGGGGTTTCTCTGGAGTGCCATCAAGGAAATCAAGGCTCCTTTCATGTGTGATGTGCAACACGGAATTGCTCTGCACGCAGTGCAGGGGAATCGGGCCTCATCTCTCGGTGAGGGGGAAGTCTCATGGTTTTTCTCGAGTTGCGGCGGGAACCTGGGGTATATTCTCGAGTTACGGTGGGGATGGCCCTTCCACCCATGTGTTTCTTCAGCGACGTCAGGACTCCTGCCTAGTTGCGAGGGACAACTCGGGATTCTCCTCGAGGCTTTGCAGGGCAATTGGGACGCCTCTCCAGCTGAGACGGGAGACCAAGGGTCCCTTTCCACGTGCCACAGGAATCCTGGGTCTCCTATCAAGTTTCACGAGGAGTCAGGCATCGTCTCCTTTGGAGGCACTGATCTCTGCATACCTCTGGAGTTTTCAAAGGATTTGAGGCCTCCTGTCGCGATGAGGTGGGGAACTAGGTCTTTCTCTGTGGTCTCCACAGGGGATTCAGACACCCTTTCGTCTTGGGAGATGCAAGACGAGCCTGCATTCCAGTCACTGCAGGGATATCCGGCCTTATTTCGAGTCAGGGCATCGCGGTGTCCATTCCACTTGAGGCCGCAAACTCAGGGTCCCTCTCACATACCTAGAGCTGAGAGAAGCCTCCTCTTGAGGTGCTTGTGGTAAGGTGGTATTCCTCTGGAGTCGAAGCAAGGGACTAACCTCTCATCTCGAGTTGATTTTTGGCCCACGGAGCTCTTTCGTGTTGCTACAGTGACCTCAGGATCCCTCTAGCCTTGAAACAGTGTTCTTGGGGTTTCTCTGGAGTGCCATCAAGGAAATCAAGGCTCCTTTCATGTGTGATGTGCAAGACGGAATTGCTCTGCACGCAGTGCAGGGGAATCGGGCCTCATCTCGCTGTGAGGGGGAAGTCTCATGGTTTTTCTCGAGTTGCGGCGGGAACCTGGGGTATATTCTCGAGTTACGACGGGGATGGCCCTTCCACCCACGTGTTTCTTCAGCCACGTCAGGACTCCTGCCTAGTTGCGAGGGACAACTCTGGATTCTCCTCGAGGCTTTGCACGGCAATTGGGACGCCTCTCCAGCTGAGGCGGGAGACCAAGTGTCCCTTTCCAAGTGCCACAGGAATCCTGGGACTCCTATCAAGTTTCACGAGGAGTCAGGCATCGTCTCCTTTGGAGGCACTGATCTCCGCGTACCTCTGGAGTTTTCAAAGGATGTGAGGCTATCGGTCGCGATGAGGTGGGGAACTAAGTCTTTCTCTGTGCTTTCCACAGGGGATTCAGACATCCTTTCGTCCTGGGAGATGCAAGACGAGCCTGCATTCAAGTCACTGCAGGGATATCCGGCCTTATTTCGAGTCAGGGCATCGCGGTGTCCATTCCACTTGAGGCCGCAAACTCAGGGTCCCTCTCACATACCTAGAGCTGAGAGAAGCCTCCTCTTGAGGTGCTTGTGGTAAGGTGGTATTCCTCTGGAGACGAATCCAGGGACTAACCTCTCTTTTCGAGTTGATTTTTGGTCCACAGAGTTCTTTCGTGTTGCTACAGTGACCTCAGGATCCCTCTATCCTTGAAACAGTGTTCTTGGGGTTTCTCTGGAGTGCCATCAAGGAAATCAAGGCTCCTTTCATGTGTGATGTGCAAGACGGAATTGCTCTGCACGCAGTACAGGGGAATCGGGCCTCATCTCGCATCGAGGGGGAAGTCTCATGGTTTTTCTCGAGTTGCGGCGGGAACCTGGGGTATATTCTCGAGTTACGACGGGGATGGCCCTTCCACCCACGTGTTTGTTCAGCCACGTCAGGACTCCTGCCTAGTTGCGAGGGACAACTCGGGATTCTCCTCGAGGCTTGGCAGGGCAATTGGAACGCCTCTCCAGCTGAGGCGGGAGACCAAGGGTCCCTTTCCACGTGCCACAAGAATCCTGGGACTCCTATCAAGTTTCACGAGGAGTCAGGCATCGTCTCCTTTGGAGGCACTGATCTCCGCGTACCTCTGGAGTTTTCAAAGGATGTGAGGCCTCCGGTCGCGATGAGGTGGGGAACTAGGTCTTTCTCTGTGGTCTCCACAGGGGATTCAGACATCCTTTCTTCTTGGGAGATGCAAGACGAGCCTGCATTCAAGTCACTGCAGGGATATCCGGCCTTATTTCGAGTCAGGGCATCGCGGTGTCCATTCCACTTGAGGCCGCAAACTCAGGATCCCTCTCACATACCTAGAGCTGAGAGAAGCCTCCTCTTGAGGTGCTTGTGGTAAGGTGGTATTCCTCTGGAGACGAATCCAGGGACTAACCTCTCTTTTCGAGTTGATTTTTGGTCCACAGAGTTCTTTCGTGTTGCTACAGTGACCTCAGGATCCCTCTAGCCTTGAAACAGTGTTCTTGGGGTTTCTCTGGAGTGCCATCAAGGAAATCAAGGCTCCTTTCATGTGTGATGTGCAAGACGGAATTGCTCTGCACGCAGTACAGGGGAATCGGGCCTCATCTCGCATCGAGGGGGAAGTCTCATGGTTTTTCTCGAGATGCGGCGGGAACCTGGGGTATATTCTCGAGTTACGACGGGGATGGCCCTTCCACCCACTTGTTTGTTCAGCCACGTCAGGACTCCTGCCTAGTTGCGAGGGACAACTCGGAATTCTCCTCGAGGCTTGGCAGGGCAATTGGAACGCCTCTCCAGCTGAGGCGGGAGACCAAGGGTCCCTTTCCACGTGCCACAAGAATCCTGGGACTCCTATCAAGTTTCACGAGGAGTCAGGCATCGTCTCCTTTGGAGGCACTGATCTCCGCGTACCTCTGGAGTTTTCAAAGGATGTGAGGCCTCCGGTCGCGATGAGGTGGGGAACTAGGTCTTTCTCTGTGGTCTCCACAGGGGATTCAGACATCCTTTCTTCTTGGGAGATGCAAGACGAGCCTGCATTCAAGTCACTGCAGGGATATCCGGCCTTATTTCGAGTCAGGGCATCGCGGTGTCCATTCCACTTGAGGCCGCAAACTCAGGATCCCTCTCACATACCTAGAGCTGAGAGAAGCCTCCTCTTGAGGTGCTTGTGGTAAGGTGGTATTCCTCAGGAGTCGAAGCCAGGGACTAACCTCTCATCTCGTGTTGATTCTTGGTCCACGGAGCTCTTTCGTGTTGCTACAGTGACCTCAGGATCCCTCTAGCCTTGAAACAGTGTTCTTGGGGTTTCTCTGGAGTGCCATCAAGGAAATCAAGGCTCCTTTCATGTGTGATGTTCAAGACGGAATTGCTCTACACGCAGCGCTGGGGAATCGGGCCTCATCTCGCGGCGAGGGGGAAGTCTCATGGTTTTTCTCGAGTTGCGGCGGGAACCTGGGGTATATTCTCGAGTTACGACGGGGATGGCCCTTCCACACACGTGTGTGTTCAGCCATGTCAGGACTCCTGCCTAGTTGCGAGGGATAACTCTGGATTCTCCTCGAGGCTTTGCAGGGCAATTGGGACGCCCCTCCAGCTGAGACGGGAGACCAAGTGTCCCTTTACAAGTGCCACAGGAATCCTGGGTCTCCTATCAAGTTTCACGAGGAGTCAGGCATCGTCTCCTTTGGAGGCACTGATCTCCGCATACCTCTGGAATTTTCAAAGGATTTGAGGCCTCCTGTCGCGATGAGGTGGGGAACTAGGTCTTTCTCTGTGGTCTCCACAGGGGATTCAGACACCCTTTCGTCTTGGGAGATGCAAGACGAGCCTGCATTCCAGTCACTGCAGGGATATCCGGCCTTATTTCGAGTCAGGGCATCGCGGTGTCCATTCCAATTGAGGCCGCAAACTCAGGGTCCCTCTCACATACCTAGAGCTGAGAGAAGCCTCCTCTTGAGGTGCTTGTGGTAAGGTGGTATTCCTCTGGAGACGAATCCAGGGACTAACCTCTCATCTCGAGTTGATTTTTGGCCCACGGAGCTCTTTCGTGTTGCTACTGTGACCTCAGGATCCCTCTATCCTTGAAACAGTGTTCTTGGGGTTTCTCTGGAGTGCCATCAAGGAAATCAAGGCTCCTTTCATGTGTGATGTGCAAGACGGAATTGCTCTGCAAGCAGTGCAGGGGAATCGGGCCTCATCTCGCGGCGAGGGGGAAGTCTCATGGTTTTTCTCGAGTTGCGGCGGGAACCTGGGGTATATTCTCGAGTTACGACGGGGATGGCCCTTCCACCCACGTGTTTCTTCAGCCACGTCAGGACTCCTGCCTAGTTGCGAGGGACAACTCTGGATTCTCCTCGAGGCTTGGCAGGGCAATTGGGACGCCTCTCCAGCTGAGGCGGGAGACCAAGTGTCCCTTTCCAAGTGCCACAGGAATCCTGGGACTCCTATCAAGTTTCACGAGGAGTCAGGCATCGTCTCCTTTGGAGGCACTGATCTCCGCGTACCTCTGGAGTTTTCAAAGGATGTGAGGCTATCGGTCGCGATGAGGTGGGGAACTAAGTCTTTCTCTGTGCTTTCCACAGGGGATTCAGACATCCTTTCGTCCTGGGAGATGCAAGACGAGCCTGCATTGAAGTCACTACAGGGATATCCGGCCTTATTTCAAGTCAGGGCATCGCGGTGTCCATTCCACTTGAGGCCGCAAACTCAGGGTCCCTCTCACATACCTAGAGCTGAGAGAAGCCTCCTCTTGAGGTGCTTGTGGTAAGGTGGTATTCCTCTGGAGACGAATCCAGGGACTAACCTCTCTTTTCGAGTTGATTTTTGGTCCACAGAGTTCTTTCGTGTTGCTACAGTGACCTCAGGATCCCTCTAGCCTTGAAACAGTGTTCTTGGGGTTTCTCTGGAGTGCCATCAAGGAAATCAAGGCTCCTTTCATGTGTGATGTGCAAGACGGAATTGCTCTGCACGCAGTACAGGGGAATCGGGCCTCATCTCGCATTGAGGGGGAAGTCTCATGGTTTTTCTCGAGTTGCGGCGGGAACCTGGGGTATATTCTCGAGTTACGACGGGGATGGCCCTTCCACCCACGTGTTTGTTCAGCCACGTCAGGACTCCTGCCTAGTTGCGAGGGACAACTCTGGATTCTCCTCGAGGCTTGGCAGGGCAATTGGAACGCCTCTCCAGCTGAGGCGGGAGACCAAGTGTCCCTTTCCACGTGCCACAAGAATCCTGGGACTCCTATCAAGTTTCATGAGGAGTCAGGAATCGTCTCCTTTGGAGGCACTGATCTCCGCGTACCTCTGGAGTTTTCAAAGGATGTGAGGCCTCCGGTCGCGATGAGGTGGGGAACTAGGTCTTTCTCTGTGGTCTCCACAGGGGATTCAGACATCCTTTCTTCTTGGGAGATGCAAGACGAGCCTGCATTCAAGTCACTGCAGGGATATCCGGCCTTATTTCGAGTCAGGGCATCGCGGTGTCCATTCCACTTGAGGCCTCAAACTCAGGATCCCTCTCACATACCTAGAGCTGAGAGAAGCCTCCTCTTGAGGTGCTTGTGGTAAGGTGGTATTCCTCAGGAGTCGAAGCCAGGGACTAACCTCTCATCTCGTGTTGATTCTTGGTCCACGGAGCTCTTTCGTGTTGCTACAGTGACCTCAGGATCCCTCTAGCCTTGAAACAGTGTTCTTGGGGTTTCTCTGGAGTGCCATGAAGGAAATCAAGGCTCCTTTCATGTGTGATGTGCAAGACGGAATTGCTCTACACGCAGTGCTGGGGAATCGGGCCTCATCTCGCGGCGAGGGGGAAGTCTCATGGTTTTTCTCGAGTTGCGGCGGGAACCTGGGGTATATTCTCGAGTTACGACGGGGATGGCCCTTCCACACACGTGTGTGTTCAGCCATGTCAGGACTCCTGCCTAGTTGCGAGGGATAACTCTGGATTCTCCTCGAGGCTTTGCAGGGCAATTGGGACGCCCCTCCAGCTGAGACGGGAGACCAAGTGTCCCTTTCCAAGTGCCACAGGAATTCTGGGTCTCCTATCAAGTTTCACGAGGAGTCAGGCATCGTCTCCTTTGGAGGCACTGATCTCCGCATACCTCTGGAATTTTCAAAGGATTTGAGGCCTCCTGTCGCGATGAGGTGGGGAACTAGGTTTTTCTCTGTGGTCTCCACAGGGGATTCAGACACCCTTTCGTCTTGGGAGATGCAAGACGAGCCTGCATTCCAGTCACTGCAGGGATATCCGGCCTTATTTCGAGTCAGGGCATCGCGGTGTCCATTCCACTTGAGGCCACAAAATCAGGGTCCCTCTCACATACCTAGAGCTGAGAGAAGCCTCCTCTTGAGGTGCTTGTGGTAAGGTGGTATTCCTCTGGAGTCGAAGCCAGGGACTAACCTCTCATCTCGAGTTGATTTTTGGCCCACGGAGCTCTTTCGTGTTGCTACAGTGACCTCAGGATCCCTCTAGCCTTGAAACAGGGTTCTTGGGGTTTCTCTGGAGTGCCATCAAGGAAATCAAGGCTCCTTTCATGTGTGATGTGCAAGACGGAATTGCTCTGCATGCAGTGCAGGGGAATCGGGCCTCATCTCGCGGCGAGGGGGAAGTCTCATGGTTTTTCTCGAGTTGCGGCGGGAACCTGGGGTATATTCTCGAGTTACGACGGGGATGGCCCTTCCACCCACGTGTTTCTTCAGCCACGTCAGGACTCCTGCCTAGTTGCGAGGGACAACTCTGGATTCTCCTCGAGGCTTGGCAGGGCAATTCGGACGCCTCTCCAGCTGAGGCGGGAGACCAAGTGTCCCTTTCCAAGTGCCACAGGAATCCTGGGACTCCTATCAAGTTTCACGAGGAGTCAGGCATCGTCTCCTTTGGAGGCACTGATCTCCGCGTACCTCTGGAGTTTTCAAAGGATGTGAGGCTATCGGTCGCGATGAGGTGGGGAACTAAGTGTTTCTCTGTGCTTTCCACAGGGGATTCAGACATCCTTTCGTCCTGGGAGATGCAAGACGAGCCTGCATTGAAGTCACTACAGGGATATCCGGCCTTATTTCGAGTCAGGGCATCGCGGTGTCCATTCCACTTGAGGCCGCAAACTCAGGGTCCCTCTCACATACCTAGAGCTGAGAGAAGCCTCCTCTTGAGGTGCTTGTGGTAAGGTGGTATTCCTCTGGAGACGAATCCAGGGACTAACCTCTCTTTTCGAGTTGATTTTTGGTCCACAGAGTTCTTTCGTGTTGCTACAGTGACCTCAGGATCCCTCTAGCCTTGAAACAGTGTTCTTGGGGTTTCTCTGGAGTGCCATCAAGGAAATCAAGGCTCCTTTCATGTGTGATGTGCAAGACGGAATTGCTCTGCACGCAGTACAGGGGAATCGGGCCTCATCTCGCATCGAGGGGGAAGTCTCATGGTTTTTCTCGAGATGCGGCGGGAACCTGGGGTATATTCTCGAGTTACGACGGGGATGGCCCTTCCACCCACGTGTTTGTTCAGCCACGTCAGGACTCCTGCCTAGTTGCGAGGGACAACTCGGAATTCTCCTCGAGGCTTGGCAGGGCAATTGGAACGCCTCTCCAGCTGAGGCGGGAGACCAAGGGTCCCTTTCCACGTGCCACAAGAATCCTGGGACTCCTATCAAGTTTCACGAGGAGTCAGGCATCGTCTCCTTTGGAGGCACTGATCTCCGCGTACCTCTGGAGTTTTCAAAGGATGTGAGGCCTCCGGTCGCGATGAGGTGGGGAACTAGGTCTTTCTCTGTGGTCTCCACAGGGGATTCAGACATCCTTTCTTCTTGGGAGATGCAAGACGAGCCTGCATTCAAGTCACTGCAGGGATATCCGGCCTTATTTCGAGTCAGGGCATCGCGGTGTCCATTCCACTTGAGGCCGCAAACTCAGGATCCCTCTCACATACCTAGAGCTGAGAGAAGCCTCCTCTTGAGGTGCTTGTGGTAAGGTGGTATTCCTCAGGAGTCGAAGCCAGGGACTAACCTCTCATCTCGTGTTGATTCTTGGTCCACGGAGCTCTTTCGTGTTGCTACAGTGACCTCAGGATCCCTCTAGCCTTGAAACAGTGTTCTTGGGGTTTCTCTGGAGTGCCATCAAGGAAATCAAGGCTCCTTTCATGTGTGATGTTCAAGACGGAATTGCTCTACACGCAGCGCTGGGGAATCGGGCCTCATCTCGCGGCGAGGGGGAAGTCTCATGGTTTTTCTCGAGTTGCGGCGGGAACCTGGGGTATATTCTCGAGTTACGACGGGGATGGCCCTTCCACACACGTGTGTGTTCAGCCATGTCAGGACTCCTGCCTAGTTGCGAGGGATAACTCTGGATTCTCCTTGAGGCTTTGCAGGGCAATTGGGACGCCCCTCCAGCTGAGACGGGAGACCAAGTGTCCCTTTACAAGTGCCACAGGAATCCTGGGTCTCCTATCAAGTTTCACGAGGAGTCAGGCATCGTCTCCTTTGGAGGCACTGATCTCCGCATACCTCTGGAATTTTCAAAGGATTTGAGGCCTCCTGTCGCGATGAGGTGGGGAACTAGGTCCTTCTCTGTGGTCTCCACAGGGGATTCAGACACCCTTTCGTCTTGGGAGATGCAAGACGAGTCTGCATTCCAGTCACTGCAGGGATATCCGGCCTTATTTCGAGTCAGGGCATCGCGGTGTCCATTCCAATTGAGGCCGCAAACTCAGGGTCCCTCTCACATACCTAGAGCTGAGAGAAGCCTCCTCTTGAGGTGCTTGTGGTAAGGTGGTATTCCTCTGGAGACGAATCCAGGGACTAACCTCTCATCTCGAGTTGATTTTTGGCCCACGGAGCTCTTTCGTGTTGCTACTGTGACCTCAGGATCCCTCTATCCTTGAAACAGTGTTCTTGGGGTTTCTCTGGAGTGCCATCAAGGAAATCAAGGCTCCTTTCATGTGTGATGTGCAAGACGGAATTGCTCTGCATGCAGTACAGGGGAATCGGGCCTCATCTCGCGGCGAGGGGGAAGTCTCATGGTTTTTCTCGAGTTGCGGCGGGAACCTGGGGTATATTCTCGAGTTACGACGGGGATGGCCCTTCCACCCACGTGTTTCTTCAGCCACGTCAGGACTCCTGCCTAGTTGCGAGGGACAACTCTGGATTCTCCTCGAGGCTTGGCAGGGCAATTGGGACGCCTCTCCAGCTGAGGCCGGAGACCAAGTGTCCCTTTCCAAGTGCCACAGGAATCCTGGGACTCCTATCAAGTTTCACGAGGAGTCAGGCATCGTCTCCTTTCGAGGCACTGATCTCCGCGTACCTCTGGAGTTTTCAAAGGATGTGAGGCTATCGGTCGCGATGAGGTGGGGAACTAAGTCTTTCTCTGTGCTTTCCACAGGGGATTCAGACATCCTTTCGTCCTGGGAGATGCAAGACGAGCCTGCATTGAAGTCACTGCAGGGATATCCGGCCTTATTTCGAGTCAGGGCATCGCGGTGTCCATTCCACTTGAGGCCGCAAACTCAGGGTCCCTCTCACATACCTAGAGCTGAGAGAAGCCTCCTCTTGAGGTGCTTGTGGTAAGGTGGTATTCCTCTGGAGACGAATCCAGGGACTAACCTCTCTTTTCGAGTTGATTTTTGGTCCACAGAGTTCTTTCGTGTTGCTACAGCGACCTCAGGATCCCTCTAGCCTTGAAACAGTGTTCTTGGGGTTTCTCTGGAGTGCCATCAAGGAAATCAAGGCTCCTTTCATGTGTGATGTGCAAGACGGAATTGCTCTGCACGCAGTACAGGGGAATCGGGCCTCATCTCGCATCGAGGGGGAAGTCTCATGGTTTTTCTCGAGTTGCGGCGGGAACCTGGGGTATATTCTCGAGTTACGACGGGGATGGCCCTTCCACCTACGTGTTTGTTCAGCCACGTCAGGACTCCTGCCTAGTTGCGAGGGACAACTCGGGATTCTCCTCGAGGCTTGGCAGGGCAATTGGAACGCCTCTCCAGCTGAGGCGGGAGACCAAGGGTCCCTTTCCACGTGCCACAAGAATCCTGGGACTCCTATCAAGTTTCACGAGGAGTCAGGCATCGTCTCCTTTGGAGGCACTGATCTCCGCGTACCTCTGGAGTTTTCAAAGGATGTGAGGCCTCCGGTCGCGATGAGGTGGGGAACTAGGTCTTTCTCTGTGGTCTCCACAGGGGATTCAGACATCCTTTCTTCTTGGGAGATGCAAGACGAGCCTGCATTCAAGTCACAGCAGGGATATCCGGCCTTATTTCGAGTCAGGGCATCGCGGTGTCCATTCCACTTGAGGCCGCAAACTCAGGATCCCTCTCACATACCTAGAGCTGAGAGAAGCCTCCTCTTGAGGTGCTTGTGGTAAGGTGGTATTCCTCAGGAGTCGAAGCCAGGGACTAACCTCTCATCTCGTGTTGATTCTTGGTCCACGGAGCTCTTTCGTGTTGCTACAGTGACCTCAGGATCCCTCTAGCCTTGAAACAGTGTTCTTGGGGTTTCTCTGGAGTGCCATGAAGGAAATCAAGGCTCCTTTCATGTGTGATGTGCAAGACGGAATTGCTCTACACGCAGTGCTGGGGAATCGGGCCTCATCTCGCGGCGAGGGGGAAGTCTCATGGTTTTTCTCGAGTTGCGGCGGGAACCTGGGGTATATTCTCGAGTTACGACGGGGATGGCCCTTCCACACACGTGTGTGTTCAGCCATGTCAGGACTCCTGCCTAGTTGCGAGGGATAACTCTGGATTCTCCTCGAGGCTTTGCAGGGCAATTGGGACGCCCCTCCAGCTGAGACGGGAGACCAAGTGTCCCTTTCCAAGTGCCACAGGAATTCTGGGTCTCCTATCAAGTTTCACGAGGAGTCAGGCATCGTCTCCTTTGGAGGCACTGATCTCCGCATACCTCTGGAATTTTCAAAGGATTTGAGGCCTCCTGTCGCGATGAGGTGGGGAACTAGGTCTTTCTCTGTGGTCTCCACATGGGATTCAGACACCCTTTCGTCTTGGGAGATGCAAGACGAGCCTGCATTCCAGTCACTGCAGGGATATCCGGCCTTATTTCGAGTCAGGGCATCGCGGTGTCCATTCCACTTGAGGCCGCAAACTCAGGGTCCCTCTCACATACCTAGAGCTGAGAGAAGCCTCCTCTTGAGGTGCTTGTGGTAAGGTGGTATTCCTCTGGAGTCGAAGCCAGGGATTAACCTCTCATCTCGAGTTGAATTTTGGCCCACGGAGCTCTTTCGTGTTGCTACAGTGACCTCAGAATCCCTCTAGTCTTGAAACAGGGTTCTTGGGGTTTCTCTGGAGTGCCATCAAGGAAATCAAGGCTCCTTTCATGTGTGATGTGCAAGACGGAATTGCTCTGCATGCAGTGCAGGGGAATCGGGCCTCATCTCGCGGCGAGGGGGAAGTCTCATGGTTTTTCTCGAGTTGCGGCGGGAACCTGGGGTATATTCTCGAGTTACGACGGGGATGGCCCTTCCACCCACGTGTTTCTTCAGCCACGTCAGGACTCCTGCCTAGTTGCGAGGGACAACTCTGGATTCTCCTCGAGGCTTGGCAGGGCAATTGGGACGCCTCTCCAGCTGAGGCCGGAGACCAAGTGTCCCTTTCCAAGTGCCACAGGAATCCTGGGACTCCTATCAAGTTTCACGAGGAGTCAGGCATCGTCTCCTTTGGAGGCACTGATCTCCGCGTACCTCTGGAGTTTTCAAAGGATGTGAGGCTATCGGTCGCGATGAGGTGGGGAACTAAGTCTTTCTCTGTGCTTTCCACAGGGGATTCAGACATCCTTTCGTCCTGGGAGATGCAAGACGAGCCTGCATTGAAGTCACTGCAGGGATATCCGGCCTTATTTCGAGTCAGGGCATCGCGGTGTCCATTCCACTTGAGGCCGCAAACTCAGGGTCCCTCTCACATACCTAGAGCTGAGAGAAGCCTCCTCTTGAGGTGCTTGTGGTAAGGTGGTATTCCTCTGGAGATGAATCCAGGGACTAACCTCTCTTTTCGAGTTGATTTTTGGTCCACAGAGTTCTTTCGTGTTGCTACAGTGACCTCAGGATCCCTCTAGCCTTGAAACAGTGTTCTTGGGGTTTCTCTGGAGTGCCATCAAGGAAATCAAGGCTCCTTTCATGTGTGATGTGCAAGACGGAATTGCTCTGCACGCAGTACAGGGGAATCGGGCCTCATCTCGCATCGAGGGGGAAGTCTCATGGTTTTTCTCGAGTTGCGGCGGGAACCTGGGGTATATTCTCGAGTTACGACGGGGATGGCCCTTCCAACCACGTGTTTGTTCAGCCACGTCAGGACTCCTGCCTAGTTGCGAGGGACAACTCGGGATTCTCCTCGAGGCTTGGCAGGGCAATTGGGACGCCTCTCCAGCTGAGGCGGGAGACCAAGGGTCCCTTTCCACGTGCCACAAGAATCCTGGGACTCCTATCAAGTTTCACGAGGAGTCAGGCATCGTCTCCTTTGGAGGCACTGATCTCCGCATACCTCTGGAATTTTCAAAGGATTTGAGGCCTCCTGTCGCGATGAGGTGGGGAACTAGGTCTTTCTCTGTGGTCTCCACAGGGGATTCAGACATCCTTTCTTCTTGGGAGATGCAAGACGAGCCTGCATTCAAGTCACTGCAGGGATATCCGGCCTTATTTCGAGTCAGGGCATCGCGGTGTCCATTCCACTTGAGGCCGCAAACTCAGGATCCCTCTCACATACCTAGAGCTGAGAGAAGCCTCCTCTTGAGGTGCTTGTGGTAAGGTGGTATTCCTCAGGAGTCGAAGCCAGGGACTAACCTCTCATCTCGTGTTGATTCTTGGTCCACGGAGCTCTTTCGTGTTGCTACAGTGACCTCAGGATCCCTCTAGCCTTGAAACAGTGTTCTTGGGGTTTCTCTGGAGTGCCATGAAGGAAATCAAGGCTCCTTTCATGTGTGATGTTCAAGACGGAATTGCTCTACACGCAGTGCTGGGGAATCGGGCCTCATCTCGCGGCGAGGGGGAAGTCTCATGGTTTTTCTCGAGTTGCGGCGGGAACCTGGGGTATATTCTCGAGTTACGACGGGGATGGCCCTTCCACACACGTGTTTGTTCAGCCATGTCAGGACTCCTGCCTAGTTGCGAGGGATAACTCTGGATTCTCCTCGAGGCTTTGCAGGGCAATTGGGACGCCCCTCCAGCTGAGACGGGAGACCAAGTGTCCCTTTCCAAGTGCCACAGGAATCCTGGGTCTCCTATCAAGTTTCACGAGGAGTCAGGCATCGTCTCCTTTGGAGGCACTGATCTCCGCATACCTCTGGAATTTTCAAAGGATTTGAGGCCTCCTGTCGCGATGAGGTGGGGAACTAGGTCTTTCTCTGTGGTCTCCACAGGGGATTCAGACACCCTTTCGTCTTGGGAGATGCAAGACGAGCCTGCATTCCAGTCACTGCAGGGATATCCGGCCTTATTTCGAGTCAGGGCATCGCGGTGTCCATTCCACTTGAGGCCGCAAACTCAGGGTCCCTCTCACATACCTAGAGCTGAGAGAAGCCTCCTCTTGAGGTGCTTGTGGTAAGGTGGTATTCCTCTGCAGTCGAAGCCAGGGACTAACCTCTCATCTCGAGTTGATTTTTGGCCCACGGAGCTCTTTCGTGTTGCTACAGTGACCTCAGGATCCCTCTAGCCTTGAAACAGTGTTCTTGGGGTTTCTCTGGAGTGCCATCAAGGAAATCAAGGCTCCTTTCATGTGTGATGTGCAAGACGGAATTGCTCTGCACGCAGTGCAGGGGAATCGGGCCTCATCTCGCTGCGAGGGGGAAGTCTCATGGTTTTTCTCGAGTTGCGGCGGGAACCTGGGGTATATTCTCGAGTTACGACGGGGATGGCCCTTCCACCCACGTGTTTCTTCGGCCACGTCAGGACTCCTGCCTAGTTGCGAGGGACAACTCTGGATTCTCCTCGAGGCTTGGCAGGGCAATTGGGACGCCTCTCCAGCTGAGGCGGGAGACCAAGTGTCCCTTTCCAAGTGCCACAGGAATCCTGGGACTCCTATCAAGTTTCACGAGGAGTCAGGCATCGTCTCCTTTGGAGGCACTGATCTCCGCATACCACTGGAGTTTTCAAAGGATTTGAGGCCTCCTGTCGCGATGAGGTGGGGAACTAGGTCTTTCTCTGTGGTCTCCACAGGGGATTCAGACACCCTTTCGTCTTGGGAGATGCAAGACGAGCCTGCATTCCAGTCACTGCAGGGATATCCGGCCTTATTTCGAGTCAGGGCATCGCGGTGTCCATTCCACTTGAGGCCGCAAACTCAGGGTCCCTCTCACATACCTAGAGCTGAGAGAAGCCTCCTCTTGAGGTGCTTGTGGTAAGGTGGTATTCCTCTGGAGTCGAAGCCAGGGACTAACCTCTCATCTCGAGTTGATTTTTGGCCCACGGAGCTCTTTCGTGTTGCTACAGTGACCTCAGGATCCCTCTAGCCTTGAAACAGTGTTCTTGGGGTTTCTGTGGAGTGCCATCAAGGAAATCAAGGCTCCTTTCATGTGTGATGTGCAAGACGGAATTGCTCTGCATGCAGTGCAGGGAAATCGGGCCTCATCTCGCGGCGAGGGGGAAGTCTCATGGTTTTTCACGAGTTGCGGCGGGAACCTGGGGTATATTCTCGAGTTACGACGGGGATGGCCCTTCCACACACGTGTGTGTTCAGCCATGTCAGGACTCCTGCCTAGTTGCGAGGGATAACTCTGGATTCTCCTCGAGGCTTTGCAGGGCATTTGGGACGCCCCTCCAGCTGAGACGGGAGGCCCAGTGTCCCTTTCCAAGTGCCACAGGAATTCTGGGTCTCCTATCAAGTTTCACGAGGAGTCAGGCATCGTCTCCTTTGGAGGCACTGATCTCCGCGTACCTCTGGAGTTTTCAAAGGATGTGAGGCTATCGGTCGCGATGAGGTGGGGAACTAAGTCTTTCTCTGTGCTTTCCACAGGGGATTCAGACATCCTTTCGTCCTGGAAGATGCAAGACGAGCCTGCATTGAAGTCACTGCAGGGATATCCGGCCTTATTTCGAGTCAGGGCATCGCGGTGTCCATTCCACTTGAGGCCGCAAACTCAGGGTCCCTCTCACATACCTAGAGCTGAGAGAAGCCTCCTCTTGAGGTGCTTGTGGTAAGGTGGTATTCCTCTGGAGACGAATCCAGGGACTAACCTCTCTTTTCGAGTTGATTTTTGGTCCACAGAGTTCTTTCGTGTTGCTACAGTGACCTCAGGATCCCTCTATCCTTGAAACAGTGTTCTTGGGGTTTCTCTGGAGTGCCATCAAGGAAATCAAGGCTCCTTTCATGTGTGATGTGCAAGACGGAATTGCTCTGCACGCAGTACAGGGGAATCGGGCCTCATCTCGCATCGAGGGGGAAGTCTCATGGTTTTTCTCGAGGTGCGGCGGGAACCTGGGGTATATTCTCGAGTTACGACGGGGATGGCCCTTCCACCCACGTGTTTGTTCAGCCACGTCAGGACTCCTGCCTAGTTGCGAGGGACAACTCGGGATTCTCCTCGAGGCTTGGCAGGGCAATTGGAACGCCTCTCCAGCTGAGGCGGGAGACCAAGGGTCCCTTTCCACGTGCCACAAGTATCCTGGGACTCCTATCAAGTTTCACGAGGAGTCAGGCATCGTCTCCTTTGGAGGCACTGATCTCCGCGTACCTCTGGAGTTTTCAAAGGATGTGAGGCCTCCGGTCGCGATGAGGTGGGGAACTAGGTCTTTCTCTGTGGTCTCCACAGGGGATTCAGACATCCTTTCTTCTTGGGAGATGTAAGACGAGCCTGCATTCAAGTCACTGCAGGGATATCCGGCCTTATTTCGAGTCAGGGCATCACGGTGTCCATTCCACTTGAGGCCGCAAACTCAGGATCCCTCTCACATACCTAGAGCTGAGAGAAGCCTCCTCTTGAGGTGCTTGTGGTAAGGTGGTATTCCTCAGGAGTCGAAGCCAGGGACTAGCCTCTCATCTCGTGTTGATTCTTGGTCCAAGGAGCTCTTTCGTGTTGCTACAGTGACCTCAGGATCCCTCTAGCCTTGAAACAGTGTTCTTGGGGTTTCTCTGGAGTGCCATCAAGGAAATCAAGGCTCCTTTCATGTGTGATGTGCAAGACGGAATTGCTCTGCATGCAGTGCAGGGGAATCGGGCCTCATCTCGCGGCGAGGGGGAAGTCTCATGGTTTTTCTCGAGTTGCGGCGGGAACCTGGGGTATATTCTCGAGTTACGACGGGGATGGCCCTTCCACCCACGTGTTTGTTCAGCCACGTCAGGACTCCTGCCTAGTTGCGAGGGACAACTCGGGATTCTCCTCGAGGCTTGGCAGGGCAATTGGAACGCCTCTCCAGCTGAGGCGGGAGACCAAGGGTCCCTTTCCACGTGCCACAAGAATCCTGGGACTCCTATCAAGTTTCACGAGGAGTCAGGCATCGTCTCCTTTGGAGGCACTGATCTCCGCGTACCTCTGGAGTTTTCAAAGGATGTGAGGCCTCCGGTCGCGATGAGGTGGGGAACTAGGTCTTTCTCTGTGGTCTCCACAGGGGATTCAGACATCCTTTCTTCTTGGGAGATGCAAGACGAGCCTGCATTCAAGTCACTGCAGGGATATCCGGCCTTATTTCGAGTCAGGGCATCGCGGTGTCCATTCCACTTGAGGCCGCAAACTCAGGATCCCTCTCACATACCTAGAGCTGAGAGAAGCCTCCTCTTGAGGTGCTTGTGGTAAGGTGGTATTCCTCAGGAGTCGAAGCCAGGGACTAACCTCTCATCTCGTGTTGATTCTTGGTCCACGGAGCTCTTTCATGTTGCTACAGTGACCTCAGGATCCCTCTAGCCTTGAAACAGTGTTCTTGGGGTTTCTCTGGAGTGCCATGAAGGAAATCAAGGCTCCTTTCATGTGTGATGTGCAAGACGGAATTGCTCTACACGCAGTGCTGGGGAATCGGGCCTCATCTCGCGGCGAGGGGGAAGTCTCATGGTTTTTCTCGAGTTGCGGCGGGAACCTGGGGTATATTCTCGAGTTACGACGGGGATGGCCCTTCCACACACGTGTGTGTTCAGCCATGTCAGGACTCCTGCCTAGTTGCGAGGGATAACTCTGGATTCTCCTCGAGGCTTTGCAGGGCATTTGGGACGCCCCTCCAGCTGAGACGGAAGGCCAAGTGTCCCTTTCCAAGTGCCACAGGAATTCTGGGTCTCCTATCAAGTTTCACGAGGAGTCAGGCATCGTCTCCTTTGGAGGCACTGATCTCCGCGTACCTCTGGAGTTTTCAAAGGATGTGAGGCTATCGGTCGCGATGAGGTGGGGAACTAAGTCTTTCTCTGTGCTTTCCACAGGGGATTCAGACATCCTTTCGTCCTGGAAGATGCAAGACGAGCCTGCATTGAAGTCACTGCAGGGATATCCGGCCTTATTTCGAGTCAGGGCATCGCGGTGTCCATTCCACTTGAGGCCGCAAACTCAGGGTCCCTCTCACATACCTAGAGCTGAGAGAAGCCTCCTCTTGAGGTGCTTGTGGTAAGGTGGTATTCCTCTGGAGACGAATCCAGGGACTAACCTCTCTTTTCGAGTTGATTTTTGGTCCACAGAGTTCTTTCGTGTTGCTACAGTGACCTCAGGATCCCTCTATCCTTGAAACAGTGTTCTTGGGGTTTCTCTGGAGTGCCATCAAGGAAATCAAGGCTCCTTTCATGTGTGATGTGCAAGACGGAATTGCTCTGCACGCAGTACAGGGGAATCGGGCCTCATCTCGCATCGAGGGGGAAGTCTCATGGTTTTTCTCGAGTTGCGGCGGGAACCTGGGGTATATTCTCGAGTTACGACGGGGATGGCCCTTCCACCCACGTGTTTGTTCAGCCACGTCAGGACTCCTGCCTAGTTGCGAGGGACAACTCGGGATTCTCCTCGAGGCTTGGCAGGGCAATTGGAACGCCTCTCCAGCTGAGGCGGGAGACAAAGGGTCCCTTTCCACGTGCCACAAGAATCCTGGGACTCCTATCAAGTTTCACGAGGAGTCAGGCATCGTCTCCTTTGGAGGCACTGATCTCCGCGTACCTCTGGAGTTTTCAAAGGATGTGAGGCCTCCGGTCGCGATGAGGTGGGGAACTAGGTCTTTCTCTGTGGTCTCCACAGGGGATTCAGACATCCTTTCTTCTTGGGAGATGTAAGACGAGCCTGCATTCAAGTCACTGCAGGGATATCCGGCCTTATTTCGAGTCAGGGCATCACGGTGTCCATTCCACTTGAGGCCGCAAACTCAGGATCCCTCTCACATACCTAGAGCTGAGAGAAGCCTCCTCTTGAGGTGCTTGTGGTAAGGTGGTATTCCTCAGGAGTCGAAGCCAGGGACTAGCCTCTCATCTCGTGTTGATTCTTGGTCCAAGGAGCTCTTTCGTGTTGCTACAGTGACCTCAGGATCCCTCTAGCCTTGAAACAGTGTTCTTGGGGTTTCTCTGGAGTGCCATCAAGGAAATCAAGGCTCCTTTCATGTGTGATGTGCAACACGGAATTGCTCTGCACGCAGTGCAGGGGAATCGGGCCTCATCTCGCGGCGAGGGGGAAGTCTCATGGTTTTTCTCGAGTTGCGGCGGGAACCTGGGGTATATTCTCGAGTTAGGATGGGGAAGGCCCTTCCACCCACGTGTTTCTTCAGCGACGTCAGGACTCCTGCCTAGTTGCGAAGGACAACTCGGGATTCTCCTCGAGGCTTTGCAGGGCAATTGGGACGCCTCTCCAGCTGAGACGGGAGACCAAGGGTCCCTCTCCACGTGCCACAAGAATCCTGGGACTCCTATCAAGTTTCACGAGGAGTCAGGCATCGTCTCCTTTGGAGGCACTGATCTCCGCATACCTCTGGAGTTTTCAAAGGATTTGAGGCCTCCTGTCGCGATGAGGTGGGTAACTAGGTCTTTCTCTGTGGTCTCCACAGGGGATTCAGACACCCTTTCGTCTTGGGAGATGCAAGACGAGCCTGCATTCCAGTCACTGCAGGGATTTCCGGCCTTATTTCGAGTCAGGGCATCGCGTTGTCCATTCCACTTGAGGCCGCAAACTCAAGGTCCCTCTCACATACCTAGAGCTGAGAGAAGCCTCCTCTTGAGGTGCTTGTGGTAAGTTGGTATTCCTCTGGAGTCGAAGCCAGGGACTAACCTCTCATCTCGAGTTGATTTTTGGCCCACGGAGCTCTTTCGTGTTGCTACAGTGACCTCAGGATCCCTCTAACCTTGAAACAGTGTTCTTGGGGTTTCTCTGGAGTGCCATCAAGGAAATCAAGGCTCCTTTCATGTGTGATGTGCAAGACGGAATTGCTCTGCATGCAGTGCAGGGGAATCGGGCCTCATCTCGCGGCGAGGGGGAAGTCTCATGGTTTTTCTCGAGTTGCGGCGGGAACCTGGGGTATATTCTCGAGTTACGACGGGGATGGCCCTTCCACCCACGTGTTTCTTCAGCCACGTCAGGACTCCTGCCTAGTTGCGAGGGACAACTCTGGATTCTCCTCGAGGCTTGGCAAGGCAATTGGGACGCCTCTCCAGCTGAGGCGGGAGACCAAGTGTCCCTTTCCAAGTGCCACAGGAATCCTGGGACTCCTATCAAGTTTCACGAGGAGTCAGGCATCGTCTCCTTTGGAGGCACTGATCTCCGCGTACCTCTGGAGTTTTCAAAGGATGTGAGGCTATCGGTCGCGATGAGGTGGGGAACTAAGTCTTTCTCTGTGCTTTCCACAGGGGATTCAGACATCCTTTCGTCCTGGGAGATGCAAGACGAGCCTGCATTGAAGTCACTGCAGGGATATCCGGCCTTATTTCGAGTCAGGGCATCGCGGTGTCCATTCCACTTGAGGCCGCAAACTCAGGGTCCCTCTCACATACCTAGAGCTGAGAGAAGCCTCCTCTTGAGGTGCTTGTGGTAAGGTGGTATTCCTCTGGAGAAGAATCCAGGGACTAACCTCTCTTTTCGAGTTGATTTTTGGTCCACAGAGTTCTTTCGTGTTGCTACAGTGACCTCAGGATCCCTCTATCCTTAAAACAGTGTTCTTGGGGTTTCTCTGGAGTGCCATCAAGGAAATCAAGGCTCCTTTCATGTGTGATGTGCAAGACGGAATTGCTCTGCACGCAGTACAGGGGGATCGGGCCTCATCTCGCGGCGAGGGGGAAGTCTCATGGTTTTTCTCGAGTTGCGGTGGGAACCTGGGGTATATTCTCGAGTTACGACGGGGATGGCCCTTCCACCCACGTGTTTGTTCAGCCACGTCAGGACTCCTGCCTAGTTGCGAGGGACAACTCGGGATTCTCCTCGAGGCTTGGCAGGGCAATTGGAACGCCTCTCCAGCTGAGGCGGGAGACCAAGGATCCCTTTCCACGTGCCACAAGAATCCTGGGACTCCTATCAAGTTTCACGAGGAGTCAGGCATCGTCTCCTTTGGAGGCACTGATCTCCGCGTACCTCTGGAGTTTTCAAAGGATGTGAGGCTATCGGTCGCGATGAGGTGGGGAACTAAGTCTTTCTCTGTGCTTTCCACAGGGGATTCAGACATCCTTTCGTCCTGGGAGATGCAAGACGAGCCTGCATTGAAGTCACTACAGGGATATCCGGCCTTATTTCGAGTCAGGGCATCGCGGTGTCCATTCCACTTGAGGCCGCAAACTCAGGGTCCCTCTCACATACCTAGAGCTGAGAGAAGCCTCCTCTTGAGGTGCTTGTGGTAAGGTGGTATTCCTCTGGAGACGAATCCAGGGACTAACCTCTCTTTTCGAGTTGATTTTTGGTCCACAGAGTTCTTTCGTGTTGCTACAGTGACCTCAGGATCCCTCTAGCCTTGAAACAGTGTTCTTGGGGTTTCTCTGGAGTGCCATCAAGGAAATCAAGGCTCCTTTCATGTGTGATGTGCAAGACGGAATTGCTCTGCACGCAGTACAGGGGAATCGGGCCTCATCTCGCATCGAGGGGGAAGTCTCATGGTTTTTCTCGAGTTGCGGCGGGAACCTGGGGTATATTCTCGAGTTACGACGGGGATGGCCCTTCCACCCACGTGTTTGTTCAGCCACGTCAGGACTCCTGCCTAGTTGCGAGGGACAACTCGGGATTCTCCTCGAGGCTTGGCAGTGCAATTGGGACGCCTCTCCAGCTGAGGCGGGAGACCAAGGGTCCCTTTCCACGTGCCAAAAGAATCCTGGGACTCCTATCAAGTTTCACGAGGAGTCAGGCATCGTCTCCTTTGGAGGCACTGATCTCCGCGTACCTCTGGAGTTTTCAAAGGATGTGAGGCCTCCGGTCGCGATGAGGTGGGGAACTAGGTCTTTCTCTGTGGTCTCCACAGGGGATTCAGACATCCTTTCTTCTTGGGAGATGCAAGACGAGCCTGCATTCAAGTCACTGCAGGGATATCCGGCCTTATATCGAGTCAGGGCATCGCGGTGTCCATTCCACTTGAGGCCGCAAACTCAGGATCCCTCTCACATACCTAGAGCTGAGAGAAGCCTACTCTTGAGGTGCTTGTGGTAAGGTGGTATTCCTCAGGAGTCGAAGCCAGGGACTAACCTCTCATCTCGTGTTGATTCTTGGTCCACGGAGCTCTTTCGTGTTGCTACAGTGACCTCAGGATCCCTCTAGCCTTGAAACAGTGTTCTTGGGGTTTCTCTGGAGTGCCATGAAGGAAATCAAGGCTCCTTTCATGTGTGATGTGCAAGACGGAATTGCTCTACACGCAGTGCTGGGGAATCGGGCCTCATCTCGCGGCGAGGGGGAAGTCTATGGTTTTTCTCGAGTTGCGGCGGGAACCTGGGGTATATTCTCGAGTTACGACGGGGATGGCCCTTCCACACACGTGTGTGTTCAGCCATGTCAGGACTCCTGCCTAGTTACGAGGGATAACTCTGGATTCTCCTCGAGGCTTTGCCGGGCAATTGGGACGCCCCTCCAGCTGAGACGGGAGACCAAGTGTCCCTTTCCAAGTGCCACAGGAATCCTGGGTCTCCTATCAAGTTTCACGAGGAGTCAGGCATCGTCTCCTTTGGAGGCACTGATCTCCGCATACCTCTGGAATTTTCAAAGGATTTGAGGCCTCCTGTCGCGATGAGGTGGGGAACTAGGTCTTTCTCTGTGGTCTCCACAGGGGATTCAGACACCCTTTCGTCTTGGGAGATGCAAGACGAGCCTGCATTCCAGTCACTGCAGGGATATCCGGCCTTATTTCGAGTCAGGGCATCGCGGTGTCCATTCCACTTGAGGCCGCAAACTCAGGGTCCCTCTCACATACCTAGAGCTGAGAGAAGCCTCCTCTTGAGGTGCTTGTGGTAAGGTGGTATTCCTCTGGAGTCGAAGCCAGGGACTAACCTCTCATCTCGAGTTGATTTTTGGCCCACGGAGCTCTTTCGTGTTGCTACAGTGACCTCAGGATCCCTCTAGCCTTGAAACAGTGTTCTTGGGGTTTCTCTGGAGTGCCATCAAGGAAATCAAGGCTCCTTTCATGTGTGATGTGCAAGACGGAATTGCTCTGCACGCAGTGCAGGGGAATCGGGCCTCATCTCGCTGCGAGGGGGAAGTCTCATGGTTTTTCTCGAGTTGCGGCGGGAACCTGGGGTATATTCTCGAGTTACGACGGGGATGGCCCTTCCACCCACGTGTTTCTTCAGCCACGTCAGGACTCCTGCCTAGTTGCGAGGGACAACTCTGGATTCTCCTCGAGGCTTGGCAGGGCAATTGGGACGCCTCTCCAGCTGAGGCGGGAGACCAAGTGTCCCTTTCCAAGTGCCACAGGAATCCTGGGACTCCTATCAAGTTTCACGAGGAGTCAGGCATCGTCTCCTTTGGAGGCACTGATCTCCGCGTACCTCTGGAGTTTTCAAAGGATGTGAGGCTATCGGTCGCGATGAGGTGGGGAACTAAATCTTTCTCTGTGCTTTCCACAGGGGATTCAGACATCCTTTCGTCCTGGGAGATGCAAGACGAGCCTGCATTGAAGTCACTGCAGGGATATCCGGCCTTATTTCGAGTCAGGGCATCGCGGTGTCCATTCCACTTGAGGCCGCAAACTCAGGGTCCCTCTCACATACCTAGAGCTGAGAGAAGCCTCCTCTTGAGGTGCTTGTGGTAAGGTGGTATTCCTCTGGAGACGAATCCAGGGACTAACCTCTCTTTTCGAGTTGATTTTTGGTCCACAGAGTTCTTTCGTGTTGCTACAGTGACCTCAGGATCCCTCTATCCTTGAAACAGTGTTCTTGGGGTTTCTCTGGAGTGCCATCAAGGAAATCAAGGCTCCTTTCATGTGTGATGTGCAAGACGGAATTGCTCTGCACGCAGTACAGGGGAATCGGGCCTCATCTCGCATCGAGGGGGAAGTCTCATGGTTTTTCTCGAGTTGCGGCGGGAACCTGGGGTATATTCTCGAGTTACGACGGGGATGGCCCTTCCACCCACGTGTTTGTTCAGCCACGTCAGGACTCCTGCCTAGTTGCGAGGGACAACTCGGGATTCTCCTCGAGGCTTGGCAGGGCAATTGGAACGCCTCTCCAGCTGAGGCGGGAGACCAAGGGTCCCTTTCCACGTGCCACAGGAATTCTGGGACTCCTATCAAGTTTCACGAGGAGTCAGGCATCGTCTCCTTTGGAGGCACTGATCTCCACGTACCTCTGGAGTTTTCAAAGGATGTGAGGCCTCCGGTCGCGATGAGGTGGGGAACTAGGTCTTTCTCTGTGGTCTCCACAGGGGATTCAGACATACTTTCGTCCTGGGAGATGCAAGACGAGCCTGCATTCAAGTCACTGCAGGGATATCCGGCCTTATTTCGAGTCAGGGCATCGCGGTGTCCATTCCACTTGAGGCCGCAAACTCAGGGTCCCTCTCACATACCTAGAGCTGAGAGAAGCCTCCTCTTGAGGTGCTTGTGGTAAGGTGGTATTCCTCTGGAGTCGAAGCCAGGGGCTAACCTCTCATCTCGAGTTGATTTTTGGTCCACGGAGCTCTTTCGTGTTGCTACAGTGACCTCAGGATCCCTCTAGCCTTGAAACAGTGTTCTTGGGGTTTCTCTGGAGTGCCATCAAGGAAATCAAGGCTCCTTTCATGTGTGATGTGCAAGACGGAATTGCTCTGCAAGCAGTGCAGGGGAATCGGGCCTCATCTCGCGGCGAGGGGGAAGTCTCATGGTTTTTCTCGAGTTGCGGCGGGAACCTGGGGTATATTCTCGAGTTACGACGGGGATGGCCCTTCCACACACGTGTGTGTTAAGCCATGTCAGGACTCCTGCCTAGTTGCGAGGGACAACTCGGGATTCTCCTCGAGGCTTTGCAGGGCAATTGGGACGCCTCTCCAGCTGAGGCGGGAGACCAACGGTCCCTTTCCACGTGCCACAGGAATCCTGGGACTCCTATCAAGTTTCACGAGGAGTCAGGCATCGTCTCCTATGGAGGCACTGATCTCCGCGTACCTCTGGAGTTTTCAAAGGATGTGAGGTCTCCGGTCGCGATGAGGTGGGGAACTAGGTCTTTCTCTGTGGTCTCCACAGGGGACTCAGACATCCTTTCAACTTGGGAGATGCAAGACGAGCCTGCATTCAAGTCACTGCAGGGATATCCAGCCTTATTTCGCGTCAGGGCATCGCGGTGTCCATTCCACTTGAGGCCGCAAACTCAGGGTCCCTCTCACTTACCTAGAGCTGAGAGAAGCCTCCTCTTGAGGTGCTTGTGGTAAGGTGGTATTCCTCCGGAGTCGAAGCCAGGGACTAACCTCTCATCTCGAGTTGATTTTTGGCCCATGGAGCTCTTTCGTGTTGCTACAGTGACCTCAGGATCCCTCTAGCCTTGAAACAGGGTTCTTGGGGTTTCTCTGGAGTGCCATGAAGGAAATCAAGGCTCCTTTCATGTGTGATGTGCAACACGGAATTGCTCTGCACGCAGTGCAGGGGAATCGGGCCTCATCTCGCGGCGAGGGGGAAGTCTCATGGTTTTTCTCGAGTTGCGGCGGGAACCTGGGGTATATTCTCGAGTTACGACGGGGATGGCCCTTCCACACACGTGTTTCTTCAGCGACCTCAGGACTCCTGCCTAGTTGCGAGGGACAACTCTGGATTCTCCTCGAGGCTTGGCAGGGCAATTGGGACGCCTCTCCAGCTGAGGCGGGAAACCAAGTGTCCCTTTCCAAGTGCCACAGGAATCCTGGGACTCCTATCAAGTTTCACGAGGAGTCAGGCATCGTCTCCTTTGGAGGCACTGATCTCCGCGTACCTCTGGAGTTTTCAAAGGATGTGAGGCTATCGGTCGCGATGAGGTGGGGAACTAAGTCTTTCTCTGTGCTTTCCACAGGGGATTCAGACATACTTTCGTCCTGGGAGATGCAAGACGAGCCTGCATTCAAGTCACTGCAGGGATATCCGGCCTTATTTCGAGTCAGGGCATCGCGGTGTCCATTCCACTTGAGGCCGCAAACTCAGGATCCGTCTCACATACCTAGAGCTGAGAGAAGCCTTCTCTTGAGGTGCTTGTGGTAAGGTGGTATTCCTCAGGAGTCGAAGCCAGGGACTAACCTCTCATCTCGTGTTGATTCTTGGTCCACGGAGCTCTTTCGTGTTGCTACGGTGACCTGAGGATCCCTCTAGCCTTGAAACAGTGTTCTTGGGGTTTCTCTGGAGTGCCATCAAGGAAATCAAGGCTCCTTTCATGTGTGATGTGCAACACGGAATTGCTCTGCACGCAGTGCAGGGGAATCGGGCCTCATCTCGCGGCGAGGGGGAAGTCTCATGGTTTTTCTCGAGTTGCGGCGGGAACCTGGGGTATATTCTCGAGTTACGACGGGGATGGCCCTTCCACCCACGTGTTTCTTCAGCGACGTCAGGACTCCTGCCTAGTTGCGAGGGACAACTCTGGATTCTCCTCGAGGCTTTGCAGGGCAATTGGGACGCCTCTCCAGCTGAGGCGGGAGACCAAGTGTCCCTTTCCAAGTGCCACAGGAATCCTGGGACTCCTATCAAGTTTCACGAGGAGTCAGGCATCGTCTCCTTTGGAGGCACTGATCTCCGCGTACCTCTGGAGTTTTCAAAGGATGTGAGGCTATCGGTCGCGATGAGGTGGGGAACTAAGTCTTTCTCTGTGCTTTCCACAGGGGATTCAGACACCCTTTCGTCCTGGGAGATGCAAGACGAGCCTGCATTGAAGTCACTGCAGGGATATCCAGCCTTATTTCGAGTCAGGGCATCGCGGTGTCCATTCCACTTGAGGCCGCAAACTCAGGGTCCCTCTCACATACCTAGAGCTGAGAGAAGCCTCCTCTTGAGGTGCTTGTGGTAAGGTGGTATTCCTCTGGAGACGAATCCAGGGACTAACCTCTCTTTTCGAGTTGATTTTTGGTCCACAGAGTTCTTTCGTGTTGCTACAGTGACCTCAGGATCCCTCTAGCCTTGAAACAGTGTTCTTGGGGTTTCTCTGGAGTGCCATCAAGGAAATCAAGGCTCCTTTCATGTGTGATGTGCAAGACGGAATTGCTCTGCACGCAGTACAGGGGAATCGGGCCTCATCTCGCATCGAGGGGGAAGTCTCATGGTTTTTCTCGAGTTGCGGCGGGAACCTGGGGTATATTCTCGAGTTACGACGGGGATGGCCCTTCCACCCACGTATTTCTTCAGCCACGTCAGGACTCCTGCCTAGCTGCGAGGGACAACTCGGGATTCTCCTCGAGGCTTGGCAGGGCAATTGGAACGCCTCTCCAGCTGAGGCGGGAGACCAAGGGTCCCTTTCCACGTGCCACAAGAATCCTGGGACTCCTATCAAGTTTCACGAGGAGTCAGTCATCGTCTCCTTTGGAGGCACTGATCTCCGCGTACCTCTGGAGTTTTCAAAGGATGTGAGGCCTGCGGTCGCGATGAGGTGGGGAACTAGGTGTTTCTCTGTGGTCTCCACAGGGGATTCAGACATCCTTTCTTCTTGGGAGATGCAAGACGAGCCTGCATTCAAGTCACTGCAGGGATATCCAGCCTTATTTCGAGTCAGGGCATCGCGGTGTCCATTCCACTTGAGGCCGCAAACTCAGGATCCCTCTCACATACCTAGAGCTGAGAGAAGCCTCCTCTTGAGGTGCTTGTGGTAAGGTGGTATTCCTCAGGAGTCGAAGCCAGGGACTAACCTCTCATCTCGTGTTGATTCTTGGTCCACGGAGCTCTTTCGTGTTGCTACAGTGACCTCAGGATCCCTCTAGCCTTGAAACAGTGTTCTTGGGGTTTCTCTGGAGTGCCATCAAGGAAATCAAGGCTCCTTTCATGTGTGATGTGCAACACGGAATTGCTCTGCACGCAGTGCAGGGGAATCGGGCCTCATCTCGCGGCGAGGGGGAAGTCTCATGGTTTTTCTCGAGTTGCGGCGGGAACCTGGGGTATATTCTCGAGTTACGACGGGGATGGCACTTCCACACACGTGTGTGTTCAGCCATGTCAGGACTCCTGCCTAGTTGCGAGGGACAACTCGGGATACTCCTCGAGGCTTTGCAGGGCAATTGGGACGCCTCTCCAGCTGAGACGGGAGATCAAGGGTCCCTTTCCACGTGCCACAGGAATCCTGGGTCTCCTATCAAGTTTGAGGAGGAGTCAGGCATCGTCTCCTTTGGAGGCACTGATCTCCGCATACCTCTGGAGTTTTCAAAGGATTTGAGGCCTCCTGTCTCGATGAGGTGGGGAACTAGGTCTTTCTCTGTGGTCTCCACAGGGGATTCAGACACCCTTTCGTCTTGGGAGATGCAAGACGAGCCTGCATTCCAGTCACTGCAGGGATATCCGGCCTTATTTCGAGTCAGGGCATCGCGGTGTCCATTCCACTTGAGGCCGCAAACTCAGGGTCCCTCTCACATACCTAGAGCTGAGAGAAGCCTCCTCTTGAGGTGCTTGTGGTAAGGTGGTATTCCTCTGGAGTCGAAGCCAGGGACTAACCTCTCATCTCGAGTTGATTTTTGGTCCACGGAGCTCTTTCCTGTTGCTACAGTGATCTCAGGATCCCTCTAGCCTTGAAACAGTGTTCTTGGGGTTTCTCTGGAGTGCCATGAAGGAAATCAAGGCTCCTTTCATGTGTGATGTGCAACACAGAATTGCTCTGCACGCAGTGCAGGGAAATCGGGCCTCATCTCGCGGCGAGGGGGAAGTCTCATGGTTTTTCTCGAGTTGCGGCGGGAACCTGGGGTATATTCTCGAGTTACGACGGGGATGGCCCTTCCACACACGTGTTTGTTCAGCCACGTCAGGACTCTTGCCTAGTTGCGAGACACAACTCGGGATTCTCCTCGAGGCTTGGCAAGGCAATTGGGACGCCTCTCCAGCTGAGGCGGGAGACCAAGGGTCCCTTTCCACGTGCCACAGGAATCCTGGGACTCCTATCAAGTTTCACGAGGAGTCAGGCATCGTCTCCTTTGGAGGCACTGATCTCCGCGTACCTCTGGAGTTTTCAAAGGATGTGAGGCCTCCGGTCGCGATGAGGTGGGGAACTAGGTGTTTCTCTGTGGACTCCACAGGGGATTCAGACATCCTTTCTTCTTGGGAGATGCAAGACGAGCCTGCATTCATGTCACTGCAGGGATATCCGGCCTTATTTCGAGTCAGGGCATCGCGGTGTCCATTCCACTTGAGGCCGCAAACTCAGGATCCCTCTCACATACCTAGAGCTGAGAGAAGCCTCCTCTTGAGGTGCTTGTGGTAAGGTGGTATTCCTCAGGAGTCGAAGCCAGGGACTAACCTCTCATCTCGTGTTGATTCTTGGTCCACGGAGCTCTTTCGTGTTGCTACAGTGACCTCAGGATCCCTCTATCCTTGAAACAGTGTTCTTGGGGTTTCTCTGGAGTGCCATCAAGGAAATCAAGGCTCCTTTCATGTGTGATGTGCAACACGGAATTGCTTTGCACGCAGTACAGGGGAATCGGGCCTCATCTCGCGGCGAGGGGGAAGTCTCATGGTTTTTCTCGCGTTGCGGCAGGAACCTGGGGTATATTCTCGAGATATGACGGGGATGGCCCTTCCACCCACGTGTTTGTTCAGCCACGTCAGGACTCCTGCCTAGTTGCGAGGGACAACTCGGGATTCTCCTCGAGGCTTGGCAGGGCAATTGGAACGCCTCTCCAGCTGAGGCGGGAGACCAACGGTCCCTTTCCACGTGCCACAAGAATCCTGGGACTCCTATCAAGTTTCACGAGGAGTCAGGCATCGTCTCCTTTGGAGGCACTGATCTCCGCGTACCTCTGGAGTTTTCAAAGGATGTGAGGCCTCCGGTCGCGATGAGGTGGGGAACTAGGTCTTTCTCTGTGGTCTCCACAGGGGATTCAGACATCCTTTCTTCTTGGGACATGCAAGACGAGCCTGCATTCAAGTCACTGCAGGGATATCCGGCCTTATTTCGAGTCAGGGCATCGCGGTGTCCATTCCACTTGAGGCCGCAAACTCAGGATCCCTCTCACATACCTAGAGCTGAGAGAAGCCTCCTCTTGAGGTGCTTGTGGTAAGGTGGTATTCCTCAGGAGTCGAAGCCAGGGACTAACCTCTCATCTCGTGTTGATTCTTGGTCCACGGAGCTCTTTCGTGTTGCTACAGTGACCTCAGGATCCCTCTAGCCTTGAAACAGTGTTCTTGGGGTTTCTCTGGAGTGCCATCAAGGAAATCAAGGCTCCTTTCATGTGTGATGTGCAACACGGAATTGCTCTGCACGCAGTGCAGGGGAATCGGGCCTCATCTCGCCGCGAGGGGGAAGTCTCATGGTTTTTCTCGAGTTGCGGCGGGAACCTGGGGTATATTCTCGAGTTACGACGGGGATGGCACTTCCACACACGTGTGTGTTCAGCCATGTCAGGACTCCTGCCTAGTTGCGAGGGACAACTCGGGATTCTCCTCGAGGCTTTGCAGGGCAATTGGGACGCCTCTCCAGCTGAGACGGGAGACCAAGGGTCCCTTTCCACGTGCCACAGGAATCCTGGGTCTCCTATCAAGTTTCACGAGGAGTCAGGCATCGTCTCCTTTGGAGGCACTGATCTCCGCATACCTCTGGAGTTTTCAAAGGATGTGAGGCTATCGGTCGCGATGAGGTGGGGAACTAGGTGTTTCTCTGTGCTTTCCACAGGGGATTCAGACATCCTTTCTTCTTGGGAGATGCAAGACGAGCCTGCATTCAAGTCACTGCAGGGATATCCGGCCTTATTTCGAGTCAGGGCATCGCGGTGTCCATTCCACTTGAGGCCGCAAACTCAGGGTCCCTCTCACATACCTAGAGCTGAGAGAAGCCTCCTCTTGAGGTGCTTGTGGTAAGGTGGTATTCCTCTGGAGAGGAATCCAGGGACTAACCTCTCTTTTCGAGTTGATTTTTGGTCCACAGAGTTCTTTCGTGTTGCTACAGTGACCTGAGGATCCCTCTAGCCTTGAAACAGTGTTCTTGGGGATGCTCTGGAGTGCCATGAAGGAAATCAAGGCTCCTTTCATGTGTGATGTGCAACACGAAATTGCTCTGCACGCAGTGCAGGGGAATCGGGCCTCATCTCGCGGCGCGGGGGAAGTCTCATGGTTTTTCTCGAGTTGCGGCGGGAACCTGGGGTATATTCTCGAGTTACGACGGGGATGGCCCTTCCACACACGTGTGTGTTCAGCCATGTCAGGACTCCTGCCTAGTTGCGAGGGACAACTCGGGATTCTCCTCGAGGCTTTGCAGGGCAATTGGGACGCCTCTCCAGCTGAGACGGGACACCAAGGGTCCCTTTCCACGTGCCACAGGAATCCTGGGTCTCCTCTCAAGTTTCACGAGGAGTCAGGCATCGTCTCCTTTGGAGGAACTGATCTCCGCATACCTCTGGAGTTTTCAAAGGATTTGAGGCCACCTGTCGCGATGAGGTGGGGAACTAGGTCTTTCTCTGTGGTCTCCACAGGCGATTCAGACACCCTTTCGTCTTGGGAGATGCAAGACGAGCCTGCATTCCAGTCACTGCAGGGATATCCGGCCTTATTTCGAGTCAGGGCATCGCGGTGTCCATTCCACTTGAGGCCGCAAACTCAGGGTCCCTCTCACATACCTAGAGCTGAGAGAAGCCTCCTCTTGAGGTTCTTGTGGTAAGGTGGTATTCCTCTGGAGTCGAAGCCAGGGACTAACCTCTCATCTCGAGTTGGTTTTTGGTCCACGGAGCTCTTTCGTGTTGCTACAGTGACCTCAGGATCCCTCTAGCCTTGAAACAGTGTTCTTGGGGTTTCTCTGGAGTGCCATGAAGGAAATCAAGGCTCCTTTCATGTGTGATGTGCAACACGGAATTGCTCTGCACGCAGTGCAGGGGAATCGGGCCTCATCTCGCGGCGAGGGGGAAGTCTCATGGTTTTTCTCGAGTTGCGGCGGGAACCTGGGGTATATTCTCGAGTTACGACGGGGATGGCCCTTCCACACACGTGTTTGTTCAGCCACGTCAGGACTCTTGCCTAGTTGTGAGACACAACTCGGGATTCTCCTCGAGGCTTGGCAAGGCAATTGGGACGCCTCTCCAGCTGAGGCGGGAGACCAAGGGTCCCTTTCCACGTGCCACAGGAATCCTGGGACTCCTATCAAGTTTCACGAGGAGTCAGGCATCGTCTCCTTTGGAGGCACTGATCTCCGCGTACCTCTGGAGTTTTCAAAGGATGTGAGGCCTCCGGTCGCGATGAGGTGGGGAACTAGGTCTTTCTCTGTGGTCTCCACAGGGGATTCAGACATCCTTTCATCTTGGGAGATGCAAGACGAGCCTGCATTCAAGTCCCTGCAGGGATATCCAGCCTTATTTCACGTCAGGGCATCGCGGTGTCCATTCCACTTGAGGCCGCAAACTCAGGGTCCCTCTCACATACCTAGAGCTGAGAGAAGCCTCCTCTTGAGGTGCTTGTGGTAAGGTGGTATTCCTCAGGAGTCGAAGCCAGGGACTAACCTCTCATCTCGTGTTGATTCTTGGTCCACGGAGCTCTTTCGTGTTGCTACAGTGACCTCAGGATCCCTCTATCCTTGAAACAGTGTTCTTGGGGTTTCTCTGGAGTGCCATCAAGGAAATCAAGGCTCCTTTCATGTGTGATGTGCAACACGGAATTGCTTTGCACGCAGTACAGGGGAATCGGGCCTCATCTCGCGGCGAGGGGGAAGTCTCATGGTTTTTCTCGCGTTGCGGCAGGAACCTGGGGTATATTCTCGAGATATGACGGGGATGGCCCTTCCACCCACGTGTTTGTTCAGCCACGTCAGGACTCCTGCCTAGTTGCGAGGGACAACTCGGGATTCTCCTCGAGGCTTGGCAGGGCAATTGGAACGCCTCTCCAGCTGAGGCGGGAGACCAACGGTCCCTTTCCACGTGCCACAAGAATCCTGGGACTCCTATCAAGTTTCACGAGGAGTCAGGCATCGTCTCCTTTGGAGGCACTGATCTCCGCGTACCTCTGGAGTTTTCAAAGGATGTGAGGCCTCCGGTCGCGATGAGGTGGGGAACTAGGTCTTTCTCTGTGGTCTCCACAGGGGATTCAGACATCCTTTCTTCTTGGGAGATGCAAGACGAGCCTGCATTCAAGTCACTGCAGGGATATCCGGCCTTATTTCGAGTCAGGGCATCGCGGTGTCCATTCCACTTGAGGCCGCAAACTCAGGATCCCTCTCACATACCTAGAGCTGAGAGAAGCATCCTCTTGAGGTGCTTGTGGTAAGGTGGTATTCCTCAGGAGTCGAAGCCAGGGACTAACCTCTCATCTCGTGTTGATTCTTGGTCCACGGAGCTCTTTCGTGTTGCTACAGTGACCTCAGGATCCCTCTAGCCTTGAAACAGTGTTCTTGGGGTTTCTCTGGAGTGCCATCAAGGAAATCAAGGCTCCTTTCATGTGTGATGTGCAACACGGAATTGCTCTGCACGCAGTGCAGGGGAATCGGGCCTCATCTCGCCGCGAGGGGGAAGTCTCATGGTTTTTCTCGAGTTGCGGCGGGAACCTGGGGTATATTCTCGAGTTACGACGGGGATGGCACTTCCACACACGTGTGTGTTCAGCCATGTCAGGACTCCTGCCTAGTTGCGAGGGACAACTCGGGATTCTCCTCGAGGCTTTGCAGGGCAATTGGGACGCCTCTCCAGCTGAGACGGGAGACCAAGGGTCCCTTTCCACGTGCCACAGGAATCCTGGGTCTCCTATCAAGTTTCACGAGGAGTCAGGCATCGTCTCCTTTGGAGGCACTGATCTCCGCATACCTCTGGAGTTTTCAAAGGATGTGAGGCTATCGGTCGCGATGAGGTGGGGAACTAGGTGTTTCTCTGTGCTTTCCACAGGGGATTCAGACATCCTTTCTTCTTGGGAGATGCAAGACGAGCCTGCATTCAAGTCACTGCAGGGATATCCGGCCTTATTTCGAGTCAGGGCATCGCGGTGTCCATTCCACTTGAGGCCGCAAACTCAGGGTCCCTCTCACATACCTAGAGCTGAGAGAAGCCTCCTCTTGAGGTGCTTGTGGTAAGGTGGTATTCCTCTGGAGAGGAATCCAGGGACTAACCTCTCTTTTCGAGTTGATTTTTGGTCCACAGAGTTCTTTCGTGTTGCTACAGTGACCTGAGGATCCCTCTAGCCTTGAAACAGTGTTCTTGGGGATGCTCTGGAGTGCCATGAAGGAAATCAAGGCTCCTTTCATGTGTGATGTGCAACACGAAATTGCTCTGCACGCAGTGCAGGGGAATCGGGCCTCATCTCGCGGCGCGGGGGAAGTCTCATGGTTTTTCTCGAGTTGCGGCGGGAACCTGGGGTATATTCTCGAGTTACGACGGGGATGGCCCTTCCACACACGTGTGTGTTCAGCCATGTCAGGACTCCTGCCTAGTTGCGAGGGACAACTCGGGATTCTCCTCGAGGCTTTGCAGGGCAATTGGGACGCCTCTCCAGCTGAGACGGGACACCAAGGGTCCCTTTCCACGTGCCACAGGAATCCTGGGTCTCCTCTCAAGTTTCACGAGGAGTCAGGCATCGTCTCCTTTGGAGGAACTGATCTCCGCATACCTCTGGAGTTTTCAAAGGATTTGAGGCCACCTGTCGCGATGAGGTGGGGAACTAGGTCTTTCTCTGTGGTCTCCACAGGCGATTCAGACACCCTTTCGTCTTGGGAGATGCAAGACGAGCCTGCATTCCAGTCACTGCAGGGATATCCGGCCTTATTTCGAGTCAGGGCATCGCGGTGTCCATTCCACTTGAGGCCGCAAACTCAGGGTCCCTCTCACATACCTAGAGCTGAGAGAAGCCTCCTCTTGAGGTTCTTGTGGTAAGGTGGTATTCCTCTGGAGTCGAAGCCAGGGACTAACCTCTCATCTCGAGTTGGTTTTTGGTCCACGGAGCTCTTTCGTGTTGCTACAGTGACCTCAGGATCCCTCTAGCCTTGAAACAGTGTTCTTGGGGTTTCTCTGGAGTGCCATCAAGGAAATCAAGGCTCCTTTCATGTGTGATGTGCAACACGGAATTGCTCTGCACGCAGTGCAGGGGAATCGGGCCTCATCTCGCGGCGAGGGGGAAGTCTCATGGTTTTTCTCGAGTTGCGGCGGGAACCTGGGGTATATTCTCGAGTTACGACGGGGATGGCCCTTCCACACACGTGTTTGTTCAGCCACGTCAGGACTCTTGCCTAGTTGTGAGACACAACTCGGGATTCTCCTCGAGGCTTGGCAAGGCAATTGGGACGCCTCTCCAGCTGAGGCGGGAGACCAAGGGTCCCTTTCCACGTGCCACAGGAATCCTGGGACTCCTATCAAGTTTCACGAGGAGTCAGGCATCGTCTCCTTTGGAGGCACTGATCTCCGCGTACCTCTGGAGTTTTCAAAGGATGTGAGGCCTCCGGTCGCGATGAGGTGGGGAACTAGGTCTTTCTCTGTGGTCTCCACAGGGGATTCAGACATCCTTTCATCTTGGGAGATGCAAGACGAGCCTGCATTCAAGTCCCTGCAGGGATATCCAGCCTTATTTCACGTCAGGGCATCGCGGTGTCCATTCCACTTGAGGCCGCAAACTCAGGGTCCCTCTCACATACCTAGAGCTGAGAGAAGCCTCCTCTTGAGGTGCTTGTGGTAAGGTGGTATTCCTCTGGAGACGAATCCAGGGACTAACCTCTCTTTTCGAGTTGATTTTTGGTCCACAGAGTTCTTTCGCGTTGCTACAGTGACCTCAGGATCCCTCTATCCTTGAAACAGTGTTCTTGGGGTTTCTCTGGAGTGCCATCAAGGAAATCAAGGCTCCTTTCATGTGTGATGTGCAACACGAAATTGCTCTGCACGCAGTACAGGGGAATCGGGCCTCATCTCGCATCGAGGGGGAAGTCTCATGGTTTTTCTCGAGTTGCGGCGGGAACCTGGGGTATATTCTCGAGTTACGACGGGGATGGCCCTTCCACCCACGTGTTTGTTCAGCCACGTCAGGACTCCTGCCTAGTTGCGAGGGACAACTCGGGATTCTCCTCGAGGCTTGGCAGGGCATTGGAACGCCTCTCCAGCTGAGGCGGGAGACCAAGGGTCCCTTTCCACGTACCACAAGAATCCTGGGACTCCTATCAAGTTTCACGAGGAATCAGGCATCGTCTCCTTTGGAGGCACTGATCTCCGCGTACCTCTTGAGTTTTCAAAGGATGTGAGGCCTGCAGTCGCGATGAGGTGGGGAACTAGGTCTTTCTCTGTGGTCTCCACAGGGGATTCAGACATCCTTTCTTCTTGGGAGATGCAAGACGAGCCTGCATTCAAGTCACTGCCGGGATATACGGCCTTATTTCGAGTCAGGGCATCGCGGTGTCCATTCCACTTGAGGCCGCAAACTCAGGATCCCTCTCACATACCTAGAGCTGAGAGAAGCCTCCTCTTGAGGTGCTTGTGGTAAGGTGGTATTCCTCTGGAGTCGAAGCCAGGGACTAACCTCTCATCTCGTGTTGATTCTTGGTCCACGGAGCTCTTTCGTGTTGCTACAGTGACCTCAGGATCCCTCTAGCCTTGAAACAGTGTTCTTGGGGTTTCTCTGGAGTGCCATCAAGGAAATCAAGGCTCCTTTCATGTGTGATGTGCAACACGGAATTGCTCTGCACGCATTGCAGGGGAATCGGGCCTCATCTCGCGGCGAGGGGGAAGTCTCATGGTTTTTCTCGAGTTGCGGCGGGAACCTGGGGTATATTCTCGAGTTACGACGGGGATGGCCCTTCCACACACGTGTGTGTTCAGCCATGTCAGGACTCCTGCCTAGTTGCGAGGGACAACTCGGGATTCTCCTCGAGGCTTTGCAGGGCAATTGGGACGCCTCTCCAGCTGAGACGGGAGACCAAGGGTCCCTTTCCACGTGCCACAGGAATCCTGGGTCTCCTATCAAGTTTCACGAGGAGTCAGGCATCGTCTCCTTTGGAGGCACTGATCTCCGCATACCTCTGTAGTTTTCAAGGGATTTGAGGCCTCCTGTCGCGATGAGGTGGGGAACTAGGTCTTTCTCTGTGGTCTCCACAGGGGATTCAGACACCCTTTCGTCTTGGGAGATGCAAGACGAGACTGCATTCCAGTCACTGCAGGGATATCCGGCCTTATTTCGAGTCAGGGCATCGCGGTGTCCATTCCACTTGAGGCCGCAAACTCAGGGTCCCTCTCACATACCTAGAGCTGAGAGAAGCCTCCTCTTGAGGTGCTTGTGGTAAGGTGGTATTCCTCTGGAGTCGAAGCCAGGGACTAACCTCTCATCTCGTGTTGATTCTTGGTCCACGGAGCTCTTTCGTGTTGCTACAGTGACCTCAGGATCCCTCTAGCCTTGAAACAGTGTTCTTGGGGTTTCTCTGGAGTGCCATCAAGGAAATCAAGGCTCCTTTCATGTGTGATGTGCAAGACGGAATTGCTCTGCATGGAGTACAGGGGAATCGGGCCTCATCTCGCATCGAGGGGGAAGTCTCATGGTTTTTCTCGAGTTGCGGCGGGAACCTGGGGTATGTTCTCGAGTTACGACGGGGATGGCCCTTCCACACACGTGTTTGTTCAGCCACGTCAGGACTCTTGCCTAGTTGCGAGACACAACTCGGGATTCTCCTTAAGGCTTGGCAAGGCAAGTGGGACGCCTCTCCAGCTGAGACGGGAGACCAAGGGTCCCTTTCCACGTGCCACAGGAATCCTGGGACTCCTATCAAGTTTCACGAGGAGTCAGGCATCGTCTCCTTTGGAGGCACTGATCTCCGCGTACCTCTGGAGGTTTCAAAGGATGTGAGGCCTCCGGTCGCGATGAGGTGGGGAACTAGGTCTTTCTCTGTGGTCTCCACAGGGGATTCAGACATCCTTTCATCTTGGGAGATGCAAGAGGAGCCTGCATTCAAGTCACTGCAGGGATATCCAGCCTTATTTCGCGTCAGGGCATCGTGGTGTCCACTCCACTTGAGGCCGCAAACTCAGGGTCCCTCTTACATACCTAGAGCTGAGAGAAGCCTCCTCTTGAGGTGCTTGTGGTAAGGTGGTATTCCTCTGGAATCGAAGCCAGGGACTAACCTCTCATCTCGAGTTGAATTTTGGCCCACGGAGCTCTTTCGTGTTGCTACAGTGACCTCAGGATCCCTCTAGCCTTGAAACAGTGTTCTTGGGGTTTCTCTGGAGTGCCATCAAGGAAATCAAGGCTCCTTTCATGTGTGATGTGCAACACGGAATTGCTCTGCACGCAGTGCAGGGGAATCGGGCCTCATCTCGCGGCGAGGGGGAAGTCTCATGGTTTTTCTCGAGTTGCGGCGGGAACCTGGGGTATATTCTCGAGTTACGACGGGGATGGCCCTTCCACACACGTGTGTGTTTAGCCATGTCAGGACTCCTGCCTAGTTGCGAGGGACAACTCGGGATTCTTCTCGAGGCTTTGCAGGGCAATTGGGACGCCTCTCCAGCTGAGGCGGGAGACCAAGGGTCCCTTTCCACGTGCCACAGGAATCCGGGGTCTCCTATCAAGTTTCACGAGGAGTCAGGCATCGTCTCCTTTGGAGGCACTGATCTCCGCATACCTCTGGAGTTTTCAAAGGATTTGAGGCCTCCTGTCGCGATGAGGTGGGGAACTAGGTCTTTCTCTGTGGTCTCCACAGGGGATTCAGACACCCTTTCGTCTTGGGAGATGCAAGACGAGCCTGCATTCAAGTCACTGCAGGGATATCCGGCCTTATTTCGAGTCAGGGCATCGCGGTGTCCATTCCACTTGAGGCCGCAAACTCAGGATCCCTCTCACATACCTAGAGCTGAGAGAAGCCTCCTCTTGAGGTGCTTGTGGTAAGGTGGTATTCCTCAGGAGTCGAAGCCAGGGACTAACCTCTCATCTCGTGTTGATTCTTGGTCCACGGAGCTCTTTCGTGTTGCTACAGTGACCTCAGGATCCCTCTAGCCTTGAAACAGTGTTCTTGGGGTTTCTCTGGAGTGCCATCAAGGAAATCAAGGCTCCTTTCATGTGTGATGTGCAACACGGAATTGCTCTGCACGCAGTGCAGGGGAATCGGGCCTCATCTTGCGGCGAGGGGGAAGTCTCATGGTTTTTCTCGAGTTGCGGCGGGAACCTGGGGTATATTCTCGAGTTACGACGGGGATGGCCCTTCCACCCACGTGTTTCTTCAGCGACGTCAGGACTCCTGCCTAGTTGCGAGGGACAACTCGTGATTCTCCTCGAGGCTTGGCAAGGCAATTGGGACGCCTCTCCAGCTGAGGCGGGAGACCAAGGGTACCTTTCCACGTGCCACAGGAATCCTGGGACTCCTATCAAGTTTCACGAGGAGTCAGGCATCGTCTTCTTTGGAGGCACTGATCTCCGCGTACCTCTGGAGTTTTCAAAGGATGTGAGGCCTCCGGTCGCGATGAGGTGGGGAACTAGGTCTTTCTCTGTGGTCTCCACAGGATATTCAGACATCCTTTCATCTTGGGAGATGCAAGACGAGCCTGCATTCAAGTCACTGCAGGGATATCCAGCCTTATTTCGCGTCAGGGCATAGCGGTGTCCATTCCACTTGAGGCCGCAAACTCAGGATCCCTCTCACATACCTAGAGCTGAGAGAAGCCTCCTCTTGAGGTGCTTGTGGTAAGGTGGTATTCCTCTGGAGTCGAAGCCAGGGAATAACCTCTCATCTCGAGTTGATTTTTGGCCCACGGAGCTCTTTCGTGTTGCTACAGTGACCTCAGGATCCCTCTAGCCTTGAAACAGTGTTCTTGGGGTTTCTCTGGAGTGCCATGAAGGAAATCAAGGCTCCTTTCATGTGTGATGTGCAACACGGAATTGCTCTGCACGCAGTGCAGGGGAATCGGGCCTCATCTCGCGGCGAGGGGGAAGTCTCATGGTTTTTCTCGAGTTGCGGCGGGAACCTGGGGTATATTCTCGAGTTACGACGGGGATGGCCCTTCCAGCCACGTGTTTCTTCAGCGACGTCAGGACTCCTGCCTAGTTGCGCGGGACAACTCTGGATTCTCCTCGAGGCTTGGCAGGGCAATTGGGACGCCTCTCCAGCTGAGGCGGGAGACCAAGGGTCCCTTTCCAAGTGCCACAGGAATCCTGGGACTCCTATCAAGTTTCACGAGGAGTCAGGCATCGTCTCCTTTGGAGGCACTGATCTCCGCGTACCTCTGGAGTTATCAAAGGATGTGAGGCTATCGGTCGCGATGAGGTGGGGAACTAGGTCTTCCTCTGTGGTCTCCACAGGGGATTCAGACATCCTTTCATCTTGGGAGATGCAAGACGAGCCTGCATTGAAGTCACTGCAGGGATATCCAGCCTTATTTCGCGTCAGGGCATCGCGGTGTCCATTCCACTTGAGGCCGCAAACTCAGGGTCCCTCTCACATACCTAGAGCTGAGAGAAGCCTCCTCTTGAGGTGCTTGTGGTAAGGTGGTATTCCTCTGGAGTCGAAGCCAGGGACTAACCTCTCATCTCGAGTTGATTTTTGGCCCACGGAGCTCTTTCGTGTTGCTACAGTGACCTCTGGATCCCTCTAGCCTTGAAACAGTGTTCTTGGGGTTTCTCTGGAGTGCCATGAAGGAAATCAAGGCTCCTTTCATGTGTGATGTGCAACACGGAATTGCTCTGCACGCAGTGCAGGGGAATCGGGCCTCATCTCGCGGCAAGGGGGAAGTCTCATGGTTTTTCTCGAGTTGCGGCGGGAACCTGGGGTATATTCTCGAGTTACGACGGGGATGGCCCTTCCACACACGTGTTTGTTCAGCCACGTCAGGACTCTTGCCTAGTTGTGAGACACAACTCGGGATTCTCCTCGAGGCTTGGCAAGGCAATTGGGACGCCTCTCCAGCTGAGGCGGGAGACCAAGGGTCCCTTTCCACGTGCCACAGGAATCCTGGGACTCCTATCAAGTTTCACGAGGAGTCAGGCATCGTCTCCTTTGGAGGCACTGATCTCCGCGTACCTCTGGAGTTTTCAAAGGATGTGAGGCCTCCGGTCGCGATGAGGTGGGGAACTAGGTCTTTCTCTGTGGTCTCCACAGGGGATTCAGACATCCTTTCATCTTGGGAGATGCAAGACGAGCCTGCATTCAAGTCCCTGCAGGGATATCCAGCCTTATTTCACGTCAGGGCATCGCGGTGTCCATTCCACTTGAGGCCGCAAACTCAGGGTCCCTCTCACATACCTAGAGCTGAGAGAAGCCTCCTCTTGAGGTGCTTGTGGTAAGGTGGTATTCCTCTGGAGACGAATCCAGGGACTAACCTCTCTTTTCGAGTTGATTTTTGGTCCACAGAGTTCTTTCGCGTTGCTACAGTGACCTCAGGATCCCTCTAGCCTTGAAACAGTGTTCTTGGGGTTTCTCTGGAGTGCCATCAAGGAAATCAAGGCTCCTTTCATGTGTGATGTGCAACACGGAATTGCTCTACACGCAGTACAAGGGAATCGGGCCTCATCTCGCATCGAGGGGGAAGTCTCATGGTTTTTCTCGAGTTGCGGCGGGAACCTGGGGTATATCCTCGAGTTACGACGGGGATGGCCCTTCCACCCACGTGTTTGTTCAGCCACGTCAGGACTCCTGCCTAGTTGCGAGGGACAACTCGGGATTCTCCTCGAGGCTTGGCAGGGCATTGGAACGCCTCTCCAGCTGAGGCGGGAGACCAAGGGTCCCTTTCCACGTACCACAAGAATCCTGGGACTCCTATCAAGTTTCACGAGGAATCAGGCATCGTCTCCTTTGGAGGCACTGATCTCCGCGTACCTCTGGAGTTTTCAAAGGATGTGAGGCCTGCAGTCGCGATGAGGTGGGGAACTAGGTCTTTCTCTGTGGTCTCCACAGGGGATTCAGACATCCTTTCTTCTTGGGAGATGCAAGACGAGCCTGCATTCAAGTCACTGCCGGGATATACGGCCTTATTTCGAGTCAGGGCATCGCGGTGTCCATTCCACTTGAGGCCGCAAACTCAGGATCCCTCTCACATACCTAGAGCTGAGAGAAGCCTCCTCTTGAGGTGCTTGTGGTAAGGTGGTATTCCTCAGGAGTCGAAGCCAGGGACTAACCTCTCATCTCGTGTTGATTCTTGGTCCACGGAGCTCTTTCGTGTTGCTACAGTGACCTCAGGATCCCTCTAGCCTTGAAACAGTGTTCTTGGGGTTTCTCTGGAGTGCCATCAAGGAAATCAAGGCTCCTTTCATGTGTGATGTGCAACACGGAATTGCTCTGCACGCATTGCAGGGGAATCGGGCCTCATCTCGCGGCGAGGGGGAAGTCTCATGGTTTTTCTCGAGTTGCGGCGGGAACCTGGGGTATATTCTCGAGTTACGACGGGGATGGCCCTTCCACACACGTGTGTGTTCAGCCATGTCAGGACTCCTGCCTAGTTGCGAGGGACAACTCGGGATTCTCCTCGAGGCTTTGCAGGGCAATTGGGACGCCTCTCCAGCTGAGACGGGAGACCAAGGGTCCCTTTCCACGTGCCACAGGAATCCTGGGTCTCCTATCAAGTTTCACGAGGAGTCAGGCATCGTCTCCTTTGGAGGCACTGATCTCCGCATACCTCTGTAGTTTTCAAGGGATTTGAGGCCTCCTGTCGCGATGAGGTGGGGAACTAGGTCTTTCTCTGTGGTCTCCACAGGGGATTCAGACACCCTTTCGTCTTGGGAGATGCAAGAGGAGACTGCATTCCAGTCACTGCAGGGATATCCGGCCTTATTTCGAGTCAGGGCATCGCGGTGTCCATTCCACTTGAGGCCGCAAACTCAGGGTCCCTCTCACATACCTAGAGCTGAGAGAAGCCTCCTCTTGAGGTGCTTGTGGTAAGGTGGTATTCCTCTGGATTCGAAGCCAGGGACTAACCTCTCATCTCGTGTTGATTCTTGGTCCACGGAGCTCTTTCGTGTTGCTACAGTGACCTCAGGATCCCTCTAGCCTTGAAACAGTGTTCTTGGGGTTTCTCTGGAGTGCCATCAAGGAAATCAAGGCCCCTTTCATGTGTGATGTGCAAGACGGAATTGCTCTGCATGCAGTACAGGGGAATCGGGCCTCATCTCGCATCGAGGGGGAAGTCTCATGGTTTTTCTCGAGTTGCGGCGGGAACCTGGGGTATGTTCTCGAGTTACGACGGGGATGGCCCTTCCACACACGTGTTTGTTCAGCCACGTCAGGACTCTTGCCTAGTTGCGAGACACAACTCGGGATTCTCCTTGAGGCTTGGCAAGGCAAGTGGGACGCCTCTCCAGCTGAGACGGGAGACCAAGGGTCCCTTTCCACGTGCCACAGGAATCCTGGGACTCCTATCAAGTTTCACGAGGAGTCAGGCATCGTCTCCTTTGGAGGCACTGATCTCCGCGTACCTCTGGAGGTTTCAAAGGATGTGAGGCCTCCGGTCGCGATGAGGTGGGGAACTAGGTCTTTCTCTGTGGTCTCCACAGGGGATTCAGACATCCTTTCATCTTGGGAGATGCAAGAGGAGCCTGCATTCAAGTCACTGCAGGGATATCCAGCCTTATTTCGCGTCAGGGCATCGTGGTGTCCACTCCACTTGAGGCCGCAAACTCAGGGTCCCTCTTACATACCTAGAGCTGAGAGAAGCCTCCTCTTGAGGTGCTTGTGGTAAGGTGGTATTCCTCTGGAATCGAAGCCAGGGACTAACCTCTCATCTCGAGTTGAATTTTGGCCCACGGAGCTCTTTCGTGTTGCTACAGTGACCTCAGGATCCCTCTAGCCTTGAAACAGTGTTCTTGGGGTTTCTCTGGAGTGCCATCAAGGAAATCAAGGCTCCTTTCATGTGTGATGTGCAACACGGAATTGCTCTGCACGCAGTGCAGGGGAATCGGGCCTCATCTCGCGGCGAGGGGGAAGTCTCATGGTTTTTCTCGAGTTGCGGCGGGAACCTGGGGTATATTCTCGAGTTACGACGGGGATGGCCCTTCCACACACGTGTTTGTTCAGCCACGTCAGGACTCTTGCCTAGTTGCGAGACACAACTCGGGATTCTCCTCGAGGCTTGGCAAGGCAATTGGGACGCCTCTCCAGCTGAGGCGGGAGACCAAGGGTACCTTTCCACGTGCCACAGGAATCCTGGGACTCCTATCAAGTTTCACGAGGAGTCAGGCATCGTCTTCTTTGGAGGCACTGATCTCCGCGTACCTCTGGAGTTTTCAAAGGATGTGAGGCCTCCGGTCGCGATGAGGTGGGGAACTAGGTCTTTCTCTGTGGTCTCCACAGGATATTCAGACATCCTTTCATCTTGGGAGATGCAAGACGAGCCTGCATTCAAGTCACTGCAGGGATATCCAGCCTTATTTCGCGTCAGGGCATAGCGGTGTCCATTCCACTTGAGGCCGCAAACTCAGGATCCCTCTCACATACCTAGAGCTGAGAGAAGCCTCCTCTTGAGGTGCTTGTGGTAAGGTGGTATTCCTCTGGAGTCGAAGCCAGGGAATAACCTCTCATCTCGAGTTGATTTTTGGCCCACGGAGCTCTTTCGTGTTGCTACAGTGACCTCTGGATCCCTCTAGCCTTGAAACAGTGTTCTTGGGGTTTCTCTGGAGTGCCATGAAGGAAATCAAGGCTCCTTTCATGTGTGATGTGCAACACGGAATTGCTCTGCACGCAGTGCAGGGGAATCGGGCCTCATCTCGCGGCAAGGGGGAAGTCTCATGGTTTTTCTCGAGTTGCGGCGGGAACCTGGGGTATATTCTCGAGTTACGACGGGGATGGCCCTTCCACCCACGTGTTTCTTCAGCGACGTCAGGACTCCTGCCTAGTTGCGAGGGACAACTCGGGATTCTCCTCGAGGCTTGGCAGGGCAATTGGGACGCCTCTCCAGCTGAGACGGGAGACCAAGGGTCCCTTTCCACGTGCCACAGGAATCCTGGGTCTCCTATCAAGTTTCACGAGGAGTCAGGCATCGTCTCCTTTGGAGGCACTGATCTCCGCATACCTCTGGAGTTTTCAAAGGATTTGAGGCCTCCTGTCGCGATGAGGTGGGGAACTAGGTCTTTCTCTGTGGTCTCCACAGGGGATTCAGACACCCTTTCGTGTTGGGAGATGCAAGACGAGCCTGCATTCAAGTCACTGCAGGGATATCCTGCCTTATTTCGAGTCAGGGCATCGCGGTGTCCATTCCACTTGAGGCCACAAACTCAGGATCCCTCTCACATACCTAGAGCTGAGAGAAGCCTCCTCTTGAGGTGCTTGTGGTAAGGTGGTATTCCTCAGGAGTCGAAGCCAGGGACTAACCTCTCATCTCGTGTTGATTCTTGGTCCACGGAGCTCTTTCGTGTTGCTACAGTGACCTCAGGATCCCTCTAGCCTTGAAACAGTGTTCTTGGGGTTTCTCTGGAGTGCCATCAAGGAAATCAAGGCTCCTTTCATGTGTGATGTGCAACACGGAATTGCTCTGCACGCAGTGCTGGGGAATCGGGCCTCATCTTGCGGCGAGGGGGAAGTCTCATGGTTTTTCTCGAGTTGCGGCGGGAACCTGGGGTATATTCTCGAGTTACGACGGGGATGGCCCTTCCACCCACGTGTTTCTTCAGCGACGTCAGGACTCCTGCCTAGTTGCGAGGGACAACTCGGGATTCTCCTCGAGGCTTGGCAAGGCAATTGGGACGCCTCTCCAGCTGAGGCGGGAGACCAAGGGTCCCTTTCCACGTGCCACAGGAATCCTGGGTCTCCTATCAAGTTTCACGAGGAGTCAGGCATCGTCTTCTTTGGAGGCACTGATCTCCGCGTACCTTTGGAGTTTTCAAAGGATGTGAGGCCTCCGGTCGCGATGAGGTGGGGAACTAGGTCTTTCTCTGTGGTCTCCACAGGATATTCAGACATCCTTTCATCTTGGGAGATGCAAGACGAGCCTGCATTCAAGTCACTGCAGGGATATCCAGCCTTATTTCGCGTCAGGGCATCGCGGTGTCCATTCCACTTGAGGCCGCAAACTCAGGGTCCCTCTCACATACCTAGAGCTGAGAGAAGCCTCCTCTTGAGGTGCTTGTGGTAAGGTGGTATTCCTCTGGAGTCGAAGCCAGGGACTAACCTCTCATCTCGAGTTAATTTTTGGCCCACGGAGCTCTTTCGTGTTGCTACAGTGACCTCAGGATCCCTCTAGCCTTGAAACAGTGTTCTTGGGGTTTCTCTGGAGTGCCATGAAGGAAATCAAGGCTCCTTTCATGTGTGATGTGCAACACGGAATTGCTCTGCACGCAGTGCAGGGGAATCGGGCCTCATCTCGCGGCGAGGAGGAAGTCTCATGGTTTTTCTCGAGTTGCGGCGGGAACCTGGGGTATATTCTCGAGTTACGACGGGGATGGCCCTTCCACCCACGTGTTTCTTCAGCGACGTCAGGACTCCTGCCTAGTTGCGAGGGACAACTCTGGATTCTCCTCGAGGCTTGGCAGGGCAATTGGGACGCCTCTCCAGCTGAGGCGGGAGACCAAGTGTCCCTTTCCAAGTGCCACAGGAATCCTGGGACTCCTATCAAGTTTCACGAGGAGTCAGGCATCGTCTCCTTTGGAGGCACTGATCTCCGCGTACCTCTGGAGTTATCAAAGGATGTGAGGCCTCCGGTCGCGATGAAGTGGGGAACTAGGTCTTCCTCTGTGGTCTACACAGGGGATTCAGACATCCTTTCATCTTGGGAGATGCAAGACGAGCCTGCATGCAAGTCACTGCAGGGATATCCAGCCTTATTTCGCGTCAGGGCATCGCGGTGTCCATTCCACTTGAGGCCGCAAACTCAGGGTCCCTATCACATACCTAGAGCTGAGAGAAGCCTCCTCTTGAGGTGCTTGTGGTAAGGTGGTATTCCTCTGGAGTCGAAGACAGGGACTAACCTCTCATCTCGAGTTGATTTTTGGCCCACGGAGCTCTTTCGTGTTGCTACAGTGACCTCTGGATCCCTCTAGCCTTGAAACAGTGTTCTTGGGGTTTCTCTGGAGTGCCATGAAAGAAATCAAGGCTCCTTTCATGTGTGATGTGCAACACGGAATTGCTCTGCACGAAGTGCAGGGGAATCGGGCCTCATCTCGCGGCAAGGGGGAAGTCTCATGGTTTTTCTCGAGTTGCGGCGGGAACCTGGGGTATATTCTCGAGTTACGACGGGGATGGCCCTTCCACCCACGTGTTTCTTCAGCGACGTCAGGACTCCTGCCTAGTTGCGAGGGACAACTCTGGATTCTCCTCGAGGCTTGGCAGGGCAATTGGGACGCCTCTCCAGCTGAGGCGGGAGACCAAGTGTCCCTTTCCAAGTGCCACAGGAATCCTGGGACTCCTATCAAGTTTCACGAGGAGTCAGGCATCGTCTCCTTTGGAGGCACTGATCTCCGCGTACCTCTGGAGTTTTCAAAGGATTTGAGGCCTCCTGTCGCGATGAGGTGGGGAACTAGGTATTTCTCTGTGCTTTCCACAGGGGATTCAGACATCCTTTCGTCCTGGGAGATGCAAGACGAGCCTGCATTGAAGTCACTGCAGGGATATCCGGCCTTATTTCGAGTCAGGGCATCGCGGTGTCCATTCCACTTGAGGCCGCAAACTCAGGGTCCCTCTCACATACCTAGAGCTGAGAGAAGCCTCCTCTTGAGGTGCTTGTGGTAAGGTGGTATTCCTCTGGAGTCGAAGCCAGGGACTAACCTCTCATCTCGAGTTGATTTTTGGCCCACGGAGCTCTTTCGTGTTGCTACAGTGACCTCAGGATCCCTCTAGCCTTGAAACAGTGTTCTTGGGGTTTCTCTGGAGTGCCATGAAGGAAATCAAGGCTCCTTTCATGTGTGATGTGCAACACAGAATTGCTCTGCACGCAGTGCAGGGGAATCGGGCCTCATCTCGCGGCGAGGGGGAAGTCTCATAGTTTTTCTCGAGTTGCGGCGGGAACCTGGGGTATATTCTCGAGTTACGACAGGGATGGCCCTTCCACACACGTGTTTGTTCAGCCACGTCAGGACTCTTGCCTAGTTGCGAGACACAACTCGGGATTCTCCTCGAGGCTTGGCAAGGCAATTGTGACGCCTCTCCAGCTGAGGCGGGAGACCAAGTGTCCCTTTCCACGTGCCACAGGAATCCTGGGACTCCTATCAAGTTTAACGAGGAGTCAGGCATCGTCTCCTTTGGAGGCACTGATCTCCGCGTACCTCTCGAGTTTTCAAAGGATGTGAGGCCTCAGGTCGCGATGAGGTGGGGAACTAGGTATTTCTCTGTGGTCTCCACAGGGGATTCAGACATCCTTTCATCTTGGGAGATGCAAGACGAGCCTGCATTCAAGTCACTGCAGGGATATCCAGCCTTATTTCGCATCAGGGCATCGCGGTATCCATTCCACTTGGGGCCGCAAACTCAGGGTCCCTCTCACATACCTAGAGCTGAGAGAAGCCTCCTCATGAGGTGCTTGTGGTAAGGTGGTATTCCTCTGGAGTCGAAGCCAGGGACTAACCTCTCATCTCGAGTTGATTTTTGGCCCACGGAGCTCTTTCGTGTTGCTACAGTGACTCAGGATCCCTCTAGCCTTGAAACAGTGTTCTTGGGGTTTCTCTGGAGTGCCATCAAGGAAATCAAGGCTCCTTTCATGTGTGATGTGCAACACGGAATTGCTCTGCACGCAGTGCAGGGGAATCGGGCCTCATCTCGCCGCGAGGGGGAAGTCTCATGGTTTTTCTCGAGTTGCGGCGGGAACCTGGGGTATATTCTCGAGTTACGACGGGGATGGCCCTTCCACCCACGTGTTTGTTCAGCCACGTCAGGACTCCTGCCTAGTTGCGAGGGACAACTCGGGATTCTCCTCGAGGCTTGGCAGGGCAATTGGAACGCCTCTCCAGCTGAGGCGGGAGTCCAAGTGTCCCTTTCCAAGTGCCACAAGAATCCTGGGACTCCTATCAAGTTTCACGAGGAGTCAGGCATCGTCTCCTTTGGAGGCACTGATCTCCGCGTACCTCTGGAGTTTTCAAAGGATGTGAGGCCTGCGGTCGCGATGAGGTGGGCAACTAGGTCTTTCTCTGTGGTCTCCACAGGGGATTCAGGCACCCTTTCGTCTTGGGAGATGCAAGACGAGCCTGCATTCCAGTCACTGCAGGGATATCCGGCCTTATTTCGAGTCAGGGCATCGCGGTGTCCATTCCACTTGAGGCCGCAAACTCAGGGTCCCTCTCACATACCTAGAGCTGAGAGAAGCCTCCTCTTGAGGTGCTTGTGGTAAGGTGGTATTCCTCTGGAGTCGAAGCCAGGGACTAACCTCTCATCTCGAGTTGATTTTTGGCCCACGGAGCTCTTTCGTGTTGCTACAGTGACCTCAGGATCCCTCTAGCCTTGAAACAGTGTTCTTGGGGTTTCTCTGGAGTGCCATGAAGGAAATCAAGGCTCCTTTCATGTGTGATGTGCAACACGGAATTGCTCTGCACGCAGTGCAGGGGAATCGGGCCTCATCTCGCGGCGAGGGGGAAGTCTCATAGTTTTTCTCGAGTTGCGGCGGGAACCTGGGGTATATTCTCGAGTTACGACAGGGATGGCCCTTCCACACACGTGTTTGTTCAGCCACGTCAGGACTCTTGCCTAGTTGCGAGACACAACTCGGGATTCTCCTCGAGGCTTGGCAAGGCAATTGGGACGCCTCTCCAGCTGAGGCGGGAGACCAAGGGTCCCTTTCCACGTGCCACAGGAATCCTGGGACTCCTATCAAGTTTAACGAGGAGTCAGGCATCGTCTCCTTTGGAGGCACTGATCTCCGCGTACCTCTCGAGTTTTCAAAGGATGTGAGGCCTCAGGTCGCGATGAGGTGGGGAACTAGGTATTTCTCTGTGGTCTCCACAGGGGATTCAGACATCTTTTCATCTTGGGAGATGCAAGACGAGCCTGCATTCAAGTCACTGCAGGGATATCCAGCCTTATTTCGCATCAGGGCATCGCGGTATCCATTCCACTTGGGGCCGCAAACTCAGGGTCCCTCTCACATACCTAGAGCTGAGAGAAGCCTCCTCTTGAGGTGCTTGTGGTAAGGTGGTATTCCTCTGGAGTCGAAGCCAGGGACTAACCTCTCATCTCGAGTTGATTTTTGGCCCACGGAGCTCTTTCGTGTTGCTACAGTGACTCAGGATCCCTCTAGCCTTGAAACAGTGTTCTTGGGGTTTCTCTGGAGTGCCATCAAGGAAATCAAGGCTCCTTTCATGTGTGATGTGCAACACGGAATTGCTCTGCACGCAGTGCAGGGGAATCGGGCGTCATCTCGCGGTGAGGGGGAAGTCTCATGGTTTTTCTCGAGTTGCGGCGGGAACCTGGGGTATATTCTCGAGTTACGACGGGGATGGCCCTTCCACCCACGTGTTTCTTCAGCGACGTCAGGACTCCTGCCTAGTTGCGAGGGACAACTCTGTATTCTCCTCGAGGCTTGGCAGGCCAATTGGGACGCCTCTCCAGCTGAGGCGGGAGACCAAGGGTCCCTTTCCAAGTGCCACAGGAATCCTGGGACTCCTATCAAGTTTCACGAGGAGTCAGGCGTCGTCTCCTTTGGAGGCACTGATCTCCGCGTACCTCTGGAGTTTTCAAAGGATGTGAGGCCTCCGGTCGCGATGAGTTGGGGAACTAGGTGTTTCTCTGTGGTCTCCACAGGGGATTCAGACATCCTTTCTTCTTGGGAGATGCAAGACGAGCCTGCATTCAAGTCACTGCAGGGATATCCAGCCTTATTTCGAGTCAGGGCATCGCGGTGTCCATTCCACTTGAGGCCGCAAACTCAGGATCCCTCTCACATACCTAGAGCTGAGAGAAGCCTCCTCTTGAGGTGCTTGTGGTAAGGTGGTATTCCTCAGGAGTCGAAGCCAGGGACTAACCTCTCATCTCGTGTTGATTTTTGGTCCACGGAGCTCTTTCGTGTTGCTACAGTGACCTCAGGATCCCTCTAGCCTTGAAACAGTGTTCTTGGGGTTTCTCTGGAGTGCCATCAAGGAAATCAAGGCTCCTTTCATGTGTGATGTGCAACACGGAATTGCTCTGCACGCAGTGCAGGGGAATCGGGCCTCATCTCGCGGCGAGGGGGAAGTCTCATGGTTTTTCTCGAGTTGCGGCGGGAACCTGGGGTATATTCTCGAGTTACGACGGGGATGGCCCTTCCACCCACGTGTTTCTTCAGCGATGGCAGGACTCCTGCCTAGTTGCGAGGAACAACTCGGGATTCTCCTCGAGGCTTGGCAAGGCAATTGGGACGCCTCTCCAGCTGAGACGGAAGACCAAGGGTCCCTTTCCACGTGCCACAGGAATCCTGGGTCTCCTATCAAGTTTCACGAGGAGTCAGGCATCGTCTCCTTTGGAGGCACTGATCTCCGCATACCTCTGGAGTTTTCAAAGGATTTGAGGCCTCCTGTCGCGATGAGGTGGGGAACTAGGTCTTTCTCTGTGGTCTCCACAGGGGATTCAGACACCCTTTCTTCTTGGGAGATGCAAGACGAGCCTGCATTCCAGTCACTGCAGGGATATCCGGCCTTATTTCGAGTCAGGGCATCGCGGTGTCCATTCCACTTGAGGCCGCAAACTCAGCGTCCCTCTCACATACCTAGAGCTGAGAGAAGCCTCCTCTTGAGGTGCTTGTGGTAAGGTGGTATTCCTCTGGAGTCGAAGCCAGGGTCTAACCTCTCATGTCGAGTTGATTTTTGGTCCACGGAGCTCTTTCGTGTTGCTACAGTGACCTCAGGATCCCTCTAGCCTTGAAACAGGGTTCTTGGGGTTTCTCTGGAGTGCCATGAAGGAAATCAAGGCTCCTTTCATGTGTGATGTGCAACACAGAATTGCTCTGCACGCAGTGCAGGGGAATCGGGCCTCATCTCGCGGCGAGGGGGAAGTCTCATGGTTTTTCTCGAATTGCGGCGGGAACCTGGGGTATATTCTCGAGTTACGACGGGGATGGCCCTTCCACACACGTGTTTGTTCAGCCACGTCAGGACTCTTGCCTAGTTGCGAGACACAACTCGGGATTCTCCTCGAGGCTTGGCAGGGCAATTGGGACGCCTCTCCAGCTGAGGCGGGAGACCAAGTGTCCCTTTCCACGTGCCACAGGAATCCTGGGACTCCTATCAAGTTTCACGAGGAGTCAGGCATCGTCTCCTTTGGAGGCACTGATCTCCGCGTACCTCTGGAGTTTTCAAAGGATGTGAGGCCTCCGGTCGCCATGAGGTGGGGAACTAGGTCTTTCTCTGTGGTCTCCACAGGGGATTCAGACATCCTTTCATCTTGGGAGATGCTAGACGAGCCTGCATTCAAGTCACTGCAGGGATATCCAGCCTTATTTCGCGTCAGGGCATCGCGGTGTCCATTCCACTTGAGGCCGCAAACTCTGGGTCCCTCTCACATACCTAGAGCTGAGAGAAGCCTCCTCTTGAGGTGCTTGTGGTAAGGTGGTATTCCTCTGGAGTCGAAGCCAGGGACTAACCTCTCATCTCGAGTTGATTTTTGGCCCACGGAGCTCTTTCGTGTTGCTACAGTGACCTCAGGATCCCTCTAGCCTTGAAACAGTGTTCTTGGGGTTTCTCTGGAGTGCCATCAAGGAAATCAAGGCTCCTTTCATGTGTGATGTGCAACACGGAATTGCTATGCACGCAGTGCAGGGGAATCGGGTCTCATCTCGCGGCGAGGGGGAAGTCTCATGGTTTTTCTCGAGTTGCGGCGGGAACCTAGGGTATATTCTCGAGTTACGACGGGGATGGCCCTTCCACCCACGTGTTTGTTCAGACACGTCAGGACTCCTGCCTAGTTGCGAGGGACAACTCTGGATTCTCCTCGAGGCTTGGCAGGGCAATTGGGACGCCTCTCCAGCTGAGGCGGGAGACCAAGTGTCCATTTCCAAGTGCCACAGGAATCCTGGGACTCCTATCAAGTTTCACGAGGAGTCAGGCATCGTCTCCTTTGGAGGCACTGATCTCCACGTACCTCTGGAGTTTTCAAAGGATGTGAGGCTATCGGTCGGGATGAGGTGGGGAACTAAGTCTTTCTCTGTGCTTTCCACAGGGGATTCAGACCTCCTTTCGTCCTGGGAGATGCAAGACGAGCCTGCATTGAAGTCACTGCAGGGATATCCGGCCTTATTTCGAGTCAGGGCATAGCGGTGTCCATTCCACTTGAGGCCGCAAACTCAGGGTCCCTCTCACATACCTAGAGGTGAGAGAAGCCTCCTCTTGAGGTGCTTGTGGTAAGGTGGTATTCCTCTGGAGACGAATTCAGGGACTAACCTCTCTTTTCGAGTTGATTTTTGGTCCACAGAGTTCTTTCGTGTTGCTACAGTGACCTCAGGATCCCTTTATCCTTGAAACAGTGTTCTTGGGGTTTCTCTGGAGTGCCATCAAGGAAATCAAGGCTCCTTTCATGTGTGATGTGCAAGACGGAATTGCTCTGCACGCAGTACAGGGGAATCGGGCCTCATCTCGCATCGAGGGGGAAGTCTCATGGTTTTTCTCGAGTTGCGGCGGGAACCTGGGGTATATTCTCGAGTTACGACGGGGATGGCCCTTCCACACACGTGTGTGTTCAGCCATGTCAGGACTCTTGCTTAGTTGCGAGGGACAACTCGGGATTCTCCTCGAGGCTTTGCAGGGCAATTGGGACGCCTCTCCAGCTGAGACGGGAGACCAAGGGTCCCTTTCCACGTGCCACAGGAATCCTGGGTCTCCTATCAAGTTTCACGAGGAGTCAGGCATCGTCTCCTTTGGAGGCACTGATCTCCGCATACCTCTGGAGTTTTCAAAGGATTTGAGGCCTCCTGTCGCGATGAGGTGGGGAAATAGGTCTTTCTCTGTGGTCTCCACAGGGGATTCAGACACCCTTTCGTCTTGGGAGATGCAAGACGAGCCTGCATTCCAGTCACTGCAGGGATATCCGGCCTTATTTCGAGTCAGGGCATCGCGGTGTCCATTCCACTTGAGGCCGCAAACTCAGGGTCCCTCTCACATACCTAGAGCTGAGAGAAGCCTCCTCTTGAGGTGCTTGTGGTAAGGTGGTATTCCTCTGGAGTCGAAGCCAGGGACTAACCTCTCATCTCGAGTTGATTTTTGGTCCACGGAGCTCTTTCGTGTTGCTACAGTGACCTCAGGATCCCTCTATCCTTGAAACAGTGTTCTTGGGGTTTCTCTGGAGTGCCATCAAGGAAATCAAGGCTCCTTTCATGTGTGATGTGCAACACAGAATTGGTCTGCACGCAGTGCAGGGGAATCGGGCCTCATCTCCCGGCGAGGGGAAATCTCATGGTTTTTCTCGAGTTGCGGCGGGAACCTGGGGTATATTCTCGAGTTACGACGGGGATGGCCCTTCCACACACGTGTTTGTTCAGCCACGTCAGGACTCTTGCCTAGTTGCGAGACACAACTCGGGATTCTCCTCGAGGCTTGGCAAGGCAATTGGGACGCCTCTCCAGCTGAGGCGGGAGACCAAGGGTCCCTTTCCACGTGCCACAGGAATCCTGGGACTCCTATCAAGTTTCACGAGGAGTCAGGCATCGTCTCCTTTGGAGGCACTGATCTCCGCGTACCTCTGGAGTTTTCAAAGGATGTGAGGCTATCGGTCGCGATGAGGTGGGGAACTAGGTCTTTCTCTGTGGTCTCCACAGGGGATTCAGACATCCTTTCATCTTGGGAGATGCAAGACGAGCCTGCATTCAAGTCACTGCAGGGATATCCAGCCTTATTTCGCGTCAGGGCATCGCGGTGTCCATTCCACTTGAGGCCGCAAACTCAGGGTCCCTCTCACATACCTAGAGCTGAGAGAAGCCTTCTCTTGAGGTGCTTGTGGTAAGGTGGTATTTCTCTGGAGTCGAAGCCAGGGACTAACCTCTCATCTCGAGTTGATTCTTGGTCCACGGAGCTCTTTTGTGTTGCTACAGTGACCTCAGGATCCCTCTAGCCTTGAAACAGTGTTCTTGGGGTTTCTCTGGAGTGCCATCAAGGAAATCAAGGCTCCTTTCATGTGTGATGTGCAACACGGAATTGCTCTGCACGCAGTGCAGGGGAATCGGGCCTCATCTCGCGGCAAGGGGGAAGTCTCATGGTTTTTCTCGAGTTGCGGCGGGAACCTGGGGTATATTCTCGAGTTACGACGGGGATGGCCCTTCCACACACGTGTTTGTTCAGCCACGTCACGACTCCTGCCTAGTTGCGAGGGACAACTCTGGATTCTCCTCGAGGCTTGGCAGGGCAATTGGGACGCCTCTCCAGCTGAGGCGGGAGACCAAGTGTCCCTTTCCAAGTGCCACAGGAATCCTGGGACTCCTATCAAGTTTCACGAGGAGTCCGGCATCGTCTCCTTTGGAGGCACTGATCTCCGCGTACCTCTGGAGTTTTCAAAGGATTTGAGGCCTCCTGTCGCGATGAGGTGGGGAACAAGGTATTTCTCTGTGCTTTCCACAGGGGATTCAGACATCCTTTCGTCCTGGGAGATGCAAGACGAGCCTGCATTGAAGTCACTGCAGGGATATCCGGCCTTATTTCGAGTCAGGGCATCGCGGTGTCCATTCCACTTGAGGCCGCAAACTCAGGGTCCCTCTCACATACCTAGAGCTGAGAGAAGCCTCCTCTTGAGGTGCTTGTGGTAAGGTGGTATTCCTCTGGAGACGAATCCCGGGACTAACCTCTCTTTTCGAGTTGATTTTTGGTCCACAGAGTTCTTTCGTGTTGCTACAGTGACCTCAGGATCCCTCTATCCTTGAAACAGTGTTCTTGGGGTTTCTCTGGAGTGCCATCAAGGAAATCAAGGCTCCTTTCATGTGTGATGTGCAAGACGGAATTGCGCTGCACGCAGTACAGGGGAATCGGGCCTCATCTCGCATCGAGGGGGAAGTCTCATGGTTTTTCTCGAGTTGCGGCGGGAACCTGGGGTATATTCTCGAGTTACGACGGGGATGGCCCTTCCACCCACGTGTTTGTTCAGCCACGTCAGGACTCCTGCCTAGTTGCGAGGGACAACTCGGGATTCTCCTCGAGGCTTGGCAGGGCAATTGGAACGCCTCTCCAGCTGAGGCGGGAGACCAAGGGTCCCTTTCCAAGTGCCACAAGAATCCTGGGACTCCTATCAAGTTTCACGAGGAGTCAGGCATCGTCTCCTTTGGAGGCACTGATCTCCGCGTACCTCTGGAGTTTTCAAAGGATGTGAGGCCTCCGGTCGCGATGAGGTGGGCAACTAGGTCTTTCTCTGTGGTCTCCACAGGGGATTCAGACACCCTTTCGTCTTGGGAGATGCAAGACGAGCCTGCATTCCAGTCACTGCAGGGATATCCGGCCTTATTTCGAGTCAGGGCATCGCGGTGTCCATTCCACTTGAGGCCGCAAACTCAGGGTCCCTCTCACATACCTAGAGCTGAGAGAAGCCTCCTCTTGAGGTGCTTGTGGTAAGGTGGTATTCCTCTGGAGTCGAAGCCAGGGACTAACCTCTCATCTCGAGTTGATTTTTGGCCCACGGAGCTCTTTCGTGTTGCTACAGTGACCTCAGGATCCCTCTAGCCTTGAAACAGTGTTCTTGGGGTTTCTCTGGAGTGCCATGAAGGAAATCAAGGCTCCTTTCATGTGTGATGTGCAACACAGAATTGCTCTGCACGCAGTGCAGGGGAATCGGGCCTCATCTCGCGGCGAGGGGGAAGTCTCATAGTTTTTCTCGAGTTGCGGCGGGAACCTGGGGTATATTCTCGAGTTACGACAGGGATGGCCCTTCCACACACGTGTTTGTTCAGCCACGTCAGGACTCTTGCCTAGTTGCGAGACACAACTCGGGATTCTCCTCGAGGCTTGGCAAGGCAATTGGGACGCCTCTCCAGCTGAGGCGGGAGACCAAGGGTCCCTTTCCACGTGCCACAGGAATCCTGGGACTCCTATCAAGTTTAACGAGGAGTCAGGCATCGTCTCCTTTGGAGGCACTGATCTCCGCGTACCTCTCGAGTTTTCAAAGGATGTGAGGCCTCAGGTCGCGATGAGGTGGGGAACTAGGTCTTTCTCTGTGGTCTCCACAGGGGATTCAGACATCCTTTCATCTTGGGAGATGCAAGACGAGCCTGCATTCAAGTCACTGCAGGGATATCCAGCCTTATTTCGCATCAGGGCATCGCGGTGTCCATTCCACTTGAGGCCGCAAACTCAGGGTCCCTCTCACATACCTAGAGCTGAGAGAAGCCTCCTCTTGAGGTGCTTGTGGTAAGGTGGTATTCCTCTGGAGTCGAAGCCAGGGACTAACCTCTCATCTCGAGTTGATTTTTGGCCCACGGAGCTCTTTCGTGTTGCTACAGTGACTCAGGATCCCTCTAGCCTTGAAACAGTGTTCTTGGGGTTTCTCTGGAGTGCCATCAAGGAAATCAAGGCTCCTTTCATGTGTGATGTGCAACACGGAATTGCTCTGCACGCAGTGCAGGGGAATCGGGCCTCATCTCGCGGCGAGGGGGAAGTCTCATGGTTTTTCTCGAGTTGCGGCGGGAACCTGGGGTATATTCTCGAGTTACGACGGGGATGGCCCTTCCACCCACGTGTTTCTTCAGCGACGTCAGGACTCCTGCCTAGTTGCGAGGGACAACTCTGGATTCTCCTCGAGGCTTGGCAGGGCAATTGGGACGCCTCTCCAGCTGAGGCGGGAGACCAAGTGTCCCTTTCCAAGTGCCACAGGAATCCTGGGTCTCCTATCAAGTTTCACGAGGAGTCAGGCATCGTCTCCTTTGGAGGCACTGATCTCCACATACCTCTGGAGTTTTCAAAGGATTTGAGGCCTCCTGTCGCGATGAGGTGGGGAACGAGGTCTTTCTCTGTGGTCTCCACAGGGGATTCAGACACCCTTTCGTCTTGGGAGATGCAAGACGAGCCTGCATTCCAGTCACTGCAGGGATATCCGGCCTTATTTCGAGTCAGGGCATCGCGGTGTCCATTCCACTTGAGGCCGCAAACTCAGGGTCCCTCTCACATACCTAGAGCTGAGAGAAGCCTCCTCTTGAGGTGCTTGTGGTAAGGTGGTATTCCTCTGGATTCGAAGCCAGGGTCTAACCTCTCATTTCGAGTTGATTTTGGGTCCATGGAGCTCTTTCGTGTTGCTACAGTGACCTCAGGATCCCTCTAGCCTTGAAACAGGGTTCTTGGGGTTTCTCTGGAGTGCCATGAAGGAAATCAAGGCTCCTTTCATGTGTGATGTGCAACACAGAATTGGTCTGCACGCAGTGCAGGGGAATCGGGCCTCATCTCGCGGCGAGGGGAAATCTCATGGTTTTTCTCGAGTTGCGGCGGGAACCTGGGGTATATTCTCGAGTTACGACGGGGATGGCCCTTCCACACACGTGTTTGTTCAGCCACGTCAGGACTCTTGCCTAGTTGCGAGACACAACTCGGGATTCTCCTCGAGGCTTGGCAAGGCAATTGGGACGCCTCTCCAGCTGAGGCGGGAGACCAAGGGTCCCTTTCCACGTGCCACAGGAATCCTGGGACTCCTATCAAGTTTCACGAGGAGTCAGGCATCGTCTCCTTTGGAGGCACTGATCTCCACGTACATCTGGAGTTTTCAAAGGATGTGAGGCCTCCGGTCGCGATGAGGTGGGGAACTAGGTCTTTCTCTGTGGTCTCCACAGGGGATTCAGACATCCTTTCATCTTGGGAGATGCAAGACGAGCCTGCATTCAAGTCACTGCAGGGATATCCAGCCTTATTTCGCGTCAGGGCATCGCGGTGTCCATTCCACTTGAGGCCGTAAACTCAGGGTCCCTCTCACATACCTAGAGCTGAGAGAAGCCTACTCTTGAGGTGCTTGTGGTAAGGTGGTATTCCTCAGGAGTCGAAGCCAGGGACTAACCTCTCATCTCCTGTTGATTCTTGGTCCACGGAGCTCTTTCGTGTTGCTACAGTGACCTCAGGATCCCTCTAGCCTTGAAACAGTGTTCTTGGGGTTTCTCTGGAGTGCCATCAAGGAAATCAAGGCTCCTTTCATGTGTGATGTGCAACACGGAATTGCTCTGCACGCAGTGCAGGGGAATCGGGCCTCATCTCGCGGCGAGGGGGAAGTCTCATGGTTTTTCTCGAGTTGCGGCGGGAACCTGGGGTATATTCTCGAGTTACGACGGGGATGGCCCTTCCACACACGTGTTTGTTCAGCCACTTCAGGACTCTTGCCTAGTTGCGAGACAGAACTCGGGATTCTCCTCGAGGCTTGGCAAGGCAATTGGGACGCCTCTCCAGCTGAGGCGGGAGACCAAGGGTCCCTTTCCACGTGCCACAGGAATCCTGGGACTCCTATCAAGTTTCACGAGGAGTCAGGCATCGTCTCCTTTGGAGGCACTGATCTCCGCGTACCTCTGGAGTTTTCAAAGGATGTGAGGCCTCCGATCGCGATGAGGTGGGGAACTAGGTCTTTCTCTGTGGTCTCCACAGGGGATTCAGACATCCTTTCATCTTGGGAGATGCAAGACGAGCCTGCATTCAAGTCACTGCAGGGATATCCAGCCTTATTTCGCGTCAGGGCATCGCGGTGTCCATTCCACTTGAGGCCGCAAACTCAGGGTCCCTCTCACATACCTAGAGCTGAGAGAAGCCTACTCTTGAGGTGCTTGTGGTAAGGTGGTATTCCTCTGGAGTCGAAGCCAGGGACTAACCTCTCATCCCGAGTTTATTTTTGGCCCACGGAGCTCTTTCGTGTTGCTACAGTGACCTCAGGATCCCTCTAGCCTTGAAACAGTGTTCTTGGGGTTTCTCTGGAGTGCCATGAAGGAAATCAAGGCTCCTTTCATGTGTGATGTGCAACACGGAATTGCTCTGCACGCAGTGCAGGGGAATCGGGTCTCATCTCGCGGCGAGGGGGAAGTCTCATGGTTTTTCTCGAGTTGCGGCGGGAACCTGGGGTATATTCTCGAGTTACGACGGGGATGGCCCTTCCACCCACGTGTTTGTTCAGACACGTCAGGACTCCTGCCTAGTTGCGAGGGACAACTCTGGATTCTCCTCGAGGCTTGGCAGGGCAATTGGGACGCCTCTCCAGCTGAGGCGGGAGACCAAGTGTCCCTTTCCAAGTGCCACAGGAATCCTGGGACTCCTATCAAGTTTCACGAGGAGTCAGGCATCGTCTCCTTTGGAGGCACTGATCTCCGCGTACCTCTGGAATTTTCAAAGGATGTGAGGCCTCCGGTCGCGATGAGGTGGGGAACTAGGTCTTTCTCTGTGGTCTCCACAGGGGATTCAGACATCCTTTCATCTTGGGAGATGCAAGACGAGCCTGCATTCAAGTCACTGCAGGGATATCCAGCCTTATTTCGCGTCAGGGCATCGCGGTTTACATTCCACTTGAGGCCGCAAACTCAGGGTCCCTCTCACATACCTAGAGCTGAGAGAAGCCTCCTCTTGAGGTGCTTGTGGTAAGGTGGTATTCCTCTGGAGTCGAAGCCAGGGACTAACCTCTCATCTCGTGTTGATTCTTGGTCCACGGAGCTCTTTCCTGTTGCTACAGTGACCTCAGGATCCCTCTAGCCTTGAAACAGTGTTCTTGGGGTTTCTCTGGAGTGCCATGAAGGAAATCAAGGCTCCTTTCATGTGTGATGTGCAACACAGAATTGCTCTGCACGCAGTGCAGGGTAATCGGGCCTCATCTCGCAGCGAGGGGGAAGTCTCATGGTTTTTCTCGAGTTGAGGCGGGAACCTGGGGTATATTCTCGAGTTACGACGGGGATGGCCCTTCCACCCACGTGTTTCTTCAGCGACGTCAGGACTCCTGCCTAGTTGCGAGGGACAACTCGGGATTCTCCTCGAGGCTTTGCAGGGCAATTGGGACGCCTCTCCAGCTGAGGCGGGAGACCAAGTGTCCCTTTCCAAGTGCCACAGGAATCCTGGGACTCCTATCAAGTTTCACGAGAAGTCAGGCATCGTCTCCTTTGGAGGCACTGATCTCCGCGTACCTCTGGAATTTTCAAAGGATGTGAGGCTATCGGTCGCGATGAGGTGGGGAACTAAGTCTTTCTCTGTGCTTTCCACAGGGGATTCAGACATCCTTTCGTCCTGGGAGATGCAAGACGAGCCTGCATTGAAGTCACTGCAGGGATATCCAGCCTTATTTCGAGTCAGGGCATCGCGGTGTCCATTCCACTTGAGGCCGCAAACTCAGGGTCCCTCTCACATACCTAGAGCTGAGAGAAGCCTCCTCTTGAGGTGCTTGTGGTAAGGTGGTATTCCTCTGGAGACGAATCCAGGGACTAACCTCTCTTTTCGAGTTGATTTTTGGTCCACAGAGTTCTTTCGTGTTGCTACAGTGACCTCAGGATCCCTCTATCCTTGAAACAGTGTTCTTGGGGTTTCTCTGGAGTGCCATCAAGGAAATCAAGGCTCCTTTCATGTGTGATGTGCAAGACGGAATTGCTCTGCACGCAGTACAGGGGAATCGGGCCTCATCTCACATCGAGGGGGAAGTCTCATGGTTTTTCTCGAGTTGCGGCGGGAACCTGGGGTATATTCTCGAGTTACGACGGGGATGGCCCTTCCACACACGTGTGTGTTCAGCCATGTCAGGACTCTTGCTTAGTTGGGAGGGACAACTCGGGATTCTCCTCGAGGCTTTGCAGGGCAATTGGGACGCCTCTCCAGCTGAGACGGAAGACCAAGGGTCCCTTTCCACGTGCCACAGGAATCCTGGGTCTCCTATCAAGTTTCACGAGGAGTCAGGCATCGTCTCCTTTGGAGGCACTGATCTCCGCATACCTCTGGAGTTTTCAAAGGATTTGAGGCCTCCTGTCGCGATGAGGTGGGGAACTAGGTCTTTCTCTGTGGTCTCCACAGGGGATTCAGACACCCTTTCGTCTTGGGAGATGCAAGACGAGCCTGCATTCCAGTCACTGCAGGGATATCCGGCCTTATTTCGAGTCAGGGCATCGCGGTGTCCATTCCACTTGAGGCCGCAAAATCAGGGTCCCTCTCACATACCTAGAGCTGAGAGAAGCCTCCTCTTGAGGTGCTTGTGGTAAGGTGGTATTCCTCTGGAGTCGAAGCCAGGGACTAACCTCTCATCTCGAGTTGATTTTTGGTCCACGGAGCTCTTTCGTGTTGCTACAGTGACCTCAGGATCCCTCTATCCTTGAAACAGTGTTCTTGGGGTTTCTCTGGAGTGCCATGAAGGAAATCAAGGCTCCTTTCATGTGTGATGTGCAACACAGAATTGGTCTGCACGCAGTGCAGGGGAATCGGGCCTCATCTCGCGGCGAGGGGAAATCTCATGGTTTTTCTCGAGTTGCGGCGGGAACCTGGGGTATATTCTCGAGTTACGACGGGGATGGCCCTTCCACACACGTGTGTGTTCAGCCACGTCAGGACTCTTGCCTAGTTGCGAGACACAACTCGGGATTCTCCTCGAGGCTTGGCAAGGCAATTGGGACGCCTCTCCAGCTGAGGCGGGAGACCAAGGGTCCCTTTCCACGTGCCACAGGAATCCTGGGACTCCTATCAAGTTTCACGAGGAGTCAGGCATCGTCTCCTTTGGAGGCACTGATCTCCACGTACATCTGGAGTTTTCAAAGGATGTGAGGCCTCCGGTCGCGATGAGGTGGGGAACTAGGTCTTTCTCTGTGGTCTCCACAGGGGATTCAGACATCCTTTCATCTTGGGAGATGCAAGACGAGCCTGCATTCAAGTCACTGCAGGGATATCCAGCCTTATTTCGCGTCAGGGCATCGCGGTGTCCATTCCACTTGAGGCCGTAAACTCAGGGTCCCTCTCACATACCTAGAGCTGAGAGAAGCCTACTCTTGAGGTGCTTGTGGTAAGGTGGTATTCCTCAGGAGTCGAAGCCAGGGACTAACCTCTCATCTCCTGTTGATTCTTGGTCCACGGAGCTCTTTCGTGTTGCTACAGTGACCTCAGGATCCCTCTAGCCTTGAAACAGTGTTCTTGGGGTTTCTCTGGAGTGCCATCAAGGAAATCAAGGCTCCTTTCATGTGTGATGTGCAACACGGAATTGCTCTGCACGCAGTGCAGGGGAATCGGGCCTCATCTCGCGGCGAGGGGGAAGTCTCATGGTTTTTCTCGAGTTGCGGCGGGAACCTGGGGTATATTCTCGAGTTACGACGGGGATGGCCCTTCCACACACGTGTTTGTTCAGCCACTTCAGGACTCTTGCCTAGTTGCGAGACACAACTCGGGATTCTCCTCGAGGCTTGGCAAGGCAATTGGGACGCCTCTCCAGCTGAGGCGGGAGACCAAGGGTCCCTTTCCACGTGCCACAGGAATCCTGGGACTCCTATCAAGTTTCACGAGGAGTCAGGCATCGTCTCCTTTGGAGGCACTGATCTCCGCGTACCTCTGGAGTTTTCAAAGGATGTGAGGCCTCCGGTCGCGATGAGGTGGGGAACTAGGTCTTTCTCTGTGGTCTCCACAGGGGATTCAAACATCCTTTCATCTTGGGAGATGCAAGACGAGCCTGCATTCAAGTCACTGCAGGGATATCCAGCCTTATTTCGCGTCAGGGCATCGCGGTGTCCATTCCACTTGAGGCCGCAAACTCAGGGTCCCACTCACATACCTAGAGCTGAGAGAAGCCTCCTCTTGAGGTGCTTGTGGTAAGGTGGTATTCCTCAGGAGTCGAAGCCAGGGACTAACCTCTCATCTCGAGTTGATTTTTGGCCCACGGAGCTCTTTCGTGTTGCTACAGTGACGTCAGGATCCCTCTAGCCTTGAAACAGTGTTCTTGGGGTTTCTCTGGAGTGCCATCAAGGAAATCAAGGCTCCTATCATGTGTGATGTGCAACACGGAATTGCTCTGCACGCAGTGCAGGGGAATCGGGCCTCATCTCGCAGCGAGGGGGAAGTCTCATGGTTTTTCTTGAGTTGCGGCGGGAACCTGGGGTATATTCTCGAGTTACGACGGGGATGGACCTTCCACCCACGTGTTTCTTCAGCGACGTCAGGACTCCTGCCTAGTTGCGAGGGACAACTCTGGATTCTCCTCGAGGCTTGGCAGGGCAATTGGGACGCCTCTCCAGCTGAGGCGGGAGACCAAGTGTCCCTTTCCAAGTGCCACAGGAATCCTGGGACTCCTATCAAGTTTCACGAGAAGTCAGGCAACGTCTCCTTTGGAGGCACTGATCTCCGCGTACCTCTGGAGTTTTCAAAGGATGTGAGGCTATCGGTCGCGATGAGGTGGGGAACTAAGTCTTTCTCTGTGCTTTCCACAGGGGATTCAGACATCCTTTCGTCTTGGGAGATGGAAGACGAGCCTGCATTGAAGTCACTGCAGGGATATCCGGCCTTATTTCGAGTCAGGGCATCGCGGTGTCCATTCCACTTGAGGCCGCAAACTCAGGGTCCCTCTCACATACCTAGAGCTGAGAGAAGCCTCCTCTTGAGGTGCTTGTGGTAAGGTGGTATTCCTCTGGAGACGAATCCCGGGACTAACCTCTCTTTTCGAGTTGATTTTTGGTCCACAGAGTTCTTTCGTGTTGCTACAGTGACCTCAGGATCCCTCTATCCTTGAAACAGTGTTCTTGGGGTTTCTCTGGAGTGCCATCAAGGAAATCAAGGCTCCTTTCATGTGTGATGTGCAAGACGGAATTGCTCTGCACGCAGTACAGGGGAATCGGGCCTCATCTCGCATCGAGGGGGAAGTCTCATGGTTTTTCTCGAGTTGCGGCGGGAACCTGGGGTATATTCTCGAGTTACGACGGGGATGGCCCTTCCACCCACGTGTTTGTTCAGCCACGTCAGGACTCCTGCCTAGTTGCGAGGGACAACTCGGGATTCTCCTCGAGGCTTGGCAGGGCAATTGGAACGCCTCTCCAGCTGAGGCGGGAGACCAAGGGTCCCTTTCCACGTGCCACAAGAATCCTGGGACTTCTATCAAGTTTCACGAGGAGTCAGGCATCGTCTCCTTTGGAGGCACTGATCTCCGCGTACCTCTGGAGTTTTCAAAGGATGTGAGGCATCCGGTCGCGATGAGGTGGGGAACTAGGTCTTTCTCTGTGGTCTCCACAGGGGATTCAGACATCCTTTCGGCTTGGGAGATGCAAGACGAGCCTGCATTCAAGTCACTGCAGGGATATCCGGCCTTATTTCGAGTCAGGGCATCGCGGTGTCCATTCCACTTGAGGCCGCAAGCTCAGGATCCCTCTCACATACCTAGAGCTGAGAGAAGCCTCCTCTTGAGGTGCTTGTGGTAAGGTGGTATTCCTCAGGAGTCGAAGCCAGGGACTAACCTCTCATCTCGTGTTGATTCTTGGTCCACGGAGCTCTTTCGTGTTGCTACAGTGACCTCAGGATCCCTCTAGCCTTGAAACAGTGTTCTTGGGGTTTCTCTGGAGTGCCATCAAGGAAATCAAGGCTCCTTTCATGTGTGATGTGCAACACGGAATTGCTCTGCACGCAGTGCAGGGGAATCGGGCCTCATCTCGCGGCGAGGGGGAAGTCTCATGGTTTTTCTCGAGTTGTGGCGGGAACCTGGGGTATATTCTCGAGTTACGACGGGGATGGCCCTTCCACACACGTGTGTGTTCAGCCATGTCAGGACTCCTGCCTAGTTGCGAGGGACAACTCGGGATTCTCCTCGAAGCTTTGCAGGGCAATTGGGACGCCTCCCCAGCTGAGACGGGAGACCAAGAGTCCCTTTCCACGTGCCACAGGAATCCTGGGTCTCCTATCAAGTTTCACGAGGAGTCAGGCATCGTCTCCTTTGGAGGCACTGATCTCCGCATACCTCTGGAGTTTTCAAAGGATTTGAGGCCTCCTGTCGCGATGAGGTGGGGAACTAGGTCTTTCTCTGTGGTCTCCACAGGGGATTCAGACACCCTTTCGTCTTGGGAGATGCAAGACGAGCCTGCATTCCAGTCACTGCAGGGATATCCGGCCTTATTTCGCGTCAGGGCATCGCGGTGTCCATTCCACTTGAGGCCACAAACTCAGGGTCCCTCTCACATACCTAGAGCTGAGAGAAGCCTCCTCTTGACGTGCTTGTGGTAAGGTGGTATTCCTCTGGAGTCGAAGCCAGGGACTAACCTCTCATCTCGAGTTGATTTTTGGCCCACGGAGCTCTTTCGTGTTGCTACAGTGACCTCAGGATCCCTCTAGCCTTGAAACAGTGTTCTTGGGGTTTCTCTGGAGTGCCATCAAGGAAATCAAGGCTCCTATCATGTGTGATGTGCAACACGGAATTGCTCTGCACGCAGTGCAGGGGAATCGGGCCTCATCTCGCGGCGAGGGGGAAGTCTCATGGTTTTTCTCGAGTTGCGGCGGGAACCTGGGGTATATTCTCGAGTTACGACGGGGATGGCCCTTCCACCCACGTGTTTCTTCAGCGACGTCAGGACTCCTGCCTAGTTGCGAGGGACAACTCTGGATTCTCCTCGAGGCTTGGCAGGGCAATTGGGACGCCTCTCCAGCTGAGGCAGGAGACCAAGTGTCCCTTTCCAAGTGCCACAGGAATCCTGGGACTCCTATCAAGTTTCACGAGGAGTCAGGCATCGTCTCCTTTGGAGGCACTGATCTCTGCGTACCTCTGGAGTTTTCAAAGGATGTGAGGCTATCGGTCGCGATGAGGTGGGGAACTAAGTCTTTCGCTGTGCTTTCCACAGGGGATTCAGACATCCTTTCGTCCTGGGAGATGCAAGACGAGCCTGCATTCCAGTCACTGCAGGGATATCCGGCCTTATTTCGAGTCAGGGCATCGCGGTGTCCATTCCACTTGAGGCCGCAAACTCAGGGTCCCTCTCACATACCTAGAGCTGAGAGAAGCCTCCTCTTGAGGTGCTTGTGGTAAGGTGGTATTCCTCTGGAGACGAATCCAGGGACTAACCTCTTTTTTCGAGTTGATTTTTGGTCCACAGAGTTCTTTCGTGTTCCTACAGTGACCTCAGGATCCCTCTAGCCTTGAAACAGTGTTCTTGGGGTTTCTCTGGAGTGCCATCAAGGAAATCAAGGCTCCTTTCATGTGTGATGTGCAAGACGGAATTGCTGTGCACGCAGTACAGGGGAATCGGGCCTCAACTCGCATCGAGGGGGAAGTCTCATGGTTTTTCTCGAGTTGCGGCGGGAACCTGGGGTATATTCTCGAGTTACGACGGGGATGGCCCTTCCACCCACGTGTTTGTTCAGCCACGTCAGGACTCCTGCCTAGTTGCGAGGGACAACTCGGGATTCTCCTCGAGGCTTGGCAGGGCAATTGGAACGCCTCTCCAGCTGAGGCGGGAGACCAAGGGTCCCTTTCCACGTGCCACAAGAATCCTGGGACTCCTATCATGTTTCACGAGGAGTCAGGCATCGTCTCCTTTGGAGGCACTGATCTCCGCGTACCTCTGGAGTTTTCAAAGGATGTGAGGCCTCCGGTCGCGATGAGGTGGGGAACTAGGTCTTTCTCTGTGGTCTCCACAGGGGATTCAGACATCCTTTCATCTTGGGAGATGCAAGACGAGCCTGCATTCAAGTCACTGCAGGGATATCCAGCCTTATTTCGCGTCAGGGCATCGCGGTGTCCATTCCACTTGAGGCCGTAAACTCAGGGTCCCTCTCACATACCTAGAGCTGAGAGAAGCCTACTCTTGAGGTGCTTGTGGTAAGGTGGTATTCCTCAGGAGTCGAAGCCAGGGACTAACCTCTCATCTCCTGTTGATTCTTGGTCCACGGAGCTCTTTCGTGTTGCTACAGTGACCTCAGGATCCCTCTAGCCTTGAAACAGTGTTCTTGGGGTTTCTCTGGAGTGCCATCAAGGAAATCAAGGCTCCTTTCATGTGTGATGTGCAACACGGAATTGCTCTGCACGCAGTGCAGGGGAATCGGGCCTCATCTCGCGGCGAGGGGGAAGTCTCATGGTTTTTCTCGAGTTGCGGCGGGAACCTGGGGTATATTCTCGAGTTACGACGGGGATGGCCCTTCCACACACGTGTTTGTTCAGCCACTTCAGGACTCTTGCCTAGTTGCGAGACAGAACTCGGGATTCTCCTCGAGGCTTGGCAAGGCAATTGGGACGCCTCTCCAGCTGAGGCGGGAGACCAAGGGTCCCTTTCCACGTGCCACAGGAATCCTGGGACTCCTATCAAGTTTCACGAGGAGTCAGGCATCGTCTCCTTTGGAGGCACTGATCTCCGCGTACCTCTGGAGTTTTCAAAGGATGTGAGGCCTCCGGTCGCGATGAGGTGGGGAACTAGGTCTTTCTCTGTGGTCTCCACAGGGGATTCAGACATCCTTTCATCTTGGGAGATGCAAGACGAGCCTGCATTCAAGTCACTGCAGGGATATCCAGCCTTATTTCGCGTCAGGGCATCGCGGTGTCCATTCCACTTGAGGCCGCAAACTCAGGGTCCCTCTCACATACCTAGAGCTGAGAGAAGCCTACTCTTGAGGTGCTTGTGGTAAGGTGGTATTCCTCTGGAGTCGAAGCCAGGGACTAACCTCTCATCCCGAGTTTATTTTTGGCCCACGGAGCTCTTTCGTGTTGCTACAGTGACCTCAGGATCCCTCTAGCCTTGAAACAGTGTTCTTGGGGTTTCTCTGGAGTGCCATGAAGGAAATCAAGGCTCCTTTCATGTGTGATGTGCAACACGGAATTGCTCTGCACGCAGTGCAGGGGAATCGGGTCTCATCTCGCGGCGAGGGGGAAGTCTCATGGTTTTTCTCGAGTTGCGGCGGGAACCTGGGGTATATTCTCGAGTTACGACGGGGATGGCCCTTCCACCCACGTGTTTGTTCAGACACGTCAGGACTCCTGCCTAGTTGCGAGGGACAACTCTGGATTCTCCTCGAGGCTTGGCAGGGCAATTGGGACGCCTCTCCAGCTGAGGCGGGAGACCAAGTGTCCCTTTCCAAGTGCCACAGGAATCCTGGGACTCCTATCAAGTTTCACGAGGAGTCAGGCATCGTCTCCTTTGGAGGCACTGATCTCCGCGTACCTCTGGAATTTTCAAAGGATGTGAGGCCTCCGGTCGCGATGAGGTGGGGAACTAGGTCTTTCTCTGTGGTCTCCACAGGGGATTCAGACATCCTTTCATCTTGGGAGATGCAAGACGAGCCTGCATTCAAGTCACTGCAGGGATATCCAGCCTTATTTCGCGTCAGGGCATCGCGGTGTACATTCCACTTGAGGCCGCAAACTCAGGGTCCCTCTCACATACCTAGAGCTGAGAGAAGCCTCCTCTTGAGGTGCTTGTGGTAAGGTGGTATTCCTCTGGAGTCGAAGCCAGGGACTAACCTCTCATCTCGTGTTGATTCTTGGTCCACGGAGCTCTTTCCTGTTGCTACAGTGACCTCAGGATCCCTCTAGCCTTGAAACAGTGTTCTTGGGGTTTCTCTGGAGTGCCATGAAGGAAATCAAGGCTCCTTTCATGTGTGATGTGCAACACAGAATTGCTCTGCACGCAGTGCAGGGTAATCGGGCCTCATCTCGCAGCGAGGGGGAAGTCTCATGGTTTTTCTCGAGTTGAGGCGGGAACCTGGGGTATATTCTCGAGTTACGACGGGGATGGCCCTTCCACCCACGTGTTTCTTCAGCGACGTCAGGACTCCTGCCTAGTTGCGAGGGACAACTCGGGATTCTCCTCGAGGCTTTGCAGGGCAATTGGGACGCCTCTCCAGCTGAGGCGGGAGACCAAGTGTCCCTTTCCAAGTGCCACAGGAATCCTGGGACTCCTATCAAGTTTCACGAGAAGTCAGGCATCGTCTCCTTTGGAGGCACTGATCTCCGCGTACCTCTGGAATTTTCAAAGGATGTGAGGCTATCGGTCGCGATGAGGTGGGGAACTAAGTCTTTCTCTGTGCTTTCCACAGGGGATTCAGACATCCTTTCGTCCTGGGAGATGCAAGACGAGCCTGCATTGAAGTCACTGCAGGGATATCCAGCCTTATTTCGAGTCAGGGCATCGCGGTGTCCATTCCACTTGAGGCCGCAAACTCAGGGTCCCTCTCACATACCTAGAGCTGAGAGAAGCCTCCTCTTGAGGTGCTTGTGGTAAGGTGGTATTCCTCTGGAGACGAATCCAGGGACTAACCTCTCTTTTCGAGTTGATTTTTGGTCCACAGAGTTCTTTCGTGTTGCTACAGTGACCTCAGGATCCCTCTATCCTTGAAACAGTGTTCTTGGGGTTTCTCTGGAGTGCCATCAAGGAAATCAAGGCTCCTTTCATGTGTGATGTGCAAGACGGAATTGCTCTGCACGCAGTACAGGGGAATCGGGCCTCATCTCACATCGAGGGGGAAGTCTCATGGTTTTTCTCGAGTTGCGGCGGGAACCTGGGGTATATTCTCGAGTTACGACGGGGATGGCCCTTCCACACACGTGTGTGTTCAGCCATGTCAGGACTCTTGCTTAGTTGCGAGGGACAACTCGGGATTCTCCTCGAGGCTTTGCAGGGCAATTGGGACGCCTCTCCACCTGAGACGGAAGACCAAGGGTCCCTTTCCACGTGCCACAGGAATCCTGGGTCTCCTATCAAGTTTCACGAGGAGTCAGGCATCGTCTCCTTTGGAGGCACTGATCTCCGCATACCTCTGGAGTTTTCAAAGGATTTGAGGCCTCCTGTCGCGATGAGGTGGGGAACTAGGTCTTTCTCTGTGGTCTCCACAGGGGATTCAGACACCCTTTCGTCTTGGGAGATGCAAGACGAGCCTGCATTCCAGTCACTGCAGGGATATCCGGCCTTATTTCGAGTCAGGGCATCGCGGTGTCCATTCCACTTGAGGCCGCAAAATCAGGGTCCCTCTCACATACCTAGAGCTGAGAGAAGCCTCCTCTTGAGGTGCTTGTGGTAAGGTGGTATTCCTCTGGAGTCGAAGCCAGGGACTAACCTCTCATCTCGAGTTGATTTTTGGTCCACGGAGCTCTTTCGTGTTGCTACAGTGACCTCAGGATCCCTCTATCCTTGAAACAGTGTTCTTGGGGTTTCTCTGGAGTGCCATGAAGGAAATCAAGGCTCCTTTCATGTGTGATGTGCAACACAGAATTGGTCTGCACGCAGTGCAGGGGAATCGGGCCTCATCTCGCGGCGAGGGGAAATCTCATGGTTTTTCTCGAGTTGCGGCGGGAACCTGGGGTATATTCTCGAGTTACGACGGGGATGGCCCTTCCACACACGTGTTTGTTCAGCCACGTCAGGACTCTTGCCTAGTTGCGAGACACAACTCGGGATTCTCCTCGAGGCTTGGCAAGGCAATTGGGACGCCTCTCCAGCTGAGGCGGGAGACCAAGGGTCCCTTTCCACGTGCCACAGGAATCCTGGGACTCCTATCAAGTTTCACGAGGAGTCAGGCATCGTCTCCTTTGGAGGCACTGATCTCCACGTACATCTGGAGTTTTCAAAGGATGTGAGGCCTCCGGTCGCGATGAGGTGGGGAACTAGGTCTTTCTCTGTGGTCTCCACAGGGGATTCAGACATCCTTTCATCTTGGGAGATGCAAGACGAGCCTGCATTCAAGTCACTGCAGGGATATCCAGCCTTATTTCGCGTCAGGGCATCGCGGTGTCCATTCCACTTGAGGCCGTAAACTCAGGGTCCCTCTCACATACCTAGAGCTGAGAGAAGCCTACTCTTGAGGTGCTTGTGGTAAGGTGGTATTCCTCAGGAGTCGAAGCCAGGGACTAACCTCTCATCTCCTGTTGATTCTTGGTCCACGGAGCTCTTTCGTGTTGCTACAGTGACCTCAGGATCCCTCTAGCCTTGAAACAGTGTTCTTGGGGTTTCTCTGGAGTGCCATCAAGGAAATCAAGGCTCCTTTCATGTGTGATGTGCAACACAGAATTGCTCTGCACGCAGTGCAGGGGAATCGGGCCTCATCTCGCGGCGAGGGGGAAGTCTCATGGTTTTTCTCGAGTTGCGGCGGGAACCTGGGGTATATTCTCGAGTTACGACGGGGATGGCCCTTCCACACACGTGTTTGTTCAGCCACTTCAGGACTCTTGCCTAGTTGCGAGACACAACTCGGGATTCTCCTCGAGGCTTGGCAAGGCAATTGGGACGCCTCTCCAGCTGAGGCGGGAGACCAAGGGTCCCTTTCCACGTGCCACAGGAATCCTGGGACTCCTATCAAGTTTCACGAGGAGTCAGGCATCGTCTCCTTTGGAGGCACTGATCTCCGCGTACCTCTGGAGTTTTCAAAGGATGTGAGGCCTCCGGTCGCGATGAGGTGGGGAACTAGGTCTTTCTCTGTGGTCTCCACAGGGGATTCAAACATCCTTTCATCTTGGGAGATGCAAGACGAGCCTGCATTCAAGTCACTGCAGGGATATCCAGCCTTATTTCGCGTCAGGGCATCGCGGTGTCCATTCCACTTGAGGCCGCAAACTCAGGGTCCCACTCACATACCTAGAGCTGAGAGAAGCCTCCTCTTGAGGTGCTTGTGGTAAGGTGGTATTCCTCAGGAGTCGAAGCCAGGGACTAACCTCTCATCTCGAGTTGATTTTTGGCCCACGGAGCTCTTTCGTGTTGCTACAGTGACGTCAGGATCCCTCTAGCCTTGAAACAGTGTTCTTGGGGTTTCTCTGGAGTGCCATCAAGGAAATCAAGGCTCCTATCATGTGTGATGTGCAACACGGAATTGCTCTGCACGCAGTGCAGGGGAATCGGGCCTCATCTCGCAGCGAGGGGGAAGTCTCATGGTTTTTCTTGAGTTGCGGCGGGAACCTGGGGTATATTCTCGAGTTACGACGGGGATGGACCTTCCACCCACGTGTTTCTTCAGCGACGTCAGGACTCCTGCCTAGTTGCGAGGGACAACTCTGGATTCTCCTCGAGGCTTGGCAGGGCAATTGGGACGCCTCTCCAGCTGAGGCGGGAGACCAAGTGTCCCTTTCCAAGTGCCACAGGAATCCTGGGACTCCTATCAAGTTTCACGAGAAGTCAGGCAACGTCTCCTTTGGAGGCACTGATCTCCGCGTACCTCTGGAGTTTTCAAAGGATGTGAGGCTATCGGTCGCGATGAGGTGGGGAACTAAGTCTTTCTCTGTGCTTTCCACAGGGGATTCAGACATCCTTTCGTCTTGGGAGATGGAAGACGAGCCTGCATTGAAGTCACTGCAGGGATATCCGGCCTTATTTCGAGTCAGGGCATCGCGGTGTCCATTCCACTTGAGGCCGCAAACTCAGGGTCCCTCTCACATACCTAGAGCTGAGAGAAGCCTCCTCTTGAGGTGCTTGTGGTAAGGTGGTATTCCTCTGGAGACGAATCCCGGGACTAACCTCTCTTTTCGAGTTGATTTTTGGTCCACAGAGTTCTTTCGTGTTGCTACAGTGACCTCAGGATCCCTCTATCCTTGAAACAGTGTTCTTGGGGTTTCTCTGGAGTGCCATCAAGGAAATCAAGGCTCCTTTCATGTGTGATGTGCAAGACGGAATTGCTCTGCACGCAGTACAGGGGAATCGGGCCTCATCTCGCATCGAGGGGGAAGTCTCATGGTTTTTCTCGAGTTGCGGCGGGAACCTGGGGTATATTCTCGAGTTACGACGGGGATGGCCCTTCCACCCACGTGTTTGTTCAGCCACGTCAGGACTCCTGCCTAGTTGCGAGGGACAACTCGGGATTCTCCTCGAGGCTTGGCAGGGCAATTGGAACGCCTCTCCAGCTGAGGCGGGAGACCAAGGGTCCCTTTCCACGTGCCACAAGAATCCTGGGACTTCTATCAAGTTTCACGAGGAGTCAGGCATCGTCTCCTTTGGAGGCACTGATCTCCGCGTACCTCTGGAGTTTTCAAAGGATGTGAGGCATCCGGTCGCGATGAGGTGGGGAACTAGGTCTTTCTCTGTGGTCTCCACAGGGGATTCAGACATCCTTTCGGCTTGGGAGATGCAAGACGAGCCTGCATTCAAGTCACTGCAGGGATATCCGGCCTTATTTCGAGTCAGGGCATCGCGGTGTCCATTCCACTTGAGGCCGCAAGCTCAGGATCCCTCTCACATACCTAGAGCTGAGAGAAGCCTCCTCTTGAGGTGCTTGTGGTAAGGTGGTATTCCTCAGGAGTCGAAGCCAGGGACTAACCTCTCATCTCGTGTTGATTCTTGGTCCACGGAGCTCTTTCGTGTTGCTACAGTGACCTCAGGATCCCTCTAGCCTTGAAACAGTGTTCTTGGGGTTTCTCTGGAGTGCCATCAAGGAAATCAAGGCTCCTTTCATGTGTGATGTGCAACACGGAATTGCTCTGCACGCAGTGCAGGGGAATCGGGCCTCATCTCGCGGCGAGGGGGAAGTCTCATGGTTTTTCTCGAGTTGTGGCGGGAACCTGGGGTATATTCTCGAGTTACGACGGGGATGGCCCTTCCACACACGTGTGTGTTCAGCCATGTCAGGACTCCTGCCTAGTTGCGAGGGACAACTCGGGATTCTCCTCGAAGCTTTGCAGGGCAATTGGGACGCCTCCCCAGCTGAGACGGGAGACCAAGAGTCCCTTTCCACGTGCCACAGGAATCCTGGGTCTCCTATCAAGTTTCACGAGGAGTCAGGCATCGTCTCCTTTGGAGGCACTGATCTCCGCATACCTCTGGAGTTTTCAAAGGATTTGAGGCCTCCTGTCGCGATGAGGTGGGGAACTAGGTCTTTCTCTGTGGTCTCCACAGGGGATTCAGACACCCTTTCGTCTTGGGAGATGCAAGACGAGCCTGCATTCCAGTCACTGCAGGGATATCCGGCCTTATTTCGCGTCAGGGCATCGCGGTTTCCATTTCACTTGAGGCCACAAACTCAGGGTCCCTCTCACATACCTAGAGCTGAGAGAAGCCTCCTCTTGAGGTGCTTGTGGTAAGGTGGTATTCCTCTGGAGTCGAAGCCAGGGACTAACCTCTCATCTCGAGTTGATTTTTGGCCCACGGAGCTCTTTCGTGTTGCTACAGTGACCTCAGGATCCCTCTAGCCTTGAAACAGTGTTCTTGGGGTTTCTCTGGAGTGCCATCAAGGAAATCAAGGCTCCTATCATGTGTGATGTGCAACACGGAATTGCTCTGCACGCAGTGCAGGGGAATCGGGCCTCATCTCGCGGCGAGGGGGAAGTCTCATGGTTTTTCTCGAGTTGCGGCGGGAACCTGGGGTATATTCTCGAGTTACGACGGGGATGGCCCTTCCACCCACGTGTTTCTTCAGCGACGTCAGGACTCCTGCCTAGTTGCGAGGGACAACTCTGGATTCTCCTCGAGGCTTGGCAGGGCAATTGGGACGCCTCTCCAGCTGAGGCAGGAGACCAAGTGTCCCTTTCCAAGTGCCACAGGAATCCTGGGACTCCTATCAAGTTTCACGAGGAGTCAGGCATCGTCTCCTTTGGAGGCACTGATCTCTGCGTACCTCTGGAGTTTTCAAAGGATGTGAGGCTATCGGTCGCGATGAGGTGGGGAACTAAGTCTTTCTCTGTGCTTTCCACAGGGGATTCAGACATCCTTTCGTCCTGGGAGATGCAAGACGAGCCTGCATTCCAGTCACTGCAGGGATATCCGGCCTTATTTCGAGTCAGGGCATCGCGGTGTCCATTCCACTTGAGGCCGCAAACTCAGGGTCCCTCTCACATACCTAGAGCTGAGAGAAGCCTCCTCTTGAGGTGCTTGTGGTAAGGTGGTATTCCTCTGGAGACGAATCCAGGGACTAACCTCTTTTTTCGAGTTGATTTTTGGTCCACAGAGTTCTTTCGTGTTCCTACAGTGACCTCAGGATCCCTCTAGCCTTGAAACAGTGTTCTTGGGGTTTCTCTGGAGTGCCATCAAGGAAATCAAGGCTCCTTTCATGTGTGATGTGCAAGACGGAATTGCTGTGCACGCAGTACAGGGGAATCGGGCCTCAACTCGCATCGAGGGGGAAGTCTCATGGTTTTTCTCGAGTTGCGGCGGGAACCTGGGGTATATTCTCGAGTTACGACGGGGATGGCCCTTCCACCCACGTGTTTGTTCAGCCACGTCAGGACTCCTGCCTAGTTGCGAGGGACAACTCGGGATTCTCCTCGAGGCTTGGCAGGGCAATTGGAACGCCTCTCCAGCTGAGGCGGGAGACCAAGGGTCCCTTTCCACGTGCCACAAGAATCCTGGGACTCCTATCATGTTTCACGAGGAGTCAGGCATCGTCTCCTTTGGAGGCACTGATCTCCGCGTACCTCTGGAGTTTTCAAAGGATGTGAGGCCTCCGGTCGCGATGAGGTGGGGAACTAGGTCTTTCTCTGTGGTCTCCACAGGGGATTCAGACATCCTTTCTTCTTGGGAGATGCAAGACGAGCCTGCATTCAAGTCACTGCAGGGATATCCGGCCTTATTTCGAGTCAGGGCATCGCGGTGTCCATTCCACTTGAGGCCGCAAACTCAGGATCCCTCTCACATACCTAGAGCTGAGAGAAGCCTCCTCTTGAGGTGCTTGTGGTAAGGTGGTATTCCTCAGGAGTCGAAGACAGGGACTAACCTCTCATCTCGTGTTGATTCTTGGTCCACGGAGCTCTTTCGTGTTGCTACAGTGACCTCAGGATCCCTCTAGCCTTGAAACAGTGTTCTTGGGGTTTCTCTGGAGTGCCATCAAGGAAATCAAGGCTCCATTCATGTGTGATGTGCAACACGGAATTGCTCTGCACGCAGTGCAGGGGAATCGGGCCTCATCTCGCGGCGAGGGGGAAGTCTCATGGTTTTTCTCGAGTTGCGGCGGGAACCTGGGGTATATTCTCGAGTTACGACGGGGATGGCCCTTCCACACACGTGTGTGTTCAGCCATGTCAGGACTCCTGCCTAGTTGCGAGGGACAACTCGGGATTCTCCTCGAGGCTTTGCAGGGCAATTGGGACGCCTCTCCAGCTGAGACGGGAGACCAAGGGTCCCTTTCCACGTGCCACAGGAATCCTGGGTCTCCTATCAAGTTTCACGAGGAGTCAGGCATCGTCTCCTTTGGAGGCACTGATCTCCGCATACCTCTGGAGTTTTCAAAGAATTTGAGGCCTCCTGTCGCGATGAGGTAGGGAACTAGGTCTTTCTCTGTGGTCTCCACAGGGGATTCAGACACCCTTTCGTCTTGGGAGATGCAAGACGAGCCTGCATTCCAGTCACTGCAGGGATATCCAGCCTTATTTCGAGTCAGGGCATCGCAGTGTCCATTCCACTTGAGGCCGCAAACTCAGGGTCCCTCTCACATACCTAGAGCTGAGAGAAGCCTCCTCTTGAGGTGCTTTTGGTAAGGTGGTATTCCTCAGGAGTCGAAGCCAGGGACTAACCTCTCATCTCGAGTTGATTTTTGGTCCACGGAGCTCTTTCGTGTTGCTACAGTGACCTCAGGATCCCTCTAGCCTTGAAACAGTGTTCTTGGGGTTTCTCTGGAGTGCCATGAAGGAAATCAAGGCTCCTTTCATGTGTGATGTGCAACACGGAATTGCTCTGCACGCAGTGCAGGGGAATCGGGCCTCATCTCGCGGCGAGGGGGAAGTCTCATGGTTTTTCTCGAGTTGCGGCGGGAACCTGGGGTATATTCTCGAGTTACGACGGGGATGGCCCTTCCACACACGTGTTTGTTCAGCCACGTCAGGACTCTTGCCTAGTTGCGAGACACAACTCGGGATTCTCCTCGAGGCTTGGCAAGGCAATTGGGACGCCTCTCCAGCTGAGGCGGGAGACCAAGGGTCCCTTTCAACGTGCCACAGGAATCCTGGGACTCCTATCAAGTTTCACGAGGAGTCAGGCATCGTCTCCTTTGGAGGCACTGATCTCCGCGTACCTCTGGAGTTTTCAAAGGATGTGAGGCCTCCGGTCGCCATGAGGTGGGGAACTAGGTCTTTCTCTGTGGTCTCCACAGGGGATTCAGACATCCTTTCATCTTGGGAGATGCAAGACGAGCCTGCATTCAAGTCACTGCAGGGATATCCAGACTTATTTCGCGTCAGGGCATCGCGGTGTCCATTCCACTTGAGGCCGCAAACTCAGGGTCCCTCTCACATACCTAGAGCTGAGAGAAGCCTCCTCTTGAGGTGCTTGTGGTAAGGTGGTATTCCTCTGGAGTCGAAGCCAGGGACTAACCTCTCATCCCGAGTTGATTTTTGGCCCACGGAGCTCTTTCGTGTTGCTACAGTGACCTCAGGATCCCTCTAGCCTTGAAACAGTGTTCTTGGGGTTTCTCTGGAGTGCCATCAAGGAAATCAAGGCTCCTTTCATGTGTGATGTGCAACACGGAATTGCTATGCACGCAGTGCAGGGGAATCGGGCCTCATCTCGCGGCGAGGGCGAAGTCTCATGGTTTTTCTCGAGTTGCGGCGGGAACCTGGGGTATATTCTCGAGTTACGACGGGGATGGCTCTTCCACCCACGTGTTTCTTCAGCGATGTCAGGACTCCTGCCTAGTTGCAAGGGACAACTCTGGATTCTCCTCGAGGCTTGGCAGGGCAATTGGGACGCCTCTCCAGCTGAGGCGGGAGACCAAGTGTCCCTTTCCAAGTGCCACAGGAATCCTGGGACTCCTATCAAGTTTCAGGAGGAGTCAGGCATCGTCTCCTTTGGAGGCACTGATCTCCGCGTACCTCTGGAGTTTTCAAAGGATGTGAGGCTATCGGTCGCGATGAGGTGGGGAACTAAGTCTTTCTCTGTGCTTTCCACAGGGGATTCAGACATCCTTTCGTCCTGGGAGATGCAAGACGAGCCTGCATTGAAGTCACTGCAGGGATATCCGGGTTTATTTCGAGTCAGGGCATCGCGGTGTCCATTCCACTTGAGGCCGCAAACTCAGGTACCTCTCACATATCAAGAGCTGAGAGAAGCCTCCTCTTGAGGTGCTTGTGGTAAGGTGGTATTCCTCTGGAGACGAATCCAGGGCCTAACCTCTCTTTTCGAGTTGATTTTTGGTCCACAGAGTTCTTTCGTGTTGCTACAGTGACCTCAGGATCCCTCTAGCCTTGAAACAGTGTTCTTGGGGTTTCTCTGGAGTGCCATCAAGGAAATCAAGGCTCCTTTCATGTGTGATGTGCAAGACGGAATTGCTCTGCACGCAGTGCAGGGGAATCGGGCCTCATCTCGCATCGAGGGGGAAGTCTCATGGTTTTTCTCGAGTTGCGGCGGGAACCTGGGGTATATTCTCGAGTTACGACGGGGATGGCCCTTCCACACACGTGTTTGTTCAACGACGTCAGGACTCTTGACTAGTTGCGAGACACAACTCGGGATTCTCCTCGAGGCTTGGCAGGGCAATTGGGACGCCTCTCCAGCTGAGGCGGGAGACCAAGGGTCCCTTTCCACGTGCCACAGGAATCCTGGGTCTCCTATCAAGTTTCACGAGGAGTCAGGCATCGTCTCCTTTGGAGGCACTGATCTCCGCATACCTCTGGAGTTTTCAAAGGATTTGAGGCCTCCTGTCGCGATGAGGTGGGGAACAAGGTCTTTCTCTGTGGTCTCCACAGGGGATTCAGACACCCTTTCGTCTTGGGAGATGCAAGACGAGCCTGCATTCCAGTCACTGCAGGGATATCCGGCCTTATTTCGAGTCAGGGCATCGCGGTGTCCATTCCACTTGAGGCCGCAAACTCAGGGTCCCTCTCACATACCTAGAGCTGAGAGAAGCCTCCTCTTGAGGTGCTTGTGGTAAGGTGGTATTCCTCTGGAGTCGAATCCAGGGACTAACCTCTCATCTCGAGTTGATTTTTGGTCCACGGAGCTCTTTCGTGTTGCTACAGTGACCTCAGGATCCCTCTAGCCTTGAAACAGTGTTCTTGGGTTTTCTCTGGAGTGCCATGAAGGAAATCAAGGCTCCTTTCATGTGTGATGTGCAACACAGAATTGCTCTGCACGCAGTGCAGGGGAATCGGGCCTCATCTCGCGGCGAGGGGGAAGTCTCATGGTTTTTCTCGAGTTGCGGCGGGAACCTGGGGTATATTCTCGAGTTACGACGGGGATGGCCCTTCCACCCACGTGTTTGTTCAGCCACGTCAGGACTCTTGCCTAGTTACGAGACACAACTCGGGAGTCTCCTCGAGGCTTGGCAAGGCAATTGGGACGCCTCTCCAGCTGAGGCGGGAGACCAAGGGTCCCTTTCCACGTGCCACAGGAATCCTGGGACTCCTATCAAGTTTCACGAGGAGTCAGGCATCGTCTCCTTTGGAGGCACTGATCTCCGCGTACCTCTGGAGTTTTCAAAGGATGTGAGGCCTCCGGTCGCGATGAGGTGGGGAACTAGGTCTTTCTCTGTGGTCTCCACAGAGGATTCAGACATCCTTTCATCTTGGGAGATGCAAGACGAGCCTGCATTCAAGTCACTGCAGGGATATCCAGCCTTATTTCGCGTCAGGGCATCGCGGTGTCCATTCCACTTGAGGCCGCAAACTCAGGGTCCCTCTCACATACCTAGAGCTGAGAGAAGCCTCCTCTTGAGGTGCTTGTGGTAAGGTGGTATTCCTCTGGAGTCGAAGCCAGGGACTAACCTCTCATCTCGAGTTGATTTTTGGCCCACGGAGCTCTTTCGTGTTGCTACAGTGACCTCAGGATCCCTCTAGCCTTGAAACAGTGTTCTTGGGGTTTCTCTGGAGTGCCATCAAGGAAATCAAGGCTCCTTTCATGTGTGATGTGCAACACGGAATTGCTATGCACGCAGTGCAGGGGAATCGGGCCTCATCTCGCGGCGAGGGGGAAGTCTCATGGTTTTTCTCGAGTTGCGGCGGGAACCTGGGGTATATTCTCGAGTTACGACGGGGATGGCTCTTCCACCCACGCGTTCCTTCAGCGACGTCAGGACTCCTGCCTAGTTGCAAGGGACAACTCTGGATTCTCCTCGAGGCTTGGCAGGGCAATTGGGACGCCTCTCCAGCTGAGGCGGGAGACCAAGTGTCCCTTTCCAAGTGCCACAGGAATCCTGGGACTCCTATCAAGTTTCACGAGGAGTCAGGCATCGTCTCCTTTGGAGGCCCTGATCTCCGCGTACCTCTGGAGTTTTCAAAGGATGTGAGGCTATCGGTCGCGATGAGGTGGGGAACTAAGTCTTTCTCTGTGCTTTCCACAGGGGATTCAGACATCCTTTCGTCCTGGGAGATGCAAGACGAGCCTGCATTGAAGTCACTGCAGGGATATCCGGGTTTATTTCGAGTCAGGGCATCGCGGTGTCCATTCCACTTGAGGCCGCAAACTCAGGGTCCCTCTCACATATCAAGAGCTGAGAGAAGCCTCCTCTTGAGGTGCTTGTGGTAAGGTGGTATTCCTCTGGAGACGAATCCAGGGACTAACCTCTCTTTTCGAGTTGATTTTTGGTCCACAGAGTTCTTTCGTGTTGCTACAGTGACCTCAGGATCCCTCTAGCCTTGAAACAGTGTTCTTGGGGTTTCTCTGGAGTGCCATCAAGGAAATCAAGGCTCCTTTCATGTGTGATGTGCAAGACGGAATTGCTCTGCACGCAGTGCAGGGGAATCGGGCCTCATCTCGCATCGAGGGGGAAGTCTCATGGTTTTTCTCGAGTTGCGGCGGGAACCTGGGGTATATTCTCGAGTTACGACGGGGATGGCCCTTCCACACACGTGTTTGTTCAACGACGTCAGGACTCTTACCTAGTTGCGAGACACAACTCGGGATTCTCCTCGAGGCTTGGCAAGGCAATTGGGACGCCTCTCCAGCTGAGGCGGGAGACCAAGGGTCCCTTTCCACGTGCCACAGGAATCCTGGGACTCCTACCAAGTTTCACGAGGAGTCAAGCATCGTCTCCTTTGGAGGCACTGATCTCCGCGTACCTCTGGAGTTTTCAAAGGATGTGAGGCCTCCGGTCGCGGTGAGGTGGGGAACTAGGTCTTTCTCTGTGGTCTCCACAGGGGATTCAGACATCCTTTCATCTTGGGAGATGCAAGACGAGCCTGCATTCAAGTCACTGCAGGGATATCCAGCCTTATTTCGCGTCAGGGCATCGCGGTGTCCATTCCACTTGAGGCCGCAAACTCAGGGTCCCTCTCACATACCTAGAGCTGAGAGAAACCTCCTCTTGAGGTGCTTGTGGTAAGGTGGTATTCCTCTGGAGTCGAAGCCAGGGACTAACCTCTCATCTTTTGTTGATTCTTGGTCCACGGAGCTCTTTCGTGTTGCTACAGTGACCTCAGGATCCCTCTATCCTTGAAACAGTGTTCTTGGGTTTTCTCTGGAGTGCCATCAAGGAAATCAAGGCTCCTTTCATGTGTGATGTGCAACACGGAATTGCTCTGCACGCAGTGCAGGGGAATCGGGCCTCATCTCGCGGCGAGGGGGAAGTCTCATGGTTTTTCTCGAGTTGCGGCGGGAACCTGGGGTATATTCTCGAGTTACGACGGGGATGGCCCTTCCACCCACGTGTGTGTTCAGCCATGTCAGGACTCCTGCCTAGTTGCGAGGGACAACTCGGGATTCTCCTCGAGGCTTTGCAGGGCAATTGGGACGCCTCTCCAGCTGAGGCGGGAGACCAAGGGTCCCTTTCCACGTGCCACAGGAATCCTGGGGCTCCTATCAAGTTTCACGAGGAGTCAGGCATCGTCTCCTTTGGAGGCACTGATCTCCGCATACCTCTGGAGTTTTCAAAGGATTTGAGGCCTCCTGTCGCGATGAGGTGGGGAACTAGGTCTTTCTCTGTGGTCTCCACAGGGGATTCAGACACCCTTTCGTCTTGGGAGATGCAAGACGAGCCTGCATTCCAGTCACTGCAGGGATATCCGGCCTTATTTCGAGTCAGGGCATCGCGGTGTCCATTCCACTTGAGGCCGCAAACTCAGGGTCCCTCTCACATACCTAGAGCTGAGAGAAGCCTCCTCTTGAGGTGCTTGTGGTAAGGTGGTATTCCTCTGGAGTCGAATCCAGGGACTAACCTCTCATTTCGAGTTGATTTTTGGTCCACGGAGCTCTTTCGTGTTGCTACAGTGACCTCAGGATCCCTCTATCCTTGAAACAGTGTTCTTGGGGTTTCTCTGGAGTGCCATGAAGGAAATCAAGGCTCCTTTCATGTGTGATGTGCAACACAGAATTGCTCTGCACGCAGTGCAGGGGAATCGGGCCTCATCTCGCGGCGAGGGGGAAGTCTCATGGTGTTTCTCGAGTTGCGGCGGGAACCTGGGGTATATTCTCGAGTTACGACGGGGATGGCCCTTCCACACACGTGTTTGTTCACCCACGTCAGGACTCTTGCCTAGTTATGAGACACAACTCGGGATTCTCCTCGAGGCTTGGCAAGGCAATTGGGACGCCTCTCCAGCTGAGGCGGGAGACCAAGGGTCCCTTTCCACGTGCCACAGGAATCCTGGGACTCCTATCAAGTTTCACGAGGAGTCAGGCATCGTCTCCTTTGGAGGCACTGATCTCCGCGTACCTCTGGAGTTTTCAAAGGATGTGAGGCCTCCGGTCGCGATGAGGTGGGGAACTAGGTCTTTCTCTGTGGTCTCCACAGGGGATTCAGACATCCTTTCATCTTGGGAGATGCAAGACGAGCCTGCATTCAAGTCACTGCAGGGATATCCAGCCTTATTTCGCGTCAGGGCATCGCGGTGTCCATTCCACTTGAGGCCGCAAACTCAGGGTCCCTCTCACATACCTAGAGCTGAGAGAAGCCTCCTCTTGAGGTGCTTGTGGTAAGGTGGTATTCCTCTGGAGTCGAAGCCAGGGACTAACCTCTCATCTGGAGTTGATTTTTGGTCCACGGAGCTCTTTCGTGTTGCTACAGTGACCTCAGGATCCCTCTAGCCTTGAAACAGTGTTCTTGGGGTTTCTCTGGAGTGCCATCAAGGAAATCAAGGCTCCTTTCATGTGTGATGTGCAACACGGAATTGCTCTGCACGCAGTGCAGGGGAATCGGGCCTCATCTCGCGGCCAGGGGGAAGTCTCATGGTTTTTCTCGAGTTGTGGCGGGAACCTGGGGTAAATTCTCGATTACGACGGGGATGGCCCTTCCACCCACGTGTTTCTTCAGCGATGTCAGGACTCCTGCCTAGTTGCGAGGGACAACTCTGGATTCTCCTCGAGGCTTGGCAGGGCAATTGGGACGCCTCTCCAGCTGAGGCGGGAGACCAAGGGTCCCTTTCCAAGTGCCACAGGAATCCTGGGACTCCTATCAAGTTTCACGAGGAGTCAGGCATCGTCTCCTTTGGAGGCACTGATCTCCGCGTACCTCTGGAGTTTTCAAAGGATGTGAGGCTATCGGTCGCGATGAGGTGGGGAACTAAGTCTTTCTCTGTGCTTTCCACAGGGGATTCAGACATCCTTTCGTCCTGGGAGATGCAAGACGAGCCTGCATTGAAGTCACTGCAGGGATATCCGGCCTTATTTCGAGTCAGGGCATCGCGGTGTCCATTCCACTTGAGGCCGCAAACTCAGGGTCCCTCTCACATACCTAGAGCTGAGAGAAGCCTCCTCTTGAGGTGTTTGTGGTAAGGTGGTATTCCTCTGGAGACGAATCCAGGGACTAACCTCTCTTTTCGAGTTGATTTTTGGTCCACAGAGTTCTTTCGTGTTGCTACAGTGACCTCAGGATCCCTCTATCCTTGAAACAGTGTTCTTGGGGTTTCTCTGGAGTGCCATCAAGGAAATCAAGGCTCCTTTCATGTGTGATGTGCAAGACGGAATTGCTCTGCACGCAGTACAGGGGAATCGGGCCTCATCTCACATCGAGGGGGAAGTCTCATGGTTTTTCTCGAGTTGCGGCGGGAACCTGGGGTATATTCTCGAGTTACGACGGGGATGGCCCTTCCAGACACGTGTGTGTTCAGCCATGTCAGGACTCTTGCTTAGTTGCGAGGGGCAACTCGGGATTCTCCTCGAGGCTTTGCAGGGCAATTGGGACGCCTCTCCACCTGAGACGGGAGACCAAGGGTCCCTTTCCACGTGCCACAGGAATCCTGGGTCTCCTATCAAGTTTCACGAGGAGTCAGGCATCGTCTCCTTTGGAGGCACTGATCTCCGCATACCTCTGGAGTTTTCAAAGGATTTGAGGCCTCCTGTCGCGATGAGGTGGGGAACTAGGTCTTTCTCTGTGGTCTCCACAGGGGATTCAGACACCCTTTCGTCTTGGGAGATGCAAGACGAGCCTGCATTCCAGTCACTGCAGGGATATCCGGCCTTATTTCGAGTCAGGGCATCGCGGTGTCCATTCCACTTGAGGCCGCAAAATCAGGGTCCCTCTCACATACCTAGAGCTGAGAGAAGCCTCCTCTTGAGGTGCTTGTGGTAAGGTGGTATTCCTCTGGAGTCGAAGCCAGGGACTAACCTCTCATCTCGAGTTGATTTTTGGTCCACGGAGCTCTTTCGTGTTGCTACAGTGACCTCAGGATCCCTCTATCCTTGAAACAGTGTTCTTGGGGTTTCTCTGGAGTGCCATGAAGGAAATCAAGGCTCCTTTCATGTGTGATGTGCAACACAGAATTGGTCTGCACGCAGTGCAGGGGAATCGGGCCTCATCTCGCGGCGAGGGGAAATCTCATGGTTTTTCTCGAGTTGCGGCGGGAACCTGGGGTATATTCTCGAGTTACGACGGGGATGGCCCTTCCACACACGTGTTTGTTCAGCCACGTCAGGACTCTTGCCTAGTTGCGAGACACAACTCGGGATTCTCCTCGAGGCTTGGCAAGGCAATTGGGACGCCTCTCCAGCTGAGGCGGGAGACCAAGGGTCCCTTTCCACGTGCCACAGGAATCCTGGGACTCCTATCAAGTTTCACGAGGAGTCAGGCATCGTCTCCTTTGGAGGCACTGATCTCCACGTACATCTGGAGTTTTCAAAGGATGTGAGGCCTCCGGTCGCGATGAGGTGGGGAACTAGGTCTTTCTCTGTGGTCTCCACAGGGGATTCAGACATCCTTTCATCTGGGGAGATGCAAGACGAGCCTGCATTCAAGTCACTGCAGGGATATCCAGCCTTATTTCGCGTCAGGGCATCGCGGTGTCCATTCCACTTGAGGCCGCAAACTCAGGGTCCCTCTCACATACCTAGAGCTGAGAGAAGCCTCCTCTTGAGGTGCTTGTGGTAAGGTGGTATTCCTCAGGAGTCGAAGCCAGGGACTAACCTCTCATCTCGAGTTGATTTTTTGCCCACGGAGCTCTTTCGTGTTGCTACAGTGACCTCAGGATCCCTCTAGCCTTGAAACAGTGTTCTTGGGGTTTCTCTGGAGTGCCATCAAGGAAATCAAGGCTCCTTTCATGTGTGATGTGCAACACGGAATTGCTCTGCACGCAGTGCAGGGGAATCGGACCTCATCTCGCAGCGAGGGGGAAGTCTCATGGTTTTTCTCGAGTTGCGGTGGGAACCTGGGGTATATTCTCGAGTTACGACGGGGATGGCCCTTCCACCCACGTGTTTCTTCAGCGACGTCAGGACTCCTGCCTAGTTGCGAGGGACAACTCTGGATTCTCCTCGAGGCTTGGCAGGGCAATTGGGACGACTCTCCAGCTGAGGCGGGAGACCAAGGGTCCCTTTCCAAGTGCCACAGGAATCCTGGGACTCCTAACAAGTTTCACGAGAAGTCAGGCATCGTCTCCTTTGGAGGCACTGATCTCCGCGTACCTCTGGAGTTTTCAAAGGATGTGAGGCTATCGGTCGCGATGAGGTGGGGAACTAAGTCTTTCTCTGTGCTTTCCACAGGGGATTCAGACATCCTTTCGTCTTGGGAGATGCAAGACGAGCCTGCATTGAAGTCACTGCAGGGATATCCGGCCTTATTTCGAGTCAGGGCATCGCGGTGTCCATTCCACTTGAGGCCGCAAACTCAGGGTCCCTCTCACATACCTAGAGCTGAGAGAAGTCTCCTCTTGAGGTGCTTGTGGTAAGGTGGTTTTCCTCTGGAGACGAATCCAGGGACTAACCTCACTTTTCGAGTTGATTTGTGGTCCACAGAGTTCGTTCGTGTTGCAACAGTGACCTCAGGATCCCTCTAGCCTTGAAACAGTGTTCTTGGGGTTTCTCTGGAGTGCCATCAAGGAAATCAAGGCTCCTTTCATGTGTGATGTGCAAGACGGAATTGCTCTGCACGCAGTGCAGGGGAATCGGGCCTCATCTCGCGGCGAGGGGGAAGTCTCATGGTTTTTCTCGAGTTGCGGCGGGAACCTGGGGTATATTCTCGAGTTACGACGGGGATGGCCCTTCCACCCACGTGTTTCTTCAGCGACGCCAGGACTCCTGCCTAGTAGCGAGGGACAACTCGGGATTCTCCTCGAGGCTTTGCAGGGCAATTGGGACGCCTCTCCAGCTGAGACGGGAGACCAAGGTTCCCTTTCCACGTGCCACAGGAATACTGGGTCTCCTATCAAGTTTCACGAGGAGTCAGGCATCGTCTCCTTTGGAGGCACTGATCTCCGCATACCTCTGGAATTTTCAAAGGATTTGAGGCCTCCTGTCGCGATGAGGTGGGGAACTAGGTCTTTCTCTGTGGTCTCCACAGGGGATTCAGACACCCTTTCGTCTTGGGAGATGCAAGACGAGCCTGCATTCCAGTCACTGCAGGGATATCCGGCCTTTTTTCGAGTCAGGGCATCGCGGTGTCCATTCCACTTGAGGCCACAAACTCAGGGTCCCTCTCACATACCTAGAGCTGAGAGAAGCCTCCTCTTGAGGTGCTTGTGGTAAGGTGGTATTCCTCTGGAGTCGAAGCCAGGGACTAACCTCTCATCTCGAGTTGATTTTTGGTCCACGGAGCTCTTTCGTGTTGCTATAGTGACCTCAGGATCCCTCTAGCCTTGAAACAGTGTTCTTGGGGTTTCTCTGGAGTGCCATCAAGGAAATCAAGGCTCCTTTCATGTGTGATGTGCAACACGGAATTGCTCTGCACGCAGTGCAGGGGAATCGGGCCTCATCTCGCGGCGAGGGGGAAGTCTCATGGTTTTTCTCGAGTTGCGGCGGGAACCTGGGGTATATTCTCGAGTTACGACGGGGATGGCCCTTCCACCCACGTGTTTCTTCAGCGACGCCAGGACTCCTGCCTAGTAGCGAGGGACAACTCGGGATTCTCCTCGAGGCTTTCCAGGGCAATTGGGACGCCTCTCCAGCTGAGACGGGAGACAAAGGGTCCCTTTCCACGTGCCACAGGAATACTGGGTCTCCTATCAAGTTTCACGAGGAGTCAGGCATCGTCTCCTTTGGAGGCACTGATCTCCGCATACCTCTGGAATTTTCAAAGGATTTGAGGCCTCCGGTCGCGATGAGGTGGGGAACTAGGTCTTTCTCTGTGGTCTCCACAGGGGATTCAGACACCCTTTCATCTTGGGAGATGCAAGACGAGCCTGCATTCCAGTCATTGCAGGGATATCCGGCCTTATTTCGAGTCAGGGCATCGCGGTGTCCATTCCACTTGAGGCCACAAACTCAGGGTCCCTCTCACATACCTAGAGCTGAGAGAAGCCTCCTCTTGAGGTGCTTGTGGTAAGGTGGTATTCCTCTGGAGTCGAAGCCAGGGACTAACCTCTCATCTCGAGTTGATTTTTGGTCCACGGAGCTCTTTCGTGTTGCTACAGTGACCTCAGGATCCCTTTAGCCTTGAAACAGTGTTCTTGGGGTTTCTCTGGAGTGCCATCAAGGAAATCAAGGCTCCTTTCATGTGTGATGTGCAACACGGAATTTCTCTGCACGCAGTGCAGGGGAATCGGGCCTCATCTCGCATCGAGGGGGAAGTCTCATGGTTTTTCTCGAGTTGCGGTGGGAAACGGGGGTATATTCTCGAGTTACGACGGGGATGGCCCTTCCACCCACGTGTTTGGTCAGCCACGTCAGGACTCCTGCCTACTTGCGAGGAACAACTCGGGATTCTCCTCGAGGCTTGGCAGGCAATTGGAACGCCTCTCCAGCTGAGGCGGGAGACCAAGGGTCCCTTTCCACGTGCCACAAGAATCCTGGGACTCCTATCAAGTTTCACGAGGAGTCAAGCATCGTCTCCTTTGGAGGCACTGATCTCCGCGTACCTCTTGAATTTTCAAAGGATGTGAGGCCTGCGGTCGCGATGAGGTGGGGAACTAGGTCTTTCTCTGTGGTCTCCACAGGGGATTCAGACATCCTTTCTTCTTGGGAGATGCAAGACGAGCCTGCATTCAAGTCACTGCAGGGATATCCGGCCTTATTTCGAGTCAGGGCATCGCGGTGTCCATTCCACTTGAGGCCGCAAACTCAGGATCCCTCTCACATACCTAGAGCTGAGAGAAGCCTCCTCTTGAGGTGCTTGTGGTAAGGTGGTATTCGTCAGGAGTCGAAGCTAGGGACTTACCTCTCATCTCGTGTTGATTCTTGGTCCACAGAGCTCTTTCGTGTTGCTACAGTGACCTCAGGATCCCTCTAGCCTTGAAACAGTGTTCTTGGGGTTTCTCTGGAGTGCCATCAAGGAAATCAAGGCTCCTTTCATGTGTGATGTGCAACACGGAATTGCTCTGCACGCAGTGCAGGGGAATCGGGCCTCATCTCGTGGCGAGGGGGAAGTCTCATGGTTTTTCTCGAGTTGCGGCGGGAACCTGGGGTATATTCTCGAGTTACGACGGGGATGGCCCTTCCACACACGTGTTAGTTCAGCCACTTCAGGACTCTTGCCTAGTTGCGAGACACAACTCGGGATTCTCCTCGAGGCTTGGCAAGGCAATTGGGACGCCTCTCCAGCTGAGGCGGGAGACCAAGGGTCCCTTTCCACGTGCCACAGGAATCCTGGGACTCCTATCAAGTTTCACGAGGAGTCAGGCATCGTCTCCTTTGGAGGCACTGATCTCCGCGTACCTCTGGAGTTTTCAAAGGATGTGAGGCCTCCGGTCGCGATGAGGTGGGGAACTAGGTCTTTCTCTGTGGTCTCCACAGGGGATTCAGACATCCTTTCTTCTTGGGAGATGCAAGACGAGCCTGCATTCAAGTCACTGCAGGGATATCCGGCCTTATTTCGAGTCAGGGCATCGCGGTGTCCATTCCACTTGAGGCCGCAAACTCAGGATCCCTCTCACATACCTAGAGCTGAGAGAAACCTCCTCTTGAGGTGCTTGTGGTAAGGTGGTATTCCTCAGGAGTCGAAGCCAGGGACTAACCTCTCATCTCGTGTTGATTCTTGGTCCACAGAGCTCTTTCGTGTTGCTACAGTGACCTCAGGATCCCTCTAGCCTTGAAACAGTGTTCTTGGGGTTTCTCTGGAGTGCCATCAAGGAAATCAAGGCTCCTTTCATGTGTGATGTGCAACACGGAATTGCTCTGCACGCAGTGCAGGGGAATCGGGCCTCATCTCGCGGCAAGGGGGAAGTCTCATGGTTTTTCTCGAGTTGCGGCGGGAACCTGGGGTATATTCTCGAGTTACGACGGGGATGGCCCTTCCACACACGTGTTTGTTCAGCCACTTCAGGACTCTTGCCTAGTTGCGAGACACAACTCGGGATTCTCCTCGAGGCTTGGCAAGGCAATTGGGACGCCTCTCCAGCTGAGGCGGGAGACCAAGGGTCCCTTTCCACGTGCCACAGGAATCCTGGGACTCCTATCAGGTTTCACGAGGAGTCAGGCATCGTCTCCTTTGGAGGCACTGATCTCCGCGTACCTCTGGAGTTTTCAAAGGATGTGAGGCCTCCGGTCGCGATGAGGTGGGGAACTAGGTCTTTCTCTGTGTTCTCCACAGGGGATTCAGACATCCTTTCATCTTGGGAGATGCAAGACGAGCCTGCATTCAAGTCACTGCAGGGATATCCAGCCTTATTTCGCGTCAGGGCATCGCGGTGTCCATTCCACTTGAGGCCGCAAACTCAGGGTCCCACTCACATACCTAGAGCTGAGAGAAGCCTCCTCTTGAGGTGCTTGTGGTAAGGTGGTATTCCTCAGGAGTCGAAGCCAGGGACTAACCTCTCTTTTCGAGTTGATTTTTGGCCCACAGAGTTCTTTCGTGTTGCTACAGTGACCTCAGGATCCCTCTAGCCTTGAAACAGTGTTCTTGGGGTTTCTCTGGAGTGCCATCAAGGAAATCAAGGCTCCTTTCATGTGTGATGTGCAAGACGGAATTGCTCTGCACGCAGTGCAGGGGAATCGGGCCTCATCTCGCGGCGAGGGGGAAGTCTCATGGTTTTTCTCGAGTTGCGGCGGGAACCTGGGGTATATTCTCGAGTTACGACGGGGATGGCCCTTCCACCCACGTGTTTCTTCAGCGACGCCAGGACTCCTGCCTAGTAGCGAGGGACAACTCGGGATTCTCCTCGAGGCTTTGCAGGGCAATTGGGACGCCTCTCCAGCTGAGACGGGAGACCAAGGTTCCCTTTCCACGTGCCACAGGAATACTGGGTCTCCTATCAAGTTTCACGAGGAGTCAGGCATCGTCTCCTTTGGAGGCACTGATCTCCGCATACCTCTGGAATTTTCAAAGGATTTGAGGCCTCCTGTCGCGATGAGGTGGGGAACTAGGTCTTTCTCTGTGGTCTCCACAGGGGATTCAGACACTCTTTCGTCTTGGGAGATGCAAGACGAGCCTGCATTCCAGTCACTGCAGGGATATCCGGCCTTTTTTCGAGTCAGGGCATCGCGGTGTCCATTCCACTTGAGGCCACAAACTCAGGGTCCCTCTCACATACCTAGAGCTGAGAGAAGCCTCCTCTTGAGGTGCTTGTGGTAAGGTGGTATTCCTCTGGAGTCGAAGCCAGGGACTAACCTCTCATCTCGAGTTGATTTTTGTCCACGGAGCTCTTTCGTGTTGCTATAGTGACCTCAGGATCCCTCTAGCCTTGAAACAGTGTTCTTGGGGTTTCTCTGGAGTGCCATCAAGGAAATCAAGGCTCCTTTCATGTGTGATGTGCAACACGGAATTGCTCTGCACGCAGTGCAGGGGAATCGGGCCTCATCTCGCGGCGAGGGGGAAGTCTCATGGTTTTTCTCGAGTTGCGGCGGGAACCTGGGGTATATTCTCGAGTTACGACGGGGATGGCCCTTCCACCCACGTGTTTCTTCAGCGACGCCAGGACTCCTGCCTAGTAGCGAGGGACAACTCGGGATTCTCCTCGAGGCTTTCCAGGGCAATTGGGACGCCTCTCCAGCTGAGACGGGAGACAAAGGGTCCCTTTCCACGTGCCACAGGAATACTGGGTCTCCTATCAAGTTTCACGAGGAGTCAGGCATCGTCTCCTTTGGAGGCACTGATCTCCGCATACCTCTGGAATTTTCAAAGGATTTGAGGCCTCCGGTCGCGATGAGGTGGGGAACTAGGTCTTTCTCTGTGGTCTCCACAGGGGATTCAGACACCCTTTCATCTTGGGAGATGCAAGACGAGCCTGCATTCCAGTCATTGCAGGGATATCCGGCCTTATTTCGAGTCAGGGCATCGCGGTGTCCATTCCACTTGAGGCCACAAACTCAGGGTCCCTCTCACATACCTAGAGCTGAGAGAAGCCTCCTCTTGAGGTGCTTGTGGTAAGGTGGTATTCCTCTGGAGTCGAAGCCAGGGACTAACCTCTCATCTCGAGTTGATTTTTGGTCCACGGAGCTCTTTCATGTTGCTACAGTGACCTCAGGATCCCTTTAGCCTTGAAACAGTGTTCTTGGGGTTTCTCTGGAGTGCCATCAAGGAAATCAAGGCTCCTTTCATGTGTGATGTGCAACACGGAATTTCTCTGCACGCAGTGCAGGGGAATCGGGCCTCATCTCGCATCGAGGGGGAAGTCTCATGGTTTTTCTCGAGTTGCGGCGGGAAACGGGGGTATATTCTCGAGTTACGACGGGGATGGCCCTTCCACCCACGTGTTTGGTCAGCCACGTCAGGACTCCTGCCTACTTGCGAGGAACAACTCGGGATTCTCCTCGAGGCTTGGCAGGCAATTGGAACGCCTCTCCAGCTGAGGCGGGAGACCAAGGGTCCCTTTCCACGTGCCACAAGAATCCTGGGACTCCTATCAAGTTTCACGAGGAGTCAAGCATCGTCTCCTTTGGAGGCACTGATCTCCGCGTACCTCTTGAATTTTCAAAGGATGTGAGGCCTGCGGTCGCGATGAGGTGGGGAACTAGGTCTTTCTCTGTGGTCTCCACAGGGGATTCAGACATCCTTTCTTCTTGGGAGATGCAAGACGAGCCTGCATTCAAGTCACTGCAGGGATATCCGGCCTTATTTCGAGTCAGGGCATCGCGGTGTCCATTCCACTTGAGGCCGCAAACTCAGGATCCCTCTCACATACCTAGAGCTGAGAGAAGCCTCCTCTTGAGGTGCTTGTGGTAAGGTGGTATTCGTCAGGAGTCGAAGCTAGGGACTTACCTCTCATCTCGTGTTGATTCTTGGTCCACAGAGCTCTTTCGTGTTGCTACAGTGACCTCAGGATCCCTCTAGCCTTGAAACAGTGTTCTTGGGGTTTCTCTGGAGTGCCATCAAGGAAATCAAGGCTCCTTTCATGTGTGATGTGCAACACGGAATTGCTCTGCACGCAGTGCAGGGGAATCGGGCCTCATCTCGCGGCGAGGGGGAAGTCTCATGGTTTTTCTCGAGTTGCGGCGGGAACCTGGGGTATATTCTCGAGTTACGACGGGGATGGCCCTTCCACACACGTGTTAGTTCAGCCACTTCAGGACTCTTGCCTAGTTGCGAGACACAACTCGGGATTCTCCTCGAGGCTTGGCAAGGCAATTGGGACGCCTCTCCAGCTGAGGCGGGAGACCAAGGGTCCCTTTCCACGTGCCACAGGAATCCTGGGACTCCTATCAAGTTTCACGAGGAGTCAGGCATCGTCTCCTTTGGAGGCACTGATCTCCGCGTACCTCTGGAGTTTTCAAAGGATGTGAGGCCTCCGGTCGCGATGAGGTGGGGAACTAGGTCTTTCTCTGTGGTCTCCACAGGGGATTCAGACATCCTTTCTTCTTGGGAGATGCAAGACGAGCCTGCATTCAAGTCACTGCAGGGATATCCGGCCTTATTTCGAGTCAGGGCATCGCGGTGTCCATTCCACTTGAGGCCGCAAACTCAGGATCCCTCTCACATACCTAGAGCTGAGAGAAACCTCCTCTTGAGGTGCTTGTGGTAAGGTGGTATTCCTCAGGAGTCGAAGCCAGGGACTAACCTCTCATCTCGTGTTGATTCTTGGTCCACAGAGCTCTTTCGTGTTGCTACAGTGACCTCAGGATCCCTCTAGCCTTGAAACAGTGTTCTTGGGGTTTCTCTGGAGTGCCATCAAGGAAATCAAGGCTCCTTTCATGTGTGATGTGCAACACGGAATTGCTCTGCACGCAGTGCAGGGGAATCGGGCCTCATCTCGCGGCGAGGGGGAAGTCTCATGGTTTTTCTCGAGTTGCGGCGGGAACCTGGGGTATATTCTCGAGTTACGACGGGGATGGCCCTTCCACACACGTGTTTGTTCAGCCACTTCAGGACTCTTGCCTAGTTGCGAGACACAACTCGGGATTCTCCTCGAGGCTTGGCAAGGCAATTGGGACGCCTCTCCAGCTGAGGCGGGAGACCAAGGGTCCCTTTCCACGTGCCACAGGAATCCTGGGACTCCTATCAGGTTTCACGAGGAGTCAGGCATCGTCTCCTTTGGAGGCACTGATCTCCGCGTACCTCTGGAGTTTTCAAAGGATGTGAGGCCTCCGGTCGCGATGAGGTGGGGAACTAGGTCTTTCTCTGTGTTCTCCACAGGGGATTCAGACATCCTTTCATCTTGGGAGATGCAAGACGAGCCTGCATTCAAGTCACTGCAGGGATATCCAGCCTTATTTCGCGTCAGGGCATCGCGGTGTCCATTCCACTTGAGGCCGCAAACTCAGGGTCCCACTCACATACCTAGAGCTGAGAGAAGCCTCCTCTTGAGGTGCTTGTGGTAAGGTGGTATTCCTCAGGAGTCGAAGCCAGGGACTAACCTCTCATCTCGAGTTGATTTTTGGCCCACAGAGTTCTTTCGTGTTGCTACAGTGACCTCAGGATCCCTCTATCCTTGAAACAGTGTTCTTGGGGTTTCTCTGGAGTGCCATCAAGGAAATCAAGGCTCCTTTCATGTGTGATGTGCAACACGGAATTGCTCTGCACGCAGTACAGGGGAATCGGGCCTCATCTCGCGGCGAGGGGGAAGTCTCATGGTTTTTCTCGAGTTGCGGCGGGAACCTGGGGTATATTCTCGAGTTACGACGGGGATGGCCCTTCCACCCACGTGTTTGTTCAGCCACGTCAGGACTCCTGCCTAGTTGCGAGGGACAACTCGGGATTCTCCTCGAGGCTTGGCAGGGAAATTGGAACGCCTCTCCAGCTGAGGCGGGAGACCAAGGGTCCCTTTCCACGTGCCACAAGAATCCTGGGACTCCTATCAAGTTTCACGAGGAGTCAGGCATCGTCTCCTTTGGAGGCACTGATCTCCGCGTACCTCTGGAGTTTTCAAAGGATGTGAGGCATCCGGTCGCGATGAGGTGGGGAACTAGGTCTTTCTCTGTGGTCTCCACAGGGGATTCAGACATCCTTTCTTCTTGGGAGATGCAAGACGAGCCTGCATTCAAGTCACTGCAGGGATATCCGGCCTTATTTCGAGTCAGGGCATCGCGGTGTCCATTCCACTTGAGGCCGCAAGCTCAGGATCCCTCTCACATACCTAGAGCTGAGAGAAGCCTCCTCTTGAGGTGCTTGTGGTAAGGTGGTATTCCTCAGGAGTTGAAGCCAGGGACTAACCTCTCATCTCGTGTTGATTCTTGGTCCACGGAGCTCTTTCGTGTTGCTACAGTGACCTCAGGATCCCTCTAGCCTTGAAACAGTGTTCTTGGGGTTTCTCTGGAGTGCCATCAAGGAAATCAAGGCTCCTTTCATGTGTGATGTGCAACACGGAATTGCTCTGCACGCAGTGCAGGGGAATCGGGCCTCATCTCGCGGCGAGGGGGAAGTCTCATGGTTTTTCTCGAGTTGCGGCGGGAACCTCGGGTATATTCTCGAGTTACGACGGGGATGGCCCTTCCACACACGTGTGTGTTCAGCCATGTCAGGACTCCTGCCTAGTTGCGAGGGACAACTCGGGATTCTCCTCGAAGCTTTGCAGGGCAATTGGGACGCCTCCCCAGCTGAGACGGGAGACCAAGGGTCCCTTTCCACGTGCCACAGGAATCCTGGGTCTCCTATCAAGTTTCACGAGGAGTCAGGCATCGTCTCCTTTGGAGGCACTGATCTCCGCATACCTCTGGAGTTTTCAAAGGATTTGAGGCCTCTTGTCGCGATGAGATGGGGAACTAGGTCTTTCTCTGTGGTCTCCACAGGGGATTCAGACACCCTTTCGTCTTGGGAGATGCAAGACGAGCCTGCATTCAAGTCACTGCAGGGATATCCGGCCTTATTTCGAGTCAGGGCATCGCGGTGTCCATTCCACTTGAGGCCGCAAACTCAGGGTCCCTCTCACATACCTAGAGCTGAGAGAAGCCTCCTCTTGAGGTGCTTGTGGTAAGGTGGTATTCTTCTGGAGTCGAAGCCAGGGACTAACCTCTCATCTCGAGTTGATTTTTGGCCCACGGAGCTCTTTCGTGTTGCTACAGTGACTCAGGATCCCTCTAGCCTTGAAACAGTGTTCTTGGGGTTTCTCTGGAGTGCCATCAAGGAAATCAAGGCTCCTATCATGTGTGATGTGCAACACGGAATTGCTCTGCACGCAGTGCAGGGGAATCGGGCCTCATCTCGCGGCGAGGGGGAAGTCTCATGGTTTTTCTCGAGTTGCGGCGGGAACCTGGGGTATATTCTCGAGTTACGACGGGGATGGCCCTTCCACCCACGTGTTTCTTCAGCGACGTCAGGACTCCTGCCTAGTTGCGAGGGACAACTCTGGATTCTCCTCGAGGCTTGGCAGGGCAATTGGGACGCCTCTCCAGCTGAGGCAGGAGACCAAGTGTCCCTTTCCAAGTGCCACAGGAATCCTGGGACTCCTATCAAGTTTCACGAGGAGTCAGGCATCGTCTCCTTTGGAGGCACTGATCTCCGCGTACCTCTGGAGTTTTCAAAGGATGTGAGGCTATCGGTCGCGATGAGGTGGGGAACTAAGTCTTTCTCTGTGCTTTCCACAGGGGATTCAGACATCCTTTCGTCCTGGGAGATGCAAGACGAGCCTGCATTCCAGTCACTGCAGGGATATCCGGCCTTATTTCGAGTCAGGGCATCGCGGTGTCCATTCCACTTGAGGCCGCAAACTCAGGGTCCCTCTCACATACCTAGAGCTGAGAGAAACCTCCTCTTGAGGTGCTTGTGGTAAGGTGGTATTCCTCTGCAGTCGAAGCCAGGGACTAACCTCTCATCTCGAGTTGATTTTTGGTCCACGGAGTTCTTTCGTGTTGCTACAGTGACCTCAGGATCCCTCTAGCCTTGAAACAGTGTTCTTGGGGTTTCTCTGGAGTGCCATGAAGGAAATCAAGGCTCCTTTCATGTGTGATGTGCAACACAGAATGGCTCTGCACGCAGTGCAGGGGAATCGGGCCTCATCTCGCGGCGAGGGGGAAGTCTCATGGTTTTTCTCGAGTTGCGGCGGGAACCTGGGGTATATTCTCGAGTTACGACGGGGATGGCCCTTCCACACACGTGTTTGTTCAGCCACGTCAGGACTCTTGCCTAGTTGCGAGACACAACTCGGGATTCTCCTCGAGGCTTGGCAAGGCAATTGGGACGCCTCTCCAGCTGAGGCGGGAGACCAAGGGTCCCTTTCAACGTGCCACAGGAATCCTGGGACTCCTATCAAGTTTCACGAGGAGTCAGGCATCGTCTCCTTTGGAGGCACTGATCTCCGCGTACCTCTGGAGTTTTCAAAGGATGTGAGGCCTCCGGTCGCGGTGAGGTGGGGAACTAGGTCTTTCTCTGTGGTCTCCACAGGGGATTCAGACATCCTTTCATCTTGGGAGATGCAAGACGAGCCTGCATTCAAGTCACTGCAGGGATATCCAGCCTTATTTCGCGTCAGGGCATCGCGGTGTCCATTCCATTTGAGGCCGCAAACTCAGGGTCCCTCTCACATACCTAGAGCTGAGAGAAGCCTCCTCTTGAGGTGCTTGTGGTAAGGTGGTATTCCTCTGGAGTCGAAGCCAGGGACTAACCTCTCATCTCGAGTTGATTTTTGGCCCACGGAGCTCTTTCGTGTTGCTACAGTGACCTCAGGATCCCTCTAGCCTTGAAGCAGTGTTCTTGGGGTTTCTCTGGAGTGCCATCAAGGAAATCAAGGCTCCTTTCATGTGTGATGTGCAACACGGAATTGCTCTGCACGCAGTGCTGGGGAATCGGGCCTCATCTCGCGGCGAGGGGGAAGTCTCATGGTTTTTCTCGAGTTGTGGCGGGAACCTGGGGTATATTCTTGATTACGACGGGGATGGCCCTTCCACCCACGTGTTTCTTCAGCGATGTCAGGACTCCTGCCTAGTTGCGAGGGACAACTCTGGATTCTCCTCGAGGCTTGGCAGGGCAATTGGGACGCCTCACCAGCTGAGGCGGGAGACCAAGCGTCCCTTTCCAAGTGCCACAGGAATCCTGGGACTCCTATCAAGTTTCACGAGGAGTCAGGCATCGTCTCCTTTGGAGGCACTGATCTCCGCGTACCTCTGGAGTTTTCAAAGGATGTGAGGCTATCGGTCGCGATGAGGTGGGGAACTAAGTCTTTCTCTGTGCTTTCCACAGGGGATTCAGACATCCTTTCGTCTTGGGAGATGTAAGACGAGCCTGCATTGAAGTAACTGCAGGGATATCCGGCCTTATTTCGAGTCAGGGCATCGCGGTGTCCATTCCACTTGAGGCCGCAAACTCAGGGTCCCTCTCACATACCTAGAGCTGAGAGAAGCCTCCTCTTGAGGTGCTTGTGGTAAGGTGGTATTCCTCTGGAGACGAATCCAGGGACTAACCTCTCTTTTCGAGTTGATTTTTGGTCCACAGAGTTCTTTCGTGTTGCTACAGTGACCTCAGGATCCCTCTATCCTTGAAACAGTGTTCTTGGGGTTTCTCTGGAGTGCCATCAAGGAAATCAAGGCTCCTTTCATGTGTGATGTGCAAGACGGAATTGCTCTGCACGCAGTACAGGGGAATCGGGCCTCATCTCGCATCGAGGGGGAAGTCTCATGGTTTTTCTCGAGTTGCGGCGGGAACCTGGGGTATATTCTCGAGTTACGACGGGGATGGCCCTTCCACCCACGTGTTTGTTCAGCCACGTCAGGACTCCTGCCTAGTTGTGAGGGACAACTCGGGATTCTCCTCGAAGCTTGGCAGGGCAATTGGAACGCCTCTCCAGCTGAGGCGGGAGACCAAGGGTCCCTTTCCACGTGCCACAAGAATCCTGGGACTCCTATCAAGTTTCACGAGGAGTCAGGCATCGTCTCCTTTGGAGGCACTGATCTCCGCGTACCTCTGGAGTTTTCAAAGGATGTGAGGCCTCCGGTCGCGGTGAGGTGGGGAACTAGGTCTTTCTCTGTGGTCTCCACAGGGGATTCAGACATCCTTTCATCTTGGGAGATGCAAGACGAGCCTGCATTCAAGTCACTGCAGGGATATCCAGCCTTATTTCGCGTCAGGGCATAGCGGTGTCCATTCCATTTGAGGCCGCAAACTCAGGGTCCCTCTCACATACCTAGAGCTGAGAGAAGCCTCCTCTTGAGGTGCTTGTGGTAAGGTGGTATTCCTCTGGAGTCGAAGCCAGGGACTAACCTCTCATCTCGAGTTGATTTTTGGCCCACGGAGCTCTTTCGTGTTGCTACAGTGACCTCAGGATCCCTCTAGCCTTGAAGCAGTGTTCTTGGGGTTTCTCTGGAGTGCCATCAAGGAAATCAAGGCTCCTTTCATGTGTGATGTGCAACACGGAATTGCTCTGCACGCAGTGCAGGGGAATCGGGCCTCATCTCGCGGCGAGGGGGAAGTCTCATGGTTTTTCTCGAGTTGCGGCGGGAACCTGGGGTATATTCTCGAGTTACGACGGGGATGGCCCTTCCACCCACGTGTTTCTTCAGCGACGTCAGGACTCCTGCCTAGTTGCGAGGGACAACTCTGGATTCTCCTCGAGGCTTGGCAGGGCAATTGGGACGCCTCTCCAGCTGAGGCGGGAGACCAAGTGTCCCTTTCCAAGTGCCACAGGAATCCTGGGACTCCTATCAAGTTTCACGAGGAGTCAGGCATCGTCTCCTTTGGAGGCACTGATCTCCGCGTACCTCTGGAGTTTTCAAAGGATGTGAGGCCTCCGGTCGCGGTGAGGTGGGGAACTAGGTCTTTCTCTGTGGTCTCCACAGGGGATTCAGACATCCTTTCATCTTGGGAGATGCAAGACGAGCCTGCATTCAAGTCACTGCAGGGATATCCAGCCTTATTTCGCGTCAGGGCATCGCGGTGTCCATTCCATTTGAGGCCGCAAACTCAGGGTCCCTCTCACATACCTAGAGCTGAGAGAAGCCTCCTCTTGAGGTGCTTGTGGTAAGGTGGTATTCCTCTGGAGTCGAAGCCAGGGACTAACCTCTCATCTCGAGTTGATTTTTGGCCCACGGAGCTCTTTCGTGTTGCTACAGTGACCTCAGGATCCCTCTAGCCTTGAAGCAGTGTTCTTGGGGTTTCTCTGGAGTGCCATCAAGGAAATCAAGGCTCCTTTCATGTGTGATGTGCAACACGGAATTGCTCTGCACGCAGTGCTGGGGAATCGGGCCTCATCTCGCGGCGAGGGGGAAGTCTCATGGTTTTTCTCGAGTTGTGGCGGGAACCTGGGGTATATTCTTGATTACGACGGGGATGGCCCTTCCACCCACGTGTTTCTTCAGCGATGTCAGGACTCCTGCCTAGTTGCGAGGGACAACTCTGGATTCTCCTCGAGGCTTGGCAGGGCAATTGGGACGCCTCACCAGCTGAGGCGGGAGACCAAGCGTCCCTTTCCAAGTGCCACAGGAATCCTGGGACTCCTATCAAGTTTCACGAGGAGTCAGGCATCGTCTCCTTTGGAGGCACTGATCTCCGCGTACCTCTGGAGTTTTCAAAGGATGTGAGGCTATCGGTCGCGATGAGGTGGGGAACTAAGTCTTTCTCTGTGCTTTCCACAGGGGATTCAGACATCCTTTCGTCTTGGGAGATGTAAGACGAGCCTGCATTGAAGTAACTGCAGGGATATCCGGCCTTATTTCGAGTCAGGGCATCGCGGTGTCCATTCCACTTGAGGCCGCAAACTCAGGGTCCCTCTCACATACCTAGAGCTGAGAGAAGCCTCCTCTTGAGGTGCTTGTGGTAAGGTGGTATTCCTCTGGAGACGAATCCAGGGACTAACCTCTCTTTTCGAGTTGATTTTTGGTCCACAGAGTTCTTTCGTGTTGCTACAGTGACCTCAGGATCCCTCTATCCTTGAAACAGTGTTCTTGGGGTTTCTCTGGAGTGCCATCAAGGAAATCAAGGCTCCTTTCATGTGTGATGTGCAAGACGGAATTGCTCTGCACGCAGTACAGGGGAATCGGGCCTCATCTCGCATCGAGGGGGAAGTCTCATGGTTTTACTCGAGTTGCGGCGGGAACCTGGGGTATATTCTCGAGTTACGACGGGGATGGCCCTTCCACCCACGTGTTTGTTCAGCCACGTCAGGACTCCTGCCTAGTTGTGAGGGACAACTCGGGATTCTCCTCGAAGCTTGGCAGGGCAATTGGAACGCCTCTCCAGCTGAGGCGGGAGACCAAGGGTCCCTTTCCACGTGCCACAAGAATCCTGGGACTCCTATCAAGTTTCACGAGGAGTCAGGCATCGTCTCCTTTGGAGGCACTGATCTCCGCGTACCTCTGGAGTTTTCAAAGGATGTGAGGCCTCCGGTCGCGGTGAGGTGGGGAACTAGGTCTTTCTCTGTGGTCTCCACAGGGGATTCAGACATCCTTTCATCTTGGGAGATGCAAGACGAGCCTGCATTCAAGTCACTGCAGGGATATCCAGCCTTATTTCGCGTCAGGGCATCGCGGTGTCCATTCCATTTGAGGCCGCAAACTCAGGGTCCCTCTCACATACCTAGAGCTGAGAGAAGCCTCCTCTTGAGGTGCTTGTGGTAAGGTGGTATTCCTCTGGAGTCGAAGCCAGGGACTAACCTCTCATCTCGAGTTGATTTTTGGCCCACGGAGCTCTTTCGTGTTGCTACAGTGACCTCAGGATCCCTCTAGCCTTGAAGCAGTGTTCTTGGGGTTTCTCTGGAGTGCCATCAAGGAAATCAAGGCTCCTTTCATGTGTGATGTGCAACACGGAATTGCTCTGCACGCAGTGCAGGGGAATCGGGCCTCATCTCGCGGCGAGGGGGAAGTCTCATGGTTTTTCTCGAGTTGCGGCGGGAACCTGGGGTATATTCTCGAGTTACGACGGGGATGGCCCTTCCACCCACGTGTTTCTTCAGCGACGTCAGGACTCCTGCCTAGTTGCGAGGGACAACTCTGGATTCTCCTCGAGGCTTGGCAGGGCAATTGGGACGCCTCTCCAGCTGAGGCGGGAGACCAAGTGTCCCTTTCCAAGTGCCACAGGAATCCTGGGACTCCTATCAAGTTTCACGAGGAGTCAGGCATCGTCTCCTTTGGAGGCACTGATCTCCGCGTACCTCTGGAGTTTTCAAAGGATGTGAGGCCTCCGGTCGCGGTGAGGTGGGGAACTAGGTCTTTCTCTGTGGTCTCCACAGGGGATTCAGACATCCTTTCATCTTGGGAGATGCAAGACGAGCCTGCATTCAAGTCACTGCAGGGATATCCAGCCTTATTTCGCGTCAGGGCATCGCGGTGTCCATTCCATTTGAGGCCGCAAACTCAGGGTCCCTCTCACATACCTAGAGCTGAGAGAAGCCTCCTCTTGAGGTGCTTGTGGTAAGGTGGTATTCCTCTGGAGTCGAAGCCAGGGACTAACCTCTCATCTCGAGTTGATTTTTGGCCCACGGAGCTCTTTCGTGTTGCTACAGTGACCTCAGGATCCCTCTAGCCTTGAAGCAGTGTTCTTGGGGTTTCTCTGGAGTGCCATCAAGGAAATCAAGGCTCCTTTCATGTGTGATGTGCAACACGGAATTGCTCTGCACGCAGTGCAGGGGAATCGGGCCTCATCTCGCGGCGAGGGGGAAGTCTCATGGTTTTTCTCGAGTTGCGGCGGGAACCTGGGGTATATTCTCGAGTTACGACGGGGATGGCCCTTCCACCCACGTGTTTCTTCAGTGACGTCAGGACTCCTGCCTAGTTGCGAGGGACAACTCTGGATTCTCCTCGAGGCTTGGCAGGGCAATTGGGACGCCTCTCCAGCTGAGGCGGGAGACCAAGTGTCCCTTTCCAAGTGCCACAGGAATCCTGGGACTCCTATCAAGTTTCACGAGGAGTCAGGCATCGTCTCCTTTGGAGGCACTGATCTCCGCGTACCTCTGGAGTTTTCAAAGGATGTGAGGCTATAGGTCGCGATGAGGTGGGGAACTAAGTCTTTCTCTGTGCTTTCCACAGGGGATTCAGACATCCTTTCGTCCTGGGAGATGCAAGACGAGCCTGCATTGAAGTCACTGCAGGGATATCCGGCCTTATTTCGAGTCAGGGCATCGCGGTGTCCATTACACTTGAGGCCGCAAACTCAGGGTCCCTCTCACATACCTAGAGCTGAGACAAGCCTCCTCTTGAGGTGCTTGTGGTAAGGTGGTATTCCTCTGGAGACGAATCCAGGGACTAACCTCTCTTTTCGAGTTGATTTTTGGTCCACAGAGTTCTTTCGTGTTGCTACAGTGACCTCAGGATCCCTCTATCCTTGAAACAGTGTTCTTGGGTTTTCTCTGGAGTGCCATCAAGGAAATCAAGGCTCCTTTCATGTGTGATGTGCAACACGGAATTGCTCTGCACGCAGTGCAGGGGAATCGGGCCTCATCTCGCGGCGAGGGGGAAGTCTCATGGTTTTTCTCGAGTTGCGGCGGGAACCTGGGGTATATTCTCGAGTTACGACGGGGATGGCCCTTCCACCCACGTGTGTGTTCAGCCATGTCAGGACTCCTGCCTAGTTGCGAGGGACAACTCGGGATTCTCCTCGAGGCTTTGCAGGGCAATTGGGACGCCTCTCCAGCTGAGGCGGGAGACCAAGGGTCCCTTTCCACGTGCCACAGGAATCCTGGGTCTCCTATCAAGTTTCACGAGGAGTCAGGCATCGTCTCCTTTGGAGGCACTGATCTCCGCATACCTCTGGAGTTTTCAAAGGATTTGAGGCCTCCTGTCGCGATGAGGTGGGGAACTAGGTCTTTCTCTGTGGTCTCCACAGGGGATTCAGACACCCTTTCGTCTTGGGAGATGCAAGACGAGCCTGCATTCCAGTCACTGCAGGGATATTCGGCCTTATTTCGAGTCAGGGCATCGCGGTGTCCATTCCACTTGAGGCCGCAAACTCAGGGTCCCTCTCACATACCTAGAGCTGAGAGAAGCCTCCTCTTGAGGTGCTTGTGGTAAGGTGGTATTCCTCTGGAGTCGAATCCAGGGACTAACCTCTCATTTCGAGTTGATTTTTGGTCCACGGAGCTCTTTCGTGTTGCTACAGTGACCTCAGGATCCCTCTAGCCTTGAAACAGTGTTCTTGGGGTTTCTCTGGAGTGCCATGAAGGAAATCAAGGCTCCTTTCATGTGTGATGTGCAACACAGAATTGCTCTGCACGCAGTGCAGGGGAATCGGGCCTCATCTCGCGGCGAGGGGGAAGTCTCATGGTTTTTCTCGAGTTGCGGCGGGAACCTGGGGTATATTCTCGAGTTACGACGGGGATGGCCCTTCCACACACGTGTTTGTTCAGCCACGTCAGGACTCTTGCCTAGTTACGAGACACAACTCGCGATTCTCCTCGAGGCTTGGCAAGGCAATTGGGACGCCTCTCCAGCTGAGGCGGGAGACCAAGGGTCCCTTTCCACGTGCCACAGGAATCCTGGGACTCCTATCAAGTTTCACGAGGAGTCAGGCATCGTCTCCTTTGGAGGCACTGATCTCCGCGTACCTCTGGAGTTTTCAAAGGATGTGAGGCCTCCGGTCGCGATGAGGTGGGGAACTAGGTCTTTCTCTGTGGTCTCCACAGGGGATTCAGACATCCTTTCATCTTGGGAGATGCAAGACGAGCCTGCATTCAAGTCACTGCAGGGATATCCAGCCTTATTTCGCGTCAGGGCATCGCGGTGTCCATTCCACTTGAGGCCGCAAACTCAGGGTCCCTCTCACATACCTAGAGCTGAGAGAAGCCTCCTCTTGAGGTGCTTGTGGTAAGGTGGTATTCCTCTGGAGTCGAAGCCAGGGACTAACCTCTCATCTCGAGTTGATTTTTGGTCCACGGAGCTCTTTCGTGTTGCTACAGTGACCTCAGGATCCCTCTAGCCTTGAAACAGTGTTCTTGGGGTTTCTCTGGAGTGCCATCAAGGAAATCAAGGCTCCTTTCATGTGTGATGTGCAACACGGAATTGCTCTGCACGCAGTGCAGGGGAATCGGGCCTCATCTCGCGGCCAGGGGGAAGTCTCATGGTTTTTCTCGAGTTGTGGCGGGAACCTGGGGTATATTCTTGATTACGACGGGGATGGCCCTTCCACCCACGTGTTTCTTCAGCGATGTCAGGACTCCTGCCTAGTTGCGAGGGACAACTCTGGATTCTCCTCGAGGCTTGGCAGGGCAATTGGGACGCCTCTCCAGCTGAGGCGGGAGACCAAGGGTCCCTTTCCAAGTGCCACAGGAATCCTGGGACTCCTATCAAGTTTCACGAGGAGTCAGGCATCGTCTCCTTTGGAGGCACTGATCTCCGCGTACCTCTGGAGTTTTCAAAGGATGTGAGGCTATCGGTCGCGATGAGGTGGGGAACTAAGTCTTTCTCTGTGCTTTCCACAGGGGATTCAGACATCCTTTCGTCTTGGGAGATATAAGACGAGCCTGCATTGAAGTAACTGCAGGGATATCCGGCCTTATTTCGAGTCAGGGCATCGCGGTGTCCATTCCACTTGAGGCCGCAAACTCAGGGTCCCTCTCACATACCTAGAGCTGAGAGAAGCCTCCTCTTGAGGTGCTTGTGGTAAGGTGGTATTCCTCTGGAGACGAATCCAGGGACTAACCTCTCTTTTCGAGTTGATTTTTGGTCCACAGAGTTCTTTCGTGTTGCTACAGTGACCTCAGGATCCCTCTATCCTTGAAACAGTGTTCTTGGGGTTTCTCTGGAGTGCCATCAAGGAAATCAAGGCTCCTTTCATGTGTGATGTGCAAGACGGAATTGCTCTGCACGCAGTACAGGGGAATCGGGCCTCATCTCGCATCGAGGGGGAAGTCTCATGGTTTTTCTCGAGTTGCGGCGGGAACCTGGGGTATATTCTCGAGTTACGACGGGGATGGCCCTTCCACCCACGTGTTTGTTCAGCCACGTCAGGACTCCTGCCTAGTTGTGAGGGACAACTCGGGATTCTCCTCGAAGCTTGGCAGGGCAATTGGAACGCCTCTCCAGCTGAGGCGGGAGACCAAGGGTCCCTTTCCACGTGCCACAAGAATCCTGGGACTCCTATCAAGTTTCACGAGGAGTCAGGCATCGTCTCCTTTGGAGGCACTGATCTCCGCGTACCTCTGGAGTTTTCAAAGGATGTGAGGCCTCCGGTCGCGGTGAGGTGGGGAACTAGGTCTTTCTCTGTGGTCTCCACAGGGGATTCAGACATCCTTTCATCTTGGGAGATGCAAGACGAGCCTGCATTCAAGTCACTGCAGGGATATCCAGCCTTATTTCGCGTCAGGGCATCGCGGTGTCCATTCCATTTGAGGCCGCAAACTCAGGGTCCCTCTCACATACCTAGAGCTGAGAGAAGCCTCCTCTTGAGGTGCTTGTGGTAAGGTGGTATTCCTCTGGAGTCGAAGCCAGGGACTAACCTCTCATCTCGAGTTGATTTTTGGCCCACGGAGCTCTTTCGTGTTGCTACAGTGACCTCAGGATCCCTCTAGCCTTGAAGCAGTGTTCTTGGGGTTTCTCTGGAGTGCCATCAAGGAAATCAAGGCTCCTTTCATGTGTGATGTGCAACACGGAATTGCTCTGCACGCAGTGCAGGGGAATCGGGCCTCATCTCGCGGCGAGGGGGAAGTCTCATGGTTTTTCTCGAGTTGCGGCGGGAACCTGGGGTATATTCTCGAGTTACGACGGGGATGGCCCTTCCACCCACGTGTTTCTTCAGCGACGTCAGGACTCCTGCCTAGTTGCGAGGGACAACTCTGGATTCTCCTCGAGGCTTGGCAGGGCAATTGGGACGCCTCTCCAGCTGAGGCGGGAGACCAAGTGTCCCTTTCCAAGTGCCACAGGAATCCTGGGACTCCTATCAAGTTTCACGAGGAGTCAGGCATCGTCTCCTTTGGAGGCACTGATCTCCGCGTACCTCTGGAGTTTTCAAAGGATGTGAGGCCTCCGGTCGCGGTGAGGTGGGGAACTAGGTCTTTCTCTGTGGTCTCCACAGGGGATTCAGACATCCTTTCATCTTGGGAGATGCAAGACGAGCCTGCATTCAAGTCACTGCAGGGATATCCAGCCTTATTTCGCGTCAGGGCATCGCGGTGTCCATTCCATTTGAGGCCGCAAACTCAGGGTCCCTCTCACATACCTAGAGCTGAGAGAAGCCTCCTCTTGAGGTGCTTGTGGTAAGGTGGTATTCCTCTGGAGTCGAAGCCAGGGACTAACCTCTCATCTCGAGTTGATTTTTGGCCCACGGAGCTCTTTCGTGTTGCTACAGTGACCTCAGGATCCCTCTAGCCTTGAAGCAGTGTTCTTGGGGTTTCTCTGGAGTGCCATCAAGGAAATCAAGGCTCCTTTCATGTGTGATGTGCAACACGGAATTGCTCTGCACGCAGTGCAGGGGAATCGGGCCTCATCTCGCGGCGAGGGGGAAGTCTCATGGTTTTTCTCGAGTTGCGGCGGGAACCTGGGGTATATTCTCGAGTTACGACGGGGATGGCCCTTCCACCCACGTGTTTCTTGAGCGACGTCAGGACTCCTGCCTAGTTGCGAGGGACAACTCTGGATTCTCCTCGAGGCTTGGCAGGGCAATTGGGACGCCTCTCCAGCTGAGGCGGGAGACCAAGTGTCCCTTTCCAAGTGCCACAGGAATCCTGGGACTCCTATCAAGTTTCACGAGGAGTCAGGCATCGTCTCCTTTGGAGGCACTGATCTCCGCGTACCTCTGGAGTTTTCAAAGGATGTGAGGCTATAGGTCGCGATGAGGTGGGGAACTAAGTCTTTCTCTGTGCTTTCCACAGGGGATTCAGACATCCTTTCGTCCTGGGAGATGCAAGACGAGCCTGCATTGAAGTCACTGCAGGGATATCCGGCCTTATTTCGAGTCAGGGCATCGCGGTGTCCATTACACTTGAGGCCGCAAACTCAGGGTCCCTCTCACATACCTAGAGCTGAGAGAAGCCTCCTCTTGAGGTGCTTGTGGTAAGGTGGTATTCCTCTGGAGACGAATCCAGGGACTAACCTCTCTTTTCGAGTTGATTTTTGGTCCACAGAGTTCTTTCGTGTTGCTACAGTGACCTCAGGATCCCTCTATCCTTGAAACAGTGTTCTTGGGGTTTCTCTGGAGTGCCATCAAGGAAATCAAGGCTCCTTTCATGTGTGATCTGCAACACAGAATTGCTCTGCACGCAGTGCAGGGGAATCGGGCCTCATCTCGCGGCGAGGGGGAAGTCTCATGGTTTTTCTCGAGTTGCGGCGGGAACCTGGGCTATATTCTCGAGTTACGACGGGGATGGCCCTTCCACCCACGTGTGTGTTCAGCCATGTCAGGACTCCTGCCTAGTTGCGAGGGACAACTCGGGATTCTCCTCGAGGCTTTGCAGGGCAATTGGGACGCCTCTCCAGCTGAGGCGGGAGACCAAGGGTCCCTTTCCACGTGCCACAGGAATCCTGGGTCTCCTATCAAGTTTCACGAGGAGTCAGGCATCGTCTCCTTTGGAGGCACTGATCTCCGCATACCTCTGGAGTTTTCAAAGGATTTGAGGCCTCCTGTCGCGATGAGGTGGGGAACTAGGTCTTTCTCTGTGGTCTCCACAGGGGATTCAGACACTCTTTCGTCTTGGGAGATGCAAGACGAGCCTGCATTCCAGTCACTGCAGGGATATTCGGCCTTATTTCGAGTCAGGGCATCGCGGTGTCCATTCCACTTGAGGCCGCAAACTCAGGGTCCCTCTCACATACCTAGAGCTGAGAGAAGCCTCCTCTTGAGGTGCTTGTGGTAAGGTGGTATTCCTCTGGAGACGAATCCAGGGACTAACCTCTCTTTTCGAGTTGATTTTTGGTCCACAGAGTTCTTTCGTGTTGCTACAGTGACCTCAGGATCCCTCTATCCTTGAAACAGTGTTCTTGGGGTTTCTCTGGAGTGCCATCAAGGAAATCAAGGCTCCTTTCATGTGTGATGTGCAAGACGGAATTGCTCTGCACGCAGTACAGGGGAATCGGGCCTCATCTCGCATCGAGGGGGAAGTCTCATGGTTTTTCTCGAGTTGCGGCGGGAACCTGGGGTATATTCTCGAGTTACGACGGGGATGGCCCTTCCACCCACGTGTTTGTTCAGCCACGTCAGGACTCCTGCCTAGTTGTGAGGGACAACTCGGGATTCTCCTCGAAGCTTGGCAGGGCAATTGGAACGCCTCTCCAGCTGAGGCGGGAGACCAAGGGTCCCTTTCCACGTGCCACAAGAATCCTGGGACTCCTATCAAGTTTCACGAGGAGTCAGGCATCGTCTCCTTTGGAGGCACTGATCTCCGCGTACCTCTGGAGTTTTCAAAGGATGTGAGGCCTCCGGTCGCGGTGAGGTGGGGAACTAGGTCTTTCTCTGTGGTCTCCACAGGGGATTCAGACATCCTTTCATCTTGGGAGATGCAAGACGAGCCTGCATTCAAGTCACTGCAGGGATATCCAGCCTTATTTCGCGTCAGGGCATCGCGGTGTCCATTCCATTTGAGGCCGCAAACTCAGGGTCCCTCTCACATACCTAGAGCTGAGAGAAGCCTCCTCTTGAGGTGCTTGTGGTAAGGTGGTATTCCTCTGGAGTCGAAGCCAGGGACTAACCTCTCATCTCGAGTTGATTTTTGGCCCACGGAGCTCTTTCGTGTTGCTACAGTGACCTCAGGATCCCTCTAGCCTTGAAGCAGTGTTCTTGGGGTTTCTCTGGAGTGCCATCAAGGAAATCAAGGCTCCTTTCATGTGTGATGTGCAACACGGAATTGCTCTGCACGCAGTGCAGGGGAATCGGGCCTCATCTCGCGGCGAGGGGGAAGTCTCATGGTTTTTCTCGAGTTGCGGCGGGAACCTGGGGTATATTCTCGAGTTACGACGGGGATGGCCCTTCCACCCACGTGTTTCTTCAGCGACGTCAGGACTCCTGCCTAGTTGCGAGGGACAACTCTGGATTCTCCTCGAGGCTTGGCAGGGCAATTGGGACGCCTCTCCAGCTGAGGCGGGAGACCAAGTGTCCCTTTCCAAGTGCCACAGGAATCCTGGGACTCCTATCAAGTTTCACGAGGAGTCAGGCATCGTCTCCTTTGGAGGCACTGATCTCCGCGTACCTCTGGAGTTTTCAAAGGATGTGAGGCCTCCGGTCGCGGTGAGGTGGGGAACTAGGTCTTTCTCTGTGGTCTCCACAGGGGATTCAGACATCCTTTCATCTTGGGAGATGCAAGACGAGCCTGCATTCAAGTCACTGCAGGGATATCCAGCCTTATTTCGCGTCAGGGCATCGCGGTGTCCATTCCATTTGAGGCCGCAAACTCAGGGTCCCTCTCACATACCTAGAGCTGAGAGAAGCCTCCTCTTGAGGTGCTTGTGGTAAGGTGGTATTCCTCTGGAGTCGAAGCCAGGGACTAACCTCTCATCTCGAGTTGATTTTTGGCCCACGGAGCTCTTTCGTGTTGCTACAGTGCCCTCAGGATCCCTCTAGCCTTGAAGCAGTGTTCTTGGGGTTTCTCTGGAGTGCCATCAAGGAAATCAAGGCTCCTTTCATGTGTGATGTGCAACACGGAATTGCTCTGCACGCAGTGCAGGGGAATCGGGCCTCATCTCGCGGCGAGGGCGAAGTCTCATGGTTTTTCTCGAGTTGCGGCGGGAACCTGGGGTATATTCTCGAGTTACGACGGGGATGGCCCTTCCACCCACGTGTTTCTTCAGTGACGTCAGGACTCCTGCCTAGTTGCGAGGGACAACTCTGGATTCTCCTCGAGGCTTGGCAGGGCAATTGGGACGCCTCTCCAGCTGAGGCGGGAGACCAAGTGTCCCTTTCCAAGTGCCACAGGAATCCTGGGACTCCTATCAAGTTTCACGAGGAGTCAGGCATCGTCTCCTTTGGAGGCACTGATCTCCGCGTACCTCTGGAGTTTTCAAAGGATGTGAGGCTATAGGTCGCGATGAGGTGGGGAACTAAGTCTTTCTCTGTGCTTTCCACAGGGGATTCAGACATCCTTTCGTCCTGGGAGATGCAAGACGAGCCTGCATTGAAGTCACTGCAGGGATATCCGGCCTTATTTCGAGTCAGGGCATCGCGGTGTCCATTCCACTTGAGGCCGCAAACTCAGGGTCCCTCTCACATACCTAGAGCTGAGAGAAGCCTCCTCTTGAGGTGCTTGTGGTAAGGTGGTATTCCTCTGGAGACGAATCCAGGGACTAACCTCTCTTTTCGAGTTGATTTTTGGTCCACAGAGTTCTTTCGTGTTGCTACAGTGACCTCAGGATCCCTCTATCCTTGAAACAGTGTTCTTGGGTTTTCTCTGGAGTGCCATCAAGGAAATCAAGGCTCCTTTCATGTGTGATGTGCAACACGGAATTGCTCTGCACGCAGTGCAGGGGAATCGGGCCTCATCTCGCGGCGAGGGGGAAGTCTCATGGTTTTTCTCGAGTTGCGGCGGGAACCTGGGCTATATTCTCGAGTTACGACGGGGATGGCCCTTCCACCCACGTGTGTGTTCAGCCATGTCAGGACTCCTGCCTAGTTGCGAGGGACAACTCGGGATTCTCCTCGAGGCTTTGCAGGGCAATTGGGACGCCTCTCCAGCTGAGGCGGGAGACCAAGGGTCCCTTTCCACGTGCCACAGGAATCCTGGGTCTCCTATCAAGTTTCACGAGGAGTCAGGCATCGTCTCCTTTGGAGGCACTGATCTCCGCATACCTCTGGAGTTTTCAAAGGATTTGAGGCCTCCTGTCGCGATGAGGTGGGGAACTAGGTCTTTCTCTGTGGTCTCCACAGGGGATTCAGACACCCTTTCGTCTTGGGAGATGCAAGACGAGCCTGCATTCCAGTCACTGCAGGGATATTCGGCCTTATTTCGAGTCAGGGCATCGCGGTGTCCATTCCACTTGAGGCCGCAAACTCAGGGTCCCTCTCACATACCTAGAGCTGAGAGAAGCCTCCTCTTGAGGTGCTTGTGGTAAGGTGGTATTCCTCTGGAGTCGAATCCAGGGACTAACCTCTCATTTCGAGTTGATTTTTGGTCCACGGAGCTCTTTCGTGTTGCTACAGTGACCTCAGGATCCCTCTAGCCTTGAAACAGTGTTCTTGGGGTTTCTCTGGAGTGCCATCAAGGAAATCAAGGCTCCTTTCATGTGTGATGTGCAACACAGAATTGCTCTGCACGCAGTGCAGGGGAATCGGGCCTCATCTCGCGGCGAGGGGGAAGTCTCATGGTTTTTCTCGAGTTGCGGCGGGAACCTGGGGTATATTCTCGAGTTACGACGGGGATGGCCCTTCCACACACGTGTTTGTTCAGCCACGTCAGGACTCTTGCCTAGTTACGAGACACAACTCGCGATTCTCCTCGAGGCTTGGCAAGGCAATTGGGACGCCTCTCCAGCTGAGGCGGGAGACCAAGGGTCCCTTTCCACGTGCCACAGGAATCCTGGGACTCCTATCAAGTTTCACGAGGAGTCAGGCATCGTCTCCTTTGGAGGCACTGATCTCCGCGTACCTCTGGAGTTTTCAAAGGATGTGAGGCCTCCGGTCGCGATGAGGTGGGGAACTAGGTCTTTCTCTGTGGTCTCCACAGGGGATTCAGACATCCTTTCATCTTGGGAGATGCAAGACGAGCCTGCATTCAAGTCACTGCAGGGATATCCAGCCTTATTTCGCGTCAGGGCATCGCGGTGTCCATTCCATTTGAGGCCGCAAACTCAGGGTCCCTCTCACATACCTAGAGCTGAGAGAAGCCTCCTCTTGAGGTGCTTGTGGTAAGGTGGTATTCCTCTGGAGTCGAAGCCAGGGACTAACCTCTCATCTCGAGTTGATTTTTGGTCCACGGAGCTCTTTCGTGTTGCTACAGTGACCTCAGGATCCCTCTAGCCTTGAAACAGTGTTCTTGGGGTTTCTCTGGAGTGCCATCAAGGAAATCAAGGCTCCTTTCATGTGTGATGTGCAACACGGAATTGCTCTGCACGCAGTGCAGGGGAATCGGGCCTCATCTCGCGGCCAGGGGGAAGTCTCATGGTTTTTCTCGAGTTGTGGCGGGAACCTGGGGTATATTCTTGATTACGACGGGGATGGCCCTTCCACCCACGTGTTTCTTCAGCGATGTCAGGACTCCTGCCTAGTTGCGAGTGACAACTCTGGATTCTCCTCGAGGCTTGGCAGGGCAATTGGGACGCCTCTCCAGCTGAGGCGGGAGACCAAGGGTCCCTTTCCAAGTGCCACAGGAATCCTGGGACTCCTATCAAGTTTCACGAGGAGTCAGGCATCGTCTCCTTTGGAGGCACTGATCTCCGCGTACCTCTGGAGTTTTCAAAGGATGTGAGGCTATCGGTCGCGATGAGGTGGGGAACTAAGTCTTTCTCTGTGCTTTCCACAGGGGATTCAGACATCCTTTCGTCTTGGGAGATGTAAGACGAGCCTGCATTGAAGTAACTGCAGGGATATCCGGCCTTATTTCGAGTCAGGGCATCGCGGTGTCCATTCCACTTGAGGCCGCAAACTCAGGGTCCCTCTCACATACCTAGAGCTGAGAGAAGCCTCCTCTTGAGGTGCTTGTGGTAAGGTGGTATTCCTCTGGAGACGAATCCAGGGACTAACCTCTCTTTTCGAGTTGATTTTTGGTCCACAGAGTTCTTTCGTGTTGCTACAGTGACCTCAGGATCCCTCTATCCTTGAAACAGTGTTCTTGGGGTTTCTCTGGAGTGCCATCAAGGAAATCAAGGCTCCTTTCATGTGTGATGTGCAAGACGGAATTGCTCTGCACGCAGTACAGGGGAATCGGGCCTCATCTCGCATCGAGGGGGAAGTCTCATGGTTTTTCTCGAGTTGCGGCGGGAACCTGGGGTATATTCTCGAGTTACGACGGGGATGGCCCTTCCACCCACGTGTTTGTTCAGCCACGTCAGGACTCCTGCCTAGTTGTGAGGGACAACTCGGGATTCTCCTCGAAGCTTGGCAGGGCAATTGGAACGCCTCTCCAGCTGAGGCGGGAGACCAAGGGTCCCTTTCCACGTGCCACAAGAATCCTGGGACTCCTATCAAGTTTCACGAGGAGTCAGGCATCGTCTCCTTTGGAGGCACTGATCTCCGCGTACCTCTGGAGTTTTCAAAGGATGTGAGGCCTCCGGTCGCGGTGAGGTGGGGAACTAGGTCTTTCTCTGTGGTCTCCACAGGGGATTCAGACATCCTTTCATCTTGGGAGATGCAAGACGAGCCTGCATTCAAGTCACTGCAGGGATATCCAGCCTTATTTCGCGTCAGGGCATCGCGGTGTCCATTCCATTTGAGGCCGCAAACTCAGGGTCCCTCTCACATACCTAGAGCTGAGAGAAGCCTCCTCTTGAGGTGCTTGTGGTAAGGTGGTATTCCTCTGGAGTCGAAGCCAGGGACTAACCTCTCATCTCGAGTTGATTTTTGGCCCACGGAGCTCTTTCGTGTTGCTACAGTGACCTCAGGATCCCTCTAGCCTTGAAGCAGTGTTCTTGGGGTTTCTCTGGAGTGCCATCAAGGAAATCAAGGCTCCTTTCATGTGTGATGTGCAACACGGAATTGCTCTGCACGCAGTGCAGGGGAATCGGGCCTCATCTCGCGGCGAGGGGGAAGTCTCATGGTTTTTCTCGAGTTGCGGCGGGAACCTGGGGTATATTCTCGAGTTACGACGGGGATGGCCCTTCCACCCACGTGTTTCTTCAGCGACGTCAGGACTCCTGCCTAGTTGCGAGGGACAACTCTGGATTCTCCTCGAGGCTTGGCAGGGCAATTGGGACGCCTCTCCAGCTGAGGCGGGAGACCAAGTGTCCCTTTCCAAGTGCCACAGGAATCCTGGGACTCCTATCAAGTTTCACGAGGAGTCAGGCATCGTCTCCTTTGGAGGCACTGATCTCCGCGTACCTCTGGAGTTTTCAAAGGATGTGAGGCCTCCGGTCGCGGTGAGGTGGGGAACTAGGTCTTTCTCTGTGGTCTCCACAGGGGATTCAGACATCCTTTCATCTTGGGAGATGCAAGACGAGCCTGCATTCAAGTCACTGCAGGGATATCCAGCCTTATTTCGCGTCAGGGCATCGCGGTGTCCATTCCATTTGAGGCCGCAAACTCAGGGTCCCTCTCACATACCTAGAGCTGAGAGAAGCCTCCTCTTGAGGTGCTTGTGGTAAGGTGGTATTCCTCTGGAGTCGAAGCCAGGGACTAACCTCTCATCTCGAGTTGATTTTTGGCCCACGGAGCTCTTTCGTGTTGCTACAGTGACCTCAGGATCCCTCTAGCCTTGAAGCAGTGTTCTTGGGGTTTCTCTGGAGTGCCATCAAGGAAATCAAGGCTCCTTTCATGTGTGATGTGCAACACGGAATTGCTCTGCACGCAGTGCAGGGGAATCGGGCCTCATCTCGCGGCGAGGGGGAAGTCTCATGGTTTTTCTCGAGTTGCGGCGGGAACCTGGGGTATATTCTCGAGTTACGACGGGGATGGCCCTTCCACCCACGTGTTTCTTCAGCGACGTCAGGACTCCTGCCTAGTTGCGAGGGACAACTCTGGATTCTCCTCGAGGCTTGGCAGGGCAATTGGGACGCCTCTCCAGCTGAGGCGGGAGACCAAGTGTCCCTTTCCAAGTGCCACAGGAATCCTGGGACTCCTATCAAGTTTCACGAGGAGTCAGGCATCGTCTCCTTTGGAGGCACTGATCTCCGCGTACCTCTGGATTTTTCAAAGGATGTGAGGCTATAGGTCGCGATGAGGTGGGGAACTAAGTCTTTCTCTGTGCTTTCCACAGGGGATTCAGACATCCTTTCGTCCTGGGAGATGCAAGACGAGCCTGCATTGAAGTCACTGCAGGGATATCCGGCCTTATTTCGAGTCAGGGCATCGCGGTGTCCATTACACTTGAGGCCGCAAACTCAGGGTCCCTCTCACATACCTAGAGCTGAGAGAAGCCTCCTCTTGAGGTGCTTGTGGTAAGGTGGTATTCCTCTGGAGACGAATCCAGGGACTAACCTCTCTTTTCGAGTTGATTTTTGGTCCACAGAGTTCTTTCGTGTTGCTACAGTGACCTCAGGATCCCTCTATCCTTGAAACAGTGTTCTTGGGGTTTCTCTGGAGTGCCATCAAGGAAATCAAGGCTCCTTTCATGTGTGATCTGCAACACAGAATTGCTCTGCACGCAGTGCAGGGGAATCGGGCCTCATCTCGCGGCGAGGGGGAAGTCTCATGGTTTTTCTCGAGTTGCGGCGGGAACCTGGGCTATATTCTCGAGTTACGACGGGGATGGCCCTTCCACCCACGTGTGTGTTCAGCCATGTCAGGACTCCTGCCTAGTTGCGAGGGACAACTCGGGATTCTCCTCGAGGCTTTGCAGGGCAATTGGGACGCCTCTCCAGCTGAGGCGGGAGACCAAGGGTCCCTTTCCACGTGCCACAGGAATCCTGGGTCTCCTATCAAGTTTCACGAGGAGTCAGGCATCGTCTCCTTTGGAGGCACTGATCTCCGCATACCTCTGGAGTTTTCAAAGGATTTGAGGCCTCCTGTCGCGATGAGGTGGGGAACTAGGTCTTTCTCTGTGGTCTCCACAGGGGATTCAGACACCCTTTCGTCTTGGGAGATGCAAGACGAGCCTGCATTCCAGTCACTGCAGGGATATTCGGCCTTATTTCGAGTCAGGGCATCGCGGTGTCCATTCCACTTGAGGCCGCAAACTCAGGGTCCCTCTCACATACCTAGAGCTGAGAGAAGCCTCCTCTTGAGGTGCTTGTGGTAAGGTGGTATTCCTCTGGAGTCGAATCCAGGGACTAACCTCTCATTTCGAGTTGATTTTTGGTCCACGGAGCTCTTTCGTGTTGCTACAGTGACCTCAGGATCCCTCTAGCCTTGAAACAGTGTTCTTGGGGTTTCTCTGGAGTGCCATGAAGGAAATCAAGGCTCCTTTCATGTGTGATGTGCAACACAGAATTGCTCTGCACCCAGTGCAGGGGAATCGGGCCTCATCTCGCGGCGAGGGGGAAGTCTCATGGTTTTTCTCGAGTTGCGGCGGGAACCTGGGGTATATTCTCGAGTTACGACGGGGATGGCCCTTCCACACACGTGTTTGTTCAGCCACGTCAGGACTCTTGCCTAGTTACGAGACACAACTCGCGATTCTCCTCGAGGCTTGGCAAGGCAATTGGGACGCCTCTCCAGCTGAGGCGGGAGACCAAGGGTCCCTTTCCACGTGCCACAAGAATCCTGGGACTCCTATCAAGTTTCACGAGGAGTCAGGCATCGTCTCCTTTGGAGGCACTGATCTCCGCGTACCTCTGGAGTTTTCAAAGGATGTGAGGCCTCCGGTCGCGATGAGGTGGGGAACTAGGTCTTTCTCTGTGGTCTCCACAGGGGATTCAGACATCCTTTCATCTTGGGAGATGCAAGACGGGCCTGCATTCAAGTCACTGCAGGGATATCCAGCCTTATTTCGCGTCAGGGCATCGCGGTGTCCATTCCACTTGAGGCCGCAAACTCAGGGTCCCTCTCACATACCTAGAGCTGAGAGAAGCCTCCTCTTGAGGTGCTTGTGGTAAGGTGGTATTCCTCTGGAGTCGAAGCCAGGGACTAACCTCTCATCTCGAGTTGATTTTTGGTCCACGGAGCTCTTTCGTGTTGCTACAGTGACCTCAGGATCCCTCTAGCCTTGAAACAGTGTTCTTGGGGTTTCTCTGGAGTGCCATCAAGGAAATCAAGGCTCCTTTCATGTGTGATGTGCAAGACGGAATTGCTCTGCACGCAGTACAGGGGAATCGGGCCTCATCTCGCATCGAGGGGGAAGTCTCATGGTTTTTCTCGAGTTGCGGCGGGAACCTGGGGTATATTCTCGAGTTACGACGGGGATGGCCCTTCCACCCACGTGTTTGTTCAGCCACGTCAGGACTCCTGCCTAGTTGTGAGGGACAACTCGGGATTCTCCTCGAAGCTTGGCAGGGCAATTGGAACGCCTCTCCAGCTGAGGCGGGAGACCAAGGGTCCCTTTCCACGTGCCACAAGAATCCTGGGACTCCTATCAAGTTTCACGAGGAGTCAGGCATCGTCTCCTTTGGAGGCACTGATCTCCGCGTACCTCTGGAGTTTTCAAAGGATGTGAGGCCTCCGGTCGCGGTGAGGTGGGGAACTAGGTCTTTCTCTGTGGTCTCCACAGGGGATTCAGACATCCTTTCATCTTGGGAGATGCAAGACGAGCCTGCATTCAAGTCACTGCAGGGATATCCAGCCTTATTTCGCGTCAGGGCATCGCGGTGTCCATTCCATTTGAGGCCGCAAACTCAGGGTCCCTCTCACATACCTAGAGCTGAGAGAAGCCTCCTCTTGAGGTGCTTGTGGTAAGGTGGTATTCCTCTGGAGTCGAAGCCAGGGACTAACCTCTCATCTCGAGTTGATTTTTGGCCCACGGAGCTCTTTCGTGTTGCTACAGTGACCTCAGGATCCCTCTAGCCTTGAAGCAGTGTTCTTGGGGTTTCTCTGGAGTGCCATCAAGGAAATCAAGGCTCCTTTCATGTGTGATGTGCAACACGGAATTGCTCTGCACGCAGTGCAGGGGAATCAGGCCTCATCTCGCGGCGAGGGGGAAGTCTCATGGTTTTTCTCGAGTTGCGGCGGGAACCTGGGGTATATTCTCGAGTTACGACGGGGATGGCCCTTCCACCCACGTGTTTCTTCAGCGACGTCAGGACTCCTGCCTAGTTGCGAGGGACAACTCTGGATTCTCCTCGAGGCTTGGCAGGGCAATTGGGACGCCTCTCCAGCTGAGGCGGGAGACCAAGTGTCCCTTTCCAAGTGCCACAGGAATCCTGGGACTCCTATCAAGTTTCACGAGGAGTCAGGCATCGTCTCCTTTGGAGGCACTGATCTCCGCGTACCTCTGGAGTTTTCAAAGGATGTGAGGCCTCCGGTCGCGGTGAGGTGGGGAACTAGGTCTTTCTCTGTGGTCTCCACAGGGGATTCAGACATCCTTTCATCTTGGGAGATGCAAGACGAGCCTGCATTCAAGTCACTGCAGGGATATCCAGCCTTATTTCGCGTCAGGGCATCGCGGTGTCCATTCCACTTGAGGCCGCAAACTCAGGGTCCCTCTCACATACCTAGAGCTGAGAGAAGCCTCCTCTTGAGGTGCTTGTGGTAAGGTGGTATTCCTCTGGAGTCGAAGCCAGGGACTAACCTCTCATCTCGAGTTGATTTTTGGCCCACGGAGCTCTTTCGTGTTGCTACAGTGACCTCAGGATCCCTCTAGCCTTGAAGCAGTGTTCTTGGGGTTTCTCTGGAGTGCCATCAAGGAAATCAAGGCTCCTTTCATGTGTGATGTGCAACACGGAATTGCTCTGCACGCAGTGCAGGGGAATCGGGCCTCATCTCGCGGCGAGGGGGAAGTCTCATGGTTTTTCTCGAGTTGCGGCGGGAACCTGGGGTATATTCTCGAGTTACGACGGGGATGGCCCTTCCACCCACGTGTTTCTTCAGCGACGTCAGGACTCCTGCCTAGTTGCGAGGGACAACTCTGGATTCTCCTCGAGGCTTGGCAGGGCAATTGGGACGCCTCTCCAGCTGAGGCGGGAGACCAAGTGTCCCTTTCCAAGTGCCACAGGAATCCTGGGACTCCTATCAAGTTTCACGAGGAGTCAGGCATCGTCTCCTTTGGAGGCACTGATCTCCGCGTACCTCTGGAGTTTTCAAAGGATGTGAGGCTATAGGTCGCGATGAGGTGGGGAACTAAGTCTTTCTCTGTGCTTTCCACAGGGGATTCAGACATCCTTTCGTCCTGGGAGATGCAAGACGAGCCTGCATTGAAGTCACTGCAGGGATATCCGGCCTTATTTCGAGTCAGGGCATCGCGGTGTCCATTACACTTGAGGCCGCAAACTCAGGGTCCCTCTCACATACCTAGAGCTGAGAGAAGCCTCCTCTTGAGGTGCTTGTGGTAAGGTGGTATTCCTCTGGAGACGAATCCAGGGACTAACCTCTCTTTTCGAGTTGATTTTTGGTCCACAGAGTTCTTTCGTGTTGCTACAGTGACCTCAGGATCCCTCTATCCTTGAAACAGTGTTCTTGGGGTTTCTCTGGAGTGCCATCAAGGAAATCAAGGCTCCTTTCATGTGTGATCTGCAACACAGAATTGCTCTGCACGCAGTGCAGGGGAATCGGGCCTCATCTCGCGGCCAGGGGGAAGTCTCATGGTTTTTCTCGAGTTGTGGCGGGAACCTGGGGTATATTCTCGATTACGACGGGGATGGCCCTTCCACCCACGTGTTTCTTCAGCGATGTCAGGACTCCTGCCTAGTTGCGAGGAACAACTCTGGATTCTCCTCGAGGCTTGGCAGGGCAATTGGGACGACTCTCCAGCTGAGGCGGGAGACCAAGGGTCCCTTTCCAAGTGCCACAGGAATCCTGGGACTCCTATCAAGTTTCACGAGGAGTCAGGCATCGTCTCCTTTGGAGGCACTGATCTCCACGTACCTCTGGAGTTTTCAAAGGATGTGAGGCTATCGGTCGCGATGAGGTGGGGAACTAAGTCTTTCTCTGTGCTTTCCACAGGGGATTCAGACATCCTTTCGTCCTGGGAGATGCAAGACGAGCCTGCATTGAAGTCACTGCAGGGATATCCGGCCTTATTTCGAGTCAGGGCATCGCGGTGTCCATTCCACTTGAGGCCGCAAATTCAGGGTCCCTCTCACATACCTAGAGCTGAGAGAAGCCTCCTCTTGAGGTGCTTGTGGTAAGGTGGTATTCCTCTGGAGACGAATCCAGGGACTAACCTCTCTTTTCGAGTTGATTTTTGGTCCACAGATTTCTTTCGTGTTGCTACAGTGACCTCAGGATCCCTCTATCCTTGAAACAGTGTTCTTGGGGTTTCTCTGGAGTGCCATCAAGGAAATCAAGGCTCCTTTCATGTGTGATGTGCAAGACGGAATTGCTCTGCACGCAGTACAGGGGAATCGGGCCTCATCTCGCATCGAGGGGGAAGTCTCATGGTTTTTCTCGAGTTGCGGCGGGAACCTGGGGTATATTCTCGAGTTACGACGGGGATGGCCCTTCCACCCACGTGTTTGTTCAGCCACGTCAGGACTCCTGCCTAGTTGTGAGGGACAACTCGGGATTCTCCTTGAAGCTTGGCAGGGCAATTGGAACGCCTCTCCAGCTGAGGCGGGAGACCAAGGGTCCCTTTCCACGTGCCACAAGAATCCTGGGACTCCTATCAAGTTTCACGAGGAGTCAGGCATCGTCTCCTTTGGAGGCACTGATCTCCGCGTACCTCTGGAGTTTTCAAAGGATGTGAGGCCTCCGGTCGCGGTGAGGTGGGGAACTAGGTCTTTCTCTGTGGCCTCCACAGGGGATTCAGACATCCTTTCATCTTGGGAGATGCAAGACGAGCCTGCATTCAAGTCACTGCAGGGATATCCAGCCTTATTTCCCGTCAGGGCATCGCGGTGTCCATTCCATTTGAGGCCGCAAACTCAGGGTCCCTCTCACATACCTAGAGCTGAGAGAAGCCTCCTCTTGAGGTGCTTGTGGTAAGGTGGTATTCCTCTGGAGTCGAAGCCAGGGACTAACCTCTCATCTCGAGTTGATTTTTGGCCCACGGAGCTCTTTCGTGTTGCTACAGTGACCTCAGGATCCCTCTAGCCTTGAAGCAGTGTTCTTGGGGTTTCTCTGGAGTGCCATCAAGGAAATCAAGGCTCCTTTCATGTGTGATGTGCAACACGGAATTGCTCTGCACGCAGTGCAGGGGAATCGGGCCTCATCTCGCGGCGAGGGGGAAGTCTCATGGTTTTTCTCGAGTTGCGGCGGGAACCTGGGGTATATTCTCGAGTTACGACGGGGATGGCCCTTCCACCCACGTGTTTCTTCAGCGACGTCAGGACTCCTGCCTAGTTGCGAGGGACAACTCTGGATTCTCCTCGAGGCTTGGCAGGGCAATTGGGACGCCTCTCCAGCTGAGGCGGGAGACCAAGTGTCCCTTTCCAAGTGCCACAGGAATCCTGGGACTCCTATCAAGTTTCACGAGGAGTCAGGCATCGTCTCCTTTGGAGGCACTGATCTCCGCATACTTCTGGAGTTTTCAAAGGATGTGAGGCTATCGGTCGCGATGAGGTGGGGAACTAAGTCTTTCTCTGTGCTTTCCACAGGGGATTCAGACATCCTTTCGTCCTGGGAGATGCAAGACGAGCCTGCATTCAAGTCACTGCAGGGATATCCGGCCTTATTTCGAGTCAGGGCATCGCGGTGTCCATTCCACTTGAGGCCGCAAACTCAGGGTCCCTCTCACATACCTAGAGCTGAGAGAAGCCTCCTCTTGAGGTGCTTGTGGTAAGGTGGTATTCCTCTGGAGACGAATCCAGGGACTAACCTCTATTTTCGAGTTGATTTTTGGTCCACAGAGTTCTTTCGTGTTGCTACAGTGACCTCAGGATCCCTCTATCCTTGAAACAGTGTTCTTGGGGTTTCTCTGGAGTGCCATCAAGGAAATCAAGGCTCCTTTCATGTGTGATGTGCAACACAGAATTGCTCTGCACGCAGTGCAGGGGAATCGGGCCTCATCTCGCGGCGAGGGGGAAGTCTCATGGTTTTTCTCGAGTTGCGGCGGGAACCTGGGGTATATTCTCGAGTTATGACGGGGATGGCCCCTCCACACACGTGTTTGTTCAGCCACGTCAGGACTCTTGCCTAGTTGCGAGACACAACTCGGGATTCTCCTCGAGGCTTGGCAAGGCAATTGGGACGCCTCTGCAGCTGAGGCGGGAGACCAAGGGTCCCTTTCCACGTGCCACAGGAATCCTGGGACTCCTATCAAGTTTCACGAGGAGTCAGGCATCGTCTCCTTTGGAGGCACTGATCTCCGCGTACCTCTGGAGTTTTCAAAGGATGTGAGGCTATCGGTCGCGATGAGGTAGGGAACTCAGTCTTTCTCTGTGCTTTCCACAGGGGATTCAGACATCCTTTCGTCCTGGGAGAGGCAAGACGAGCCTGCATTGTAGTCACTGCAGGGATATCCGGCCTTATGTCGAGTCAGGGCATCGCGGTGTCCATTCCACTTGAGGCCGCAAACTCAGGGTCCCTCTCGCATACCTAGAGCTGAGAGAAGCCTCCTCTTGAGGTGCTTGTGGTAAGGTGGTATTCCTCTGGAGTCGAAGCCAGGGACTAACCTCTCATCTCGAGTTGATTTTTGGTCCACGGAGCTCTTTCGTGTTGCTACAGTGACCTCAGGATCCCTCTAGCCTTGAAACAGTGTTCTTGGGGTTTCTCTGGAGTGCCATCAAGGAAATCAAGGCTCCTTTCATGTGTGATGTGCAACACGGAATTGCTCTGCACGCAGTGCAGGGGAATCGGGCCTCATCTCGCGGCGAGGGGGAAGTCTCATGGTTTTTCTCGAGTTGCGGCGGGAACCTGGGGTATATTCTCGAGTTACGACGGGGATGGCCCTTCCACCCACGTGTTTCTTCAGCGACGTCAGGACTCCTGCCTAGTTGCGAGGGACAACTCTGGATTCTCCTCGAGGCTTGGCAGGGCAATTGGGACGCCTCTCCAGCTGAGGCGGGAGACCAAGGGTCCCTTTCCACGTGCCACAGGAATCCTGGGACTCCTATCAAGTTTCACGAGGAGTCAGGCATCGTCTCCTTTGGAGGCACTGATCTCCGTGTACCTCTGGAGTTTTCAAAGGATGTGAGGCTATCGGTCGCGATGAGGTGGGGAACTAAGTCTTTCTCTGTGCTTTCCACAGGGGATTCAGACATCCTTTCGTCCTGGGAGATGCAAGATGTGCCTGCATTGAAGTCACTGAAGGGATATCCGGCCTTATTTCGAGTCAGGGCATCGCGGTGTCCATTCCACTTGAGGCCGCAAACTCAGGGTCCCTCTCACATACCTAGAGCTGAGAGAAGCCTCCTCTTGAGGTGCTTGTGGTAAGGTGGTATTCCTCTGGAGACGAATCCAGGGACTAACCTCTCTTTTCGAGTTGATTTTTGGTCCACAGAGTTCTTTCGTGTTGCTACAGTGACCTCAGGATCCCTCTAGCCTTGAAACAGTGTTCTTGGGGTTTCTCTGGAGTGCCATCAAGGAAATCAAGGCTCCTTTCATGTGTGATGTGCAAGACGGAATTGCTCTGCACGCAGTACAGGGGAATCGGGCCTCATCTCACATCGAGGGGGAAGTCTCATGGTTTTTCTCGAGTTGCGGCGGGAACCTGGGGTATATTCTCGAGTTACGACGGGGATGGCCCTTCCACCCACGTGTTTCTTCAGCGACGTCAGGACTCCTGCCTAGTTGCGAGGGACAACTCGGGATTCTCCTCGAAGCTTGGCAGGGCAAATGTAACGCCTCTCCAGCTGAGGCGGGAGACCAAGGGTCCCTTTCCACGTGCCACAAGAATCCTGGGACTCCTATCAAGTTTCACGAGGAGTCAGGCATCGTCTCCTTTGGAGGCACTGATCTCCGCGTACCTCTGGAGTTTTCAAAGGATGTAAGGACTCCGGTCGCGATGAGGTGGGGCACTAAGTCTTTCTCTGTGCTTTCCACAGGGGATTCAGACATCCTTTCGTCCTGGGAGATGCAAGACGAGCCTGCATTGAAGTCACTGCAGGGATATCCGGCCTTATTTCGAGTCAGGGCATCGCGGTGTCCATTCCACTTGAGGCCGCAAACTCAGGGTCCCTCTCACATACCTAGAGCTGAGAGAAGCCTCCTCTTGAGGTGCTTGTGGTAAGGTGGTATTCCTCTGGAGACGAATCCAGGGACTAACCTCTATTTTCGAGTTGATTTTTGGTCCACAGAGTTCTTTCGTGTTGCTACAGTGACCTCAGGATCCCTCTATCCTTGAAACAGTGTTCTTGGGGTTTCTCTGGAGTGCCATCAAGGAAATCAAGGCTCCTTTCATGTGTGATGTGCAACACGGAATTGCTCTGCACGCAGTGCAGGGGAATCGGGCCTCATCTCGCATCGAGGGGGAAGTCTCATGGTTTTTCTCGAGTTGCGGCGGGAACCTGGGGTATATTATCGAGTTACGACGGGGATGGCCCTTCCACCCACGTGTTTGTTCAGCCACGTCAGGACTCCTGCCTAGTTGCGAGGGACAACTCGGGATTCTCCTCGAGGCTTGGCAGGGCAATTGGAACGCCTCTCCAGCTGAGGCGGGAGACCAAGGGTCCCTTTCCACGTGCCACAGGAATCCTGGGACTCCTATCAAGTTTCACGAGGAGTCAGGCATCGTCTCCTTTGGAGGCACTGATCTCCGCGTACCTCTGGAGTTTTCAAAGGATGTGAGGCTATCGGTCGCGATGAGGTGGGGAACTAAGTCTTTCTCTGTGGTCTCCACAGGGGATTCAGACATCCTTTCTTCCTGGGAGAGGCAAGACGAGCCTGCATTGAAGTCACTGCAGGGATATCCGGCCTTATTTCGAGTCAGGGCATCACGGTGTCCATTCCACTTGAGGCCGCAAACTCAGGGTTTCTCTCACATATCTAGACCTGAGAGAAGCCTCCTCTTGAGGTGCTTGTGGTAAGGTGGTATTCCTCAGGAGTCGAAGCCAGGGACTAACCTCTCATCTCGTGTTGATTCTTGGTCCACGGAGCTTTTTCGTGTTGCTACAGTGACCTCAGGATCCCTCTAGCCTTGAAACAGTGTTCTTGGGGTTTCTCTGGAGTGCCATCAAGGAAATCAAGGCTCCTTTCATGTGTGATGTGCAACACGGAATTGCTCTGCACGCAGTGCAGGGGAATCGGGCCTCATCTCGCAGCGAGGGGGAAGTCTCATGGTTTTTCTCGAGTTGCGGCGGGAACCTGGGGTATATTCTCGAGTTACGACGGGGATGGCCCTTCCACACACGTGTGTGTTCAACCATGTCAGTACTCCTGCCTAGTTGCGAGGGACAACTCGGGATTCTCCTCGAGGCTTGGCAGGGCAATTGGGACGCCTCTCCAGCTGAGACGGGAGACCAAGGGTCCCTTTCCACGTGCCACAGGAATCCTGGGTCTCCTATCAAGTTTCACGAGGAGTCAGGCATCGTCTCCTTTGGAGGCACTGATCTCCGCATACCTCTGGAATTTTCAAAGGATTTGAGGCCTCCTGTCGCGATGAGGTGGGGAACTAGGTCTTTCTCTGTGGTCTCCACAGGGGATTCAGACACCCTTTCGTCTTGGGAGATGCAAGACGAGCCTGCATTCCAGTCACTGCAGGGATATCCGGCCTTATTTCGAGTCAGGGCATCGCGGTGTCCATTCCACTTGAGGCCGCAAACTCAGGATCCCTCTCACATACCTAGAGCTGAGAGAAGCCTCCTCTTGAGGTGCTTGTGGTAAGGTGGTATTCCTCAGGAGTCGAAGCCAGGGACTAACCTCTCATCTCGAGTTGATTTTTGGTCCTCGGAGCTCTTTCGTGTTGCTACAGTGACCTCAGGATCCCTCTAGCCTTGAAACAGTGTTCTTGGGGTTTCTCTGGAGTGCCATGAAGGAAATCAAGGCTCCTTTCATGTGTGATGTGCAACACAGAATTGCTCTGCACGCAGTGCAGGGGAATCGGGCCTCATCTCGCGGCGAGGGGGAAGTCTCATGGTTTTTCTCGAGTTGCGGCGGGAACCTGGGGTATATTCTCGAGTTACGACGGGGATGGCCCTTCCACACACGTGTTTGTTCAGCCACGTCAGGACTCTTGCCTAGTTGCGAGACACAACTCGGGATTCTCCTCGAGGCTTGGTAAGGCAATTGGGACGCCTCTCCAGCTGAGGCGGGAGACCAAGTGTCCCTTTCCACGTGTCACAGGAATCCTGGGACTCCTATCAAGTTTCACGAGGAGTCAGGCATCGTCTCCTTTGGAGGCACTGATCTCTGCGTACCTCTGGAGTTTTCAAAGGATGTGAGGCCTCCGGTCACGATGAGGTGGGGAACTAGGTCTTTCTCTGAGGTCTCCACAGGGGATTCAGACATCCTTTCGTCTTGGGAGATGCAAGACGAGCCTGCATTCAAGTCACTGCAGGGATATCCAGCCTTATTTCGCGTCAGGGCATCGCGGTGTCCATTCCACTTGAGGCCGCAAACTCAGGGTCCCTCTCACATACCTAGAGCTGAGAGAAGCCTCCTCTTGAGGTGCTTGTGGTAAGGTGGTATTCCTCTGGAGTCGAAGCCAGGGACTAACCTCTCATCTCGAGTTGATTTTTGGCCCACGGAGTTCTTTCGTGTTGCTACAGTGACCTCAGGATCCCTCTAGCCTTGAAACAGTGTTTTTGGGGTTTCTCTGGAGTGCCATCAAGGAAATCAAGGCTCCTTTCATGTGTGATGTGCAACACGGAATTGCTCTGCACGCAGTGCAGGGGAATCGGGCCTCATCTCGCGGCGAGGGGGAAGTCTCATGGTTTTTCTCGAGTTGCGGCGGGAACCTGGGGTATATTCTCGAGTTACGACGGGGATGGCCCTTCCACGCACGTGTTTCTTCAGCGACGTCAGGACTCCTGCCTAGTTGCAAGGGACAACTCTGGATTCTCCTCGAGGCTTGGCAGGGCAATTGGGACGCCTCTCCAGCTGAGGCGGGAGACCAAGGGTCCCTTTCCACGTGCCACAGGAATCCTGGGACTCCTATCAAGTTTCACGAGGAGTCAGGCATCGTCTCCTTTGGAGGCACTGATCTCCGTGTACCTCTGGAGTTTTCAAAGGATGTGAGGCTATCGGTCGCGATGAGGTGGGGAACTAAGTCTTTCTCTGTGCTTTCCACAGGGGATTCAGACATCCTTTCGTCCTGGGAGATGCAAGACGAGCCTGCATTGAAGTCACTGCAGGGATATCCGGCCTTATTGCGAGTCAGGGCATCGCGGTGTCCATTCCACTTGAGGCCGCAAACTCAGGGTCCCTCTCACATACCTAGAGCTGAGAGAAGCCTCCTCTTGAGGTGCTTGTGGTAAGGTGGTATTCCTCAGGAGTCGATGCCAGTGACTACCCTCTCATCTCGTGTTGATTCTTGGTCCACGGAGCTCTTTCGTGTTGCTACAGTGACCTCAGGATCCCTCTAGCCTTGAAACAGTGTTCTTGGGGTTTCTCTGGAGTGCCATCAAGGAAATCAAGGCTCCTTTCATGTGTGATGTGCAACACGGAATTGCTCTGCACGCAGTGCAGGGGAATCAGGCCTCATCTCGCGGCGAGGGGGAAGTCTCATGGTTTTTCTCGAGTTGCGGCGGGAACCTGGGGTATATTCTCGAGTTACGACGGGGATGGCCCTTCCACACACGTGTGTGTTCAGCGACGTCAGGACTCCTGCCTAGTTGCGAGGGACAACTCGGGATTCTCCTCGAGGCTTGGCAAGGCAATTGGGACGCCTCTCCAGCTGAGGCGGGAGACCAAGTGTCCCTTTCCACGTGCCACAGGAATCCTGGGACTCCTATCAAGTTTCACGAGGAGTGAGGCATCGTCTCCTTTGGTGGCACTGATCTCCGCGTACCTCTGGAGTTTTCAAAGGATGTGAGGCCTCCGGTCGCGATGAGGTGGGGAACTAGGTCTTTCTCTGTGGTCTCCACAGGGGATTCAGACATCCTTTCATCTTGGGAGATGCAAGACGAGCCTGCATTCAAGTCACTGCAGGGATATCCAGCCTTATTTCGCGTCAGGGCATCGCGGTGTCCATTCCACTTGAGGCCGCAAACTCAGGGTCCCTCTCACATACCTAGAGCTGAGAGAAGCCTCCTCTTGAGGTGCTTGTGGTAAGGTGGTATTCCTCTGGAGTCGAATCCAGGGACTAACCTCTCATTTCGAGTTGATTTTTGGTCCACGGAGCTCTTTCGTGTTGCTACAGTGACCTCAGGATCCCTCTAGCCTTGAAACAGTGTTCTTGGGGTTTCTCTGGAGTGCCATGAAGGAAATCAAGGCTCCTTTCATGTGTGATGTGCAACACAGAATTGCTCTGCACCCAGTGCAGGGGAATCGGGCCTCATCTCGCGGCGAGGGGGAAGTCTCATGGTTTTTCTCGAGTTGCGGCGGGAACCTGGGGTATATTCTCGAGTTACGACGGGGATGGCCCTTCCACACACGTGTTTGTTCAGCCACGTCAGGACTCTTGCCTAGTTACGAGACACAACTCGCGATTCTCCTCGAGGCTTGGCAAGGCAATTGGGACGCCTCTCCAGCTGAGGCGGGAGACCAAGGGTCCCTTTCCACGTGCCACAGGAATCCTGGGACTCCTATCAAGTTTCACGAGGAGTCAGGCATCGTCTCCTTTGGAGGCACTGATCTCCGCGTACCTCTGGAGTTTTCAAAGGATGTGAGGCCTCCGGTCGCGATGAGGTGGGGAACTAGGTCTTTCTCTGTGGTCTCCACAGGGGATTCAGACATCCTTTCATCTTGGGAGATGCAAGACGGGCCTGCATTCAAGTCACTGCAGGGATATCCAGCCTTATTTCGCGTCAGGGCATCGCGGTGTCCATTCCACTTGAGGCCGCAAACTCAGGGTCCCTCTCACATACCTAGAGCTGAGAGAAGCCTCCTCTTGAGGTGCTTGTGGTAAGGTGGTATTCCTCTGGAGTCGAAGCCAGGGACTAACCTCTCATCTCGAGTTGATTTTTGGTCCACGGAGCTCTTTCGTGTTGCTACAGTGACCTCAGGATCCCTCTAGCCTTGAAACAGTGTTCTTGGGGTTTCTCTGGAGTGCCATCAAGGAAATCAAGGCTCCTTTCATGTGTGATGTGCAAGACGGAATTGCTCTGCACGCAGTACAGGGGAATCGGGCCTCATCTCGCATCGAGGGGGAAGTCTCATGGTTTTTCTCGAGTTGCGGCGGGAACCTGGGGTATATTCTCGAGTTACGACGGGGATGGCCCTTCCACCCACGTGTTTGTTCAGCCACGTCAGGACTCCTGCCTAGTTGTGAGGGACAACTCGGGATTCTCCTCGAAGCTTGGCAGGGCAATTGGAACGCCTCTCCAGCTGAGGCGGGAGACCAAGGGTCCCTTTCCACGTGCCACAAGAATCCTGGGACTCCTATCAAGTTTCACGAGGAGTCAGGCATCGTCTCCTTTGGAGGCACTGATCTCCGCGTACCTCTGGAGTTTTCAAAGGATGTGAGGCCTCCGGTCGCGGTGAGGTGGGGAACTAGGTCTTTCTCTGTGGTCTCCACAGGGGATTCAGACATCCTTTCATCTTGGGAGATGCAAGACGAGCCTGCATTCAAGTCACTGCAGGGATATCCAGCCTTATTTCGCGTCAGGGCATCGCGGTGTCCATTCCATTTGAGGCCGCAAACTCAGGGTCCCTCTCACATACCTAGAGCTGAGAGAAGCCTCCTCTTGAGGTGCTTGTGGTAAGGTGGTATTCCTCTGGAGTCGAAGCCAGGGACTAACCTCTCATCTCGAGTTGATTTTTGGCCCACGGAGCTCTTTCGTGTTGCTACAGTGACCTCAGGATCCCTCTAGCCTTGAAGCAGTGTTCTTGGGGTTTCTCTGGAGTGCCATCAAGGAAATCAAGGCTCCTTTCATGTGTGATGTGCAACACGGAATTGCTCTGCACGCAGTGCAGGGGAATCAGGCCTCATCTCGCGGCGAGGGGGAAGTCTCATGGTTTTTCTCGAGTTGCGGCGGGAACCTGGGGTATATTCTCGAGTTACGACGGGGATGGCCCTTCCACCCACGTGTTTCTTCAGCGACGTCAGGACTCCTGCCTAGTTGCGAGGGACAACTCTGGATTCTCCTCGAGGCTTGGCAGGGCAATTGGGACGCCTCTCCAGCTGAGGCGGGAGACCAAGTGTCCCTTTCCAAGTGCCACAGGAATCCTGGGACTCCTATCAAGTTTCACGAGGAGTCAGGCATCGTCTCCTTTGGAGGCACTGATCTCCGCGTACCTCTGGAGTTTTCAAAGGATGTGAGGCCTCCGGTCGCGGTGAGGTGGGGAACTAGGTCTTTCTCTGTGGTCTCCACAGGGGATTCAGACATCCTTTCATCTTGGGAGATGCAAGACGAGCCTGCATTCAAGTCACTGCAGGGATATCCAGCCTTATTTCGCGTCAGGGCATCGCGGTGTCCATTCCATTTGAGGCCGCAAACTCAGGGTCCCTCTCACATACCTAGAGCTGAGAGAAGCCTCCTCTTGAGGTGCTTGTGGTAAGGTGGTATTCCTCTGGAGTCGAAGCCAGGGACTAACCTCTCATCTCGAGTTGATTTTTGGCCCACGGAGCTCTTTCGTGTTGCTACAGTGACCTCAGGATCCCTCTAGCCTTGAAGCAGTGTTCTTGGGGTTTCTCTGGAGTGCCATCAAGGAAATCAAGGCTCCTTTCATGTGTGATGTGCAACACGGAATTGCTCTGCACGCAGTGCAGGGGAATCGGGCCTCATCTCGCGGCGAGGGGGAAGTCTCATGGTTTTTCTCGAGTTGCGGCGGGAACCTGGGGTATATTCTCGAGTTACGACGGGGATGGCCCTTCCACCCACGTGTTTCTTCAGCGACGTCAGGACTCCTGCCTAGTTGCGAGGGACAACTCTGGATTCTCCTCGAGGCTTGGCAGGGCAATTGGGACGCCTCTCCAGCTGAGGCGGGAGACCAAGTGTCCCTTTCCAAGTGCCACAGGAATCCTGGGACTCCTATCAAGTTTCACGAGGAGTCAGGCATCGTCTCCTTTGGAGGCACTGATCTCCGCGTACCTCTGGAGTTTTCAAAGGATGTGAGGCTATAGGTCGCGATGAGGTGGGGAACTAAGTCTTTCTCTGTGCTTTCCACAGGGGATTCAGACATCCTTTCGTCCTGGGAGATGCAAGACGAGCCTGCATTGAAGTCACTGCAGGGATATCCGGCCTTATTTCGAGTCAGGGCATCGCGGTGTCCATTCCACTTGAGGCCGCAAACTCAGGGTCCCTCTCACATACCTAGAGCTGAGAGAAGCCTCCTCTTGAGGTGCTTGTGGTAAGGTGGTATTCCTCTGGAGACGAATCCAGGGACTAACCTCTCTTTTCGAGTTGATTTTTGGTCCACAGAGTTCTTTCGTGTTGCTACAGTGACCTCAGGATCCCTCTATCCTTGAAACAGTGTTCTTGGGGTTTCTCTGGAGTGCCATCAAGGAAATCAAGGCTCCTTTCATGTGTGATCTGCAACACAGAATTGCTCTGCACGCAGTGCAGGGGAATCGGGCCTCATCTCGCGGCCAGGGGGAAGTCTCATGGTTTTTCTCGAGTTGTGGCGGGAACCTGGGGTATATTCTCGATTACGACGGGGATGGCCCTTCCACCCACGTGTTTCTTCAGCGATGTCAGGACTCCTGCCTAGTTGCGAGGAACAACTCTGGATTCTCCTCGAGGCTTGGCAGGGCAATTGGGACGACTCTCCAGCTGAGGCGGGAGACCAAGGGTCCCTTTCCAAGTGCCACAGGAATCCTGGGACTCCTATCAAGTTTCACGAGGAGTCAGGCATCGTCTCCTTTGGAGGCACTGATCTCCACGTACCTCTGGAGTTTTCAAAGGATGTGAGGCTATCGGTCGCGATGAGGTGGGGAACTAAGTCTTTCTCTGTGCTTTCCACAGGGGATTCAGACATCCTTTCGTCCTGGGAGATGCAAGACGAGCCTGCATTGAAGTCACTGCAGGGATATCCGGCCTTATTTCGAGTCAGGGCATCGCGGTGTCCATTCCACTTGAGGCCGCAAATTCAGGGTCCCTCTCACATACCTAGAGCTGAGAGAAGCCTCCTCTTGAGGTGCTTGTGGTAAGGTGGTATTCCTCTGGAGACGAATCCAGGGACTAACCTCTCTTTTCGAGTTGATTTTTGGTCCACAGATTTCTTTCGTGTTGCTACAGTGACCTCAGGATCCCTCTATCCTTGAAACAGTGTTCTTGGGGTTTCTCTGGAGTGCCATCAAGGAAATCAAGGCTCCTTTCATGTGTGATGTGCAAGACGGAATTGCTCTGCACGCAGTACAGGGGAATCGGGCCTCATCTCGCATCGAGGGGGAAGTCTCATGGTTTTTCTCGAGTTGCGGCGGGAACCTGGGGTATATTCTCGAGTTACGACGGGGATGGCCCTTCCACCCACGTGTTTGTTCAGCCACGTCAGGACTCCTGCCTAGTTGTGAGGGACAACTCGGGATTCTCCTTGAAGCTTGGCAGGGCAATTGGAACGCCTCTCCAGCTGAGGCGGGAGACCAAGGGTCCCTTTCCACGTGCCACAAGAATCCTGGGACTCCTATCAAGTTTCACGAGGAGTCAGGCATCGTCTCCTTTGGAGGCACTGATCTCCGCGTACCTCTGGAGTTTTCAAAGGATGTGAGGCCTCCGGTCGCGGTGAGGTGGGGAACTAGGTCTTTCTCTGTGGCCTCCACAGGGGATTCAGACATCCTTTCATCTTGGGAGATGCAAGACGAGCCTGCATTCAAGTCACTGCAGGGATATCCAGCCTTATTTCCCGTCAGGGCATCGCGGTGTCCATTCCATTTGAGGCCGCAAACTCAGGGTCCCTCTCACATACCTAGAGCTGAGAGAAGCCTCCTCTTGAGGTGCTTGTGGTAAGGTGGTATTCCTCTGGAGTCGAAGCCAGGGACTAACCTCTCATCTCGAGTTGATTTTTGGCCCACGGAGCTCTTTCGTGTTGCTACAGTGACCTCAGGATCCCTCTAGCCTTGAAGCAGTGTTCTTGGGGTTTCTCTGGAGTGCCATCAAGGAAATCAAGGCTCCTTTCATGTGTGATGTGCAACACGGAATTGCTCTGCACGCAGTGCAGGGGAATCGGGCCTCATCTCGCGGCGAGGGGGAAGTCTCATGGTTTTTCTCGAGTTGCGGCGGGAACCTGGGGTATATTCTCGAGTTACGACGGGGATGGCCCTTCCACCCACGTGTTTCTTCAGCGACGTCAGGACTCCTGCCTAGTTGCGAGGGACAACTCTGGATTCTCCTCGAGGCTTGGCAGGGCAATTGGGACGCCTCTCCAGCTGAGGCGGGAGACCAAGTGTCCCTTTCCAAGTGCCACAGGAATCCTGGGACTCCTATCAAGTTTCACGAGGAGTCAGGCATCGTCTCCTTTGGAGGCACTGATCTCCGCATACTTCTGGAGTTTTCAAAGGATGTGAGGCTATCGGTCGCGATGAGGTGGGGAACTAAGTCTTTCTCTGTGCTTTCCACAGGGGATTCAGACATCCTTTCGTCCTGGGAGATGCAAGACGAGCCTGCATTGAAGTCACTGCAGGGATATCCGGCCTTATTTCGAGTCAGGGCATCGCGGTGTCCATTCCACTTGAGGCCGCAAACTCAGGGTCCCTCTCACATACCTAGAGCTGAGAGAAGCCTCCTCTTGAGGTGCTTGTGGTAAGGTGGTATTCCTCTGGAGACGAATCCAGGGACTAACCTCTATTTTCGAGTTGATTTTTGGTCCACAGAGTTCTTTCGTGTTGCTACAGTGACCTCAGGATCCCTCTATCCTTGAAACAGTGTTCTTGGGGTTTCTCTGGAGTGCCATCAAGGAAATCAAGGCTCCTTTCATGTGTGATGTGCAACACAGAATTGCTCTGCACGCAGTGCAGGGGAATCGGGCCTCATCTCGCGGCGAGGGGGAAGTCTCATGGTTTTTCTCGAGTTGCGGCGGGAACCTGGGGTATATTCTCGAGTTATGACGGGGATGGCCCCTCCACACACGTGTTTGTTCAGCCACGTCAGGACTCTTGCCTAGTTGCGAGACACAACTCGGGATTCTCCTCGAGGCTTGGCAAGGCAATTGGGACGCCTCTGCAGCTGAGGCGGGAGACCAAGGGTCCCTTTCCACGTGCCACAGGAATCCTGGGACTCCTATCAAGTTTCACGAGGAGTCAGGCATCGTCTCCTTTGGAGGCACTGATCTCCGCGTACCTCTGGAGTTTTCAAAGGATGTGAGGCTATCGGTCGCGATGAGGTAGGGAACTCAGTCTTTCTCTGTGCTTTCCACAGGGGATTCAGACATCCTTTCGTCCTGGGAGAGGCAAGACGAGCCTGCATTGTAGTCACTGCAGGGATATCCGGCCTTATGTCGAGTCAGGGCATCGCGGTGTCCATTCCACTTGAGGCCGCAAACTCAGGGTCCCTCTCGCATACCTAGAGCTGAGAGAAGCCTCCTCTTGAGGTGCTTGTGGTAAGGTGGTATTCCTCTGGAGTCGAAGCCAGGGACTAACCTCTCATCTCGAGTTGATTTTTGGTCCACGGAGCTCTTTCGTGTTGCTACAGTGACCTCAGGATCCCTCTAGCCTTGAAACAGTGTTCTTGGGGTTTCTCTGGAGTGCCATCAAGGAAATCAAGGCTCCTTTCATGTGTGATGTGCAACACGGAATTGCTCTGCACGCAGTGCAGGGGAATCGGGCCTCATCTCGCGGCGAGGGGGAAGTCTCATGGTTTTTCTCGAGTTGCGGCGGGAACCTGGGGTATATTCTCGAGTTACGACGGGGATGGCCCTTCCACCCACGTGTTTCTTCAGCGACGTCAGGACTCCTGCCTAGTTGCGAGGGACAACTCTGGATTCTCCTCGAGGCTTGGCAGGGCAATTGGGACGCCTCTCCAGCTGAGGCGGGAGACCAAGGGTCCCTTTCCACGTGCCACAGGAATCCTGGGACTCCTATCAAGTTTCACGAGGAGTCAGGCATCGTCTCCTTTGGAGGCACTGATCTCCGTGTACCTCTGGAGTTTTCAAAGGATGTGAGGCTATCGGTCGCGATGAGGTGGGGAACTAAGTCTTTCTCTGTGCTTTCCACAGGGGATTCAGACATCCTTTCGTCCTGGGAGATGCAAGATGTGCCTGCATTGAAGTCACTGAAGGGATATCCGGCCTTATTTCGAGTCAGGGCATCGCGGTGTCCATTCCACTTGAGGCCGCAAACTCAGGGTCCCTCTCACATACCTAGAGCTGAGAGAAGCCTCCTCTTGAGGTGCTTGTGGTAAGGTGGTATTCCTCTGGAGACGAATCCAGGGACTAACCTCTCTTTTCGAGTTGATTTTTGGTCCACAGAGTTCTTTCGTGTTGCTACAGTGACCTCAGGATCCCTCTAGCCTTGAAACAGTGTTCTTGGGGTTTCTCTGGAGTGCCATCAAGGAAATCAAGGCTCCTTTCATGTGTGATGTGCAAGACGGAATTGCTCTGCACGCAGTACAGGGGAATCGGGCCTCATCTCACATCGAGGGGGAAGTCTCATGGTTTTTCTCGAGTTGCGGCGGGAACCTGGGGTATATTCTCGAGTTACGACGGGGATGGCCCTTCCACCCACGTGTTTCTTCAGCGACGTCAGGACTCCTGCCTAGTTGCGAGGGACAACTCGGGATTCTCCTCGAAGCTTGGCAGGGCAAATGTAACGCCTCTCCAGCTGAGGCGGGAGACCAAGGGTCCCTTTCCACGTGCCACAAGAATCCTGGGACTCCTATCAAGTTTCACGAGGAGTCAGGCATCGTCTCCTTTGGAGGCACTGATCTCCGCGTACCTCTGGAGTTTTCAAAGGATGTAAGGACTCCGGTCGCGATGAGGTGGGGCACTAAGTCTTTCTCTGTGCTTTCCACAGGGGATTCAGACATCCTTTCGTCCTGGGAGATGCAAGACGAGCCTGCATTGAAGTCACTGCAGGGATATCCGGCCTTATTTCGAGTCAGGGCATCGCGGTGTCCATTCCACTTGAGGCCGCAAACTCAGGGTCCCTCTCACATACCTAGAGCTGAGAGAAGCCTCCTCTTGAGGTGCTTGTGGTAAGGTGGTATTCCTCTGGAGACGAATCCAGGGACTAACCTCTATTTTCGAGTTGATTTTTGGTCCACAGAGTTCTTTCGTGTTGCTACAGTGACCTCAGGATCCCTCTATCCTTGAAACAGTGTTCTTGGGGTTTCTCTGGAGTGCCATCAAGGAAATCAAGGCTCCTTTCATGTGTGATGTGCAACACGGAATTGCTCTGCACGCAGTGCAGGGGAATCGGGCCTCATCTCGCATCGAGGGGGAAGTCTCATGGTTTTTCTCGAGTTGCGGCGGGAACCTGGGGTATATTAGCGAGTTACGACGGGGATGGCCCTTCCACCCACGTGTTTGTTCAGCCACGTCAGGACTCCTGCCTAGTTGCGAGGGACAACTCGGGATTCTCCTCGAGGCTTGGCAGGGCAATTGGAACGCCTCTCCAGCTGAGGCGGGAGACCAAGGGTCCCTTTCCACGTGCCACAGGAATCCTGGGACTCCTATCAAGTTTCACGAGGAGTCAGGCATCGTCTCCTTTGGAGGCACTGATCTCCGCGTACCTCTGGAGTTTTCAAAGGATGTGAGGCTATCGGTCGCGATGAGGTGGGGAACTAAGTCTTTCTCTGTGGTCTCCACAGGGATTCAGACATCCTTTCTTCCTGGGAGAGGCAAGACGAGCCTGCATTGAAGTCACTGCAGGGATATCCGGCCTTATTTCGAGTCAGGGCATCACGGTGTCCATTCCACTTGAGGCCGCAAACTCAGGGTTTCTCTCACATATCTAGACCTGAGAGAAGCCTCCTCTTGAGGTGCTTGTGGTAAGGTGGTATTCCTCAGGAGTCGAAGCCAGGGACTAACCTCTCATCTCGTGTTGATTTTCTTGGTCCACGGAGCTCTTTCGTGTTGCTACAGTGACCTCAGGATCCCTCGAGCCTTGAAACAGTGTTCTTGGGGTTTCTCTGGAGTGCCATCAAGGAAATCAAGGCTCCTTTCATGTGTGATGTGCAACACGGAATTGCTCTGCACGCAGTGCAGGGGAATCGGGCCTCATCTCGCGGCGAGGGGGAAGTCTCATGGTTTTTCTCGAGTTGCGGCGGGAACCTGGGGTATATTCTCGAGTTACGACGGGGATTTCCCTTCCACACACGTGTGTGTTCAGCCATGTCAGGACTCCTGCCTAGTTGCGAGGGACAACACGTGATTCTCCTCGAGGCTTTGCACGGCAATTGGGACGCCTCTCCAGCTGAGACGGGAGACCAAGGGTCCCTTTCCACGTGCCACAGGAATCCTGGGTCTCCTATCAAGTTTCACGAGAAGTCAGGCATCGTCTCCTTTGGAGGCACTGATCTCCGCATACCTCTGGAGTTTTCAAAGGATGTGAGGCCTCCGGTCGCGATGAGGTGGGGAACTAGGTCTTTCTCTGTGGTCTCCACAGGGGATTTAGACATCCTTTCTTCTTGGGAGATGCAAGACGAGCCTGCATTCAAGTCACTGCAGGGATATCCGGCCTTATTTCGAGTCAGGGCATTGCGGTGTCCATTCCACTTGAGGCCGCAAACTCAGGAACCCTCTCACATACCTAGAGCTGAGAGAAGCCTCCTCTTGAGGTGCTTGTGGTAAGGTGGTATTCCTCAGGAGTCGAAGCCAGGGACTAACCTCTCATCTCGTGTTGATTCTTGGTCCACGGAGCTCTTTCGTGTTGCTACAGTGACCTCAGGATCCCTCTAGCCTTGAAACAGTGTTCTTCGGGTTTCTCTGGAGTGCCATCAAGGAAATCAAGGCTCCTTTCATGTGTGATGTGCAACACGGAATTGCTCTGCACGCAGTGCAGGGGAATCGGGCCTCATCTCGCGGCGAGGGGGAAGTCTCATGGTTTTTCTCGAGTTGCGGCAGGAACCTGGGGTATATTCTCGAGTTACGACGGGGATGGCCCTTCCACACACGTGTGTGTTCAGCGACGTCAGGACTATTGCCTAGTTGCTAGGGACAACTCGGGATTCTCCTCGAGGCTTTGCAGGGCAATTGGAACGCCTCTCCAGCTGAGACGGGAGACCAAGGGTCCCTTTCAACGTGCCACAGCAATCCTGGGTCTCCTATCAAGTTTCACGAGGAGTCAGGCATCGTCTCCTTTGGAGGCACTGATCTCCGCGTACCTCTGGAGTTTTCAAAGGATTTGAGGCCTCCGGTCGCGATGAGGTGGGGAACTAGGTCTTTCTCTGTGGTCTCCACAGGGGATTCAGACATCCTTTCATGTTGGGAGATGCAACCGAGCCTGCATTCAAGTCACTGCAGGGATATCCAGCCTTATTTCGCGTCAGGGCATCGCGGTGTCCATTCCACTTGAGGCCGCAAACTCAGGGTCCCTCTCACATACCTAGAGCTGAGAGAAGCCTCCTCTTGAGGTGCTTGTGGTAAGGTGGTATTCCTCTGGAGTCGAAGCCAGGGACTAACCTCTCATCTCGAGTTGATTTTTGGCCCACGGAGCTCTTTCGTGTTGCTACAGTGACCTCAGGATCCCTCTAGCCTTGAAACAGTGTTCTTGGGGTTTCTCTGGAGTGCCATCAGGGAAATCAAGGCTTCTTTCATGTGTGATGTGCAACACGGAATTGCTCTGCATGCAGTGCAGGGGAATCGGGCCTCATCTCGCGGCGAGGGGGAAGTTTCATGGTTTTTCTCGAGTTGCGGCGGGAACCTGGGGTATATTCTCGAGTTACGACGGGGATGGCCCTTTCACCCACGTGTTTGTTCAGCGACGTCAGGACTCCTGCCTAGTTGCGAGGGACAACTCGGGATTCTCCTCGAGGCTTGGCAGGGCAATTTGAACGCCTCTTCAGCTGAGGCGGGAGACCAAGGGTCCCTTTCCACGTGCCACAAGAATCCTGGGACTCCTATCAAGTTTCACGAGGAGTCAGGCATCGTCTCCTTTGGAGGCACTGATCTCCGCGTACCTCTGGAGTTTTCAAAGGATGTGAGGCCTCCGGTCGCGATGAGGTGGGGAACTAGGTGTTTCTCTGTGCTTTCCACAGGGGATTCAGACATCCTTTCGTCCTGGGAGATGCAAGACGAGCCTGCATTGAAGTCACTGCAGGGATATCCGGCCTTATTTCGAGTCAGGGCATCGCGGTGTCCATTCCACTTGAGGCCGCAAACTCAGGGTCCCTCTCACATACCTAGAGCTGAGAGAAGCCTCCTCTTGAGGTGCTTGTGGTAAGATGGTATTCCTCTGGAGACGAATCCAGGGACTAACCTCTCTTTTCGAGTTGATTTTTGGTCCACAGAGTTCTTTCGTGTTGCTACAGTGACCTCAGGATCCCTCTATCCTTGAAACAGTGTTCTTGGGGTTTCTCTGGAGTGCCATCAAGGAAATCAAGGTTCCTTTCATGTGTGATGTGCAAGACGGAATTGCTCTGCACGCAGTACAGGGGAATCGGGCCTCATCTCGCATCGAGGGGGAAGTCTCATGGTTTTTCTCGAGTTGCGGCGGGAACCTGGGGTATATTCTCGAGTTACGACGGGGATGGCCCTTCCACCCAGGTGTTTGTTCAGCCACGTCAGTTTTCCTGCCTAGTTGCGAGGGACAACTCGGGATTCTCCTCGAGGCTTGGCAGGGCAATTGGGACGCCTCTCCAGCTGAGGCGGGAGACCAAGGGTCCCTTTCCACGTGCCACAAGAATCCTGGGACTCCTATCAAGTTTCACGAGGAGTCAGGCATCGTCTCCTTTGGAGGCACTGATCTCCGCGTACCTCTGGAGTTTTCAAAGGATGTGAGGCCTCCGGTCGCGATGAGGTGGGGAACTAGGTGTTTCTCTGTGGTCTCCACAGGGGATGCAGACATCCTTTCTTCTTGGGAGATGCAAGACGAGCCTGCATTCAAGTCACTGCAGGGATATCCGGCCTTATTTCGAGTCAGGGCATCGCGGTGTCCATTCCACTTGAGGCCGCAAACTCAGGATCCCTCTCACATACCTAGAGCTGAGAGAAACCTCCTCTTGAGGTGCTTGTGGTAAGGTGGTATTCCTCAGGAGTCGAAGCCAGGGACTAACCTCTCATCTCGTGTTGATTCTTGGTCCACGGAGCTCTTTCGTGTTGCTACAGTGACCTCAGGATCCCTCTAGCCTTGAAACAGTGTTCTTGGGGTTTCTCTGGAGTGCCATCAAGGAAATCAAGGCTCCTTTCATGTGTGATGTGCAACACGGAATTGCTCTGCACGCAGTGCAGGGGAATCGGGCCTCATCTCGCGGCGAGGGGGAAGTCTCATGGTTTTTCTCGAGTTGCGGCGGGAACCTGGGGTATATTCTCGAGTTACGACGGGGATGGCCCTTCCACACACGTGTGTGTTCAGCCATGTCAGGACTCCTGCCTAGTTGCGAGGGACAACACGTGATTCTCCTCGAGGCTTTGCACGGCAATTGGGACGCCTCTCCAGCTGAGACGGGAGACCAAGGGTCCCTTTCCACGTGCCACAGGAATCCTGGGTCTCCTATCAAGTTTCACGAGAAGTCAGGCATCGTCTCCTTTGGAGGCACTGATCTCCGCATACCTCTGGAGTTTTCAAAGGATGTGAGGCCTCCGGTCGCGATGAGGTGGGGAACTAGGTCTTTCTCTGTGGTCTCCACAGGGGATTTAGACATCCTTTCTTCTTGGGAGATGCAAGACGAGCCTGCATTCAAGTCACTGCAGGGATATCCGGCCTTATTTCGAGTCAGGGCATTGCGGTGTCCATTCCACTTGAGGCCGCAAACTCAGGAACCCTCTCACATACCTAGAGCTGAGAGAAGCCTCCTCTTGAGGTGCTTGTGGTAAGGTGGTATTCCTCAGGAGTCGAAGCCAGGGACTAACCTCTCATCTCGTGTTGATTCTTGGTCCACGGAGCTCTTTCGTGTTGCTACAGTGACCTCAGGATCCCTCTAGCCTTGAAACAGTGTTCTTCGGGTTTCTCTGGAGTGCCATCAAGGAAATCAAGGCTCCTTTCATGTGTGATGTGCAACACGGAATTGCTCTGCACGCAGTGCAGGGGAATCGGGCCTCATCTCGCGGCGAGGGGGAAGTCTCATGGTTTTTCTCGAGTTGCGGCAGGAACCTGGGGTATATTCTCGAGTTACGACGGGGATGGCCCTTCCACACACGTGTGTGTTCAGCGACGTCAGGACTATTGCCTAGTTGCTAGGGACAACTCGGGATTCTCCTCGAGGCTTTGCAGGGCAATTGGAACGCCTCTCCAGCTGAGACGGGAGACCAAGGGTCCCTTTCAACGTGCCACAGCAATCCTGGGTCTCCTATCAAGTTTCACGAGGAGTCAGGCATCGTCTCCTTTGGAGGCACTGATCTCCGCATACCTCTGGAGTTTTCAAAGTATTTGAGGCCTCCTGTCGCGATGAGGTGGGGAACTAGTTCTTTCTCTGTGGTCTCCACAGGGGATTCAGACACCCTTTCGTCTTGGGAGATGCAAGACGAGCCTGCATTCCAGTCACTGCAGGGATATCCGGCCTTATTTCGAGTCAGGGCATCGCGGTGTCCATTCCACTTGAGGCCGCAAACTCAGGGTCCCTCTCACATACCTAGAGCTGAGAGAAGCCTCCTCTTGAGCTGCTTGTGGTAAGGTGGTATTCCTCTGGAGTCGAAGCCAGGGACTAACCTCTCATCTCGAGTTGATTTTTGGTCCACGGAGCTCTTTCGTGTTGCTACAGTGACCTCAGGATCCCTCTAGCCTTGAAACAGTGTTCTTGGGGTTTCTCTGGAGTGCCATGAAGGAAATCAAGGCTCCTTTCATGTGTGATGTGCAACACAGAATTGCTCTGCACGCAGTGCAGGGGAATCGGGCCTCATCTCGCGGCGAGCGGGAAGTCTCATGGTTTTACTCGAGTTGCGGCGGGAACCTGGGGTATATTCTCGAGTTACGACGGGGATGTCCCTTCCACCCACGTGTTTGTTCAGCCACGTCAGGACTCTTGCCTAGTTGCGAGACACAACTCGGGATTCTCCTCGAGGCTTGGCAAGGCAATTGGGACGCCTCTCCAGCTGAGGCGGGAGACCAAGGGTCCCTTTCCACGTGCCACAGGAATCCTGGGACTCCTATCAAATTTCACGAGGAGTCAGGCATCGTCTCCTTTGGAGGCACTGATCTCCGCGTACCTCTGGAGTTTTCAAAGGATTTGAGGCCTCCGGTCGCGATGAGGTGGGGAACTAGGTCTTTCTCTGTGGTCTCCACAGGGGATTCAGACATCCTTTCATGTTGGGAGATGCAACCGAGCCTGCATTCAAGTCACTGCAGGGATATCCAGCCTTATTTCGCGTCAGGGCATCGCGGTGTCCATTCCACTTGAGGCCGCAAACTCAGGGTCCCTCTCACATACCTAGAGCTGAGAGAAGCCTCCTCTTGAGGTGCTTGTGGTAAGGTGGTATTCCTCTGGAGTCGAAGCCAGGGACTAACCTCTCATCTCGAGTTGATTTTTGGCCCACGGAGCTCTTTCGTGTTGCTACAGTGACCTCAGGATCCCTCTAGCCTTGAAACAGTGTTCTTGGGGTTTCTCTGGAGTGCCATCAGGGAAATCAAGGCTTCTTTCATGTGTGATGTGCAACACGGAATTGCTCTGCATGCAGTGCAGGGGAATCGGGCCTCATCTCGCGGCGAGGGGGAAGTTTCATGGTTTTTCTCGAGTTGCGGCGGGAACCTGGGGTATATTCTCGAGTTACGACGGGGATGGCCCTTCCACCCACGTGTTTGTTCAGCGACGTCAGGACTCCTGCCTAGTTGCGAGGGACAACTCGGGATTCTCCTCGAGGCTTGGCAGGGCAATTTGAACGCCTCTCCAGCTGAGGCGGGAGACCAAGGGTCCCTTTCCACGTGCCACAAGAATCCTGGGACTCCTATCAAGTTTCACGAGGAGTCAGGCATCGTCTCCTTTGGAGGCACTGATCTCCGCGTACCTCTGGAGTTTTCAAAGGATGTGAGGCCTCCGGTCGCGATGAGGTGGGGAACTAGGTGTTTCTCTGTGCTTTCCACAGGGGATTCAGACATCCTTTCGTCCTGGGAGATGCAAGACGAGCCTGCATTGAAGTCACTGCAGGGATATCCGGCCTTATTTCGAGTCAGGGCATCGCGGTGTCCATTCCACTTGAGGCCGCAAACTCAGGGTCCCTCTCACATACCTAGAGCTGAGAGAAGCCTCCTCTTGAGGTGCTTGTGGTAAGGTGGTATTCCTCTGGAGACGAATCCAGGGACTAACCTCTCTTTTCGAGTTGATTTTTGGTCCACAGAGTTCTTTCGTGTTGCTACAGTGACCTCAGGATCCCTCTATCCTTGAAACAGTGTTCTTGGGGTTTCTCTGGAGTGCCATCAAGGAAATCAAGGTTCCTTTCATGTGTGATGTGCAAGACGGAATTGCTCTGCACGCAGTACAGGGGAATCGGGCCTCATCTCGCATCGAGGGGGAAGTCTCATGGTTTTTCTCGAGTTGCGGCGGGAACCTGGGGTATATTCTCGAGTTACGACGGGGATGGCCCTTCCACCCAGGTGTTTGTTCAGCCACGTCAGTTTTCCTGCCTAGTTGCGAGGGACAACTCGGGATTCTCCTCGAGGCTTGGCAGGGCAATTGGGACGCCTCTCCAGCTGAGGCGGGAGACCAAGGGTCCCTTTCCACGTGCCACAAGAATCCTGGGACTCCTATCAAGTTTCACGAGGAGTCAGGCATCGTCTCCTTTGGAGGCACTGATCTCCGCGTACCTCTGGAGTTTTCAAAGGATGTGAGGCCTCCGGTCGCGATGAGGTGGGGAACTAGGTGTTTCTCTGTGGTCTCCACAGGGGATGCAGACATCCTTTCTTCTTGGGAGATGCAAGACGAGCCTGCATTCAAGTCACTGCAGGGATATCCGGCCTTATTTCGAGTCAGGGCATCGCGGTGTCCATTCCACTTGAGGCCGCAAACTCAGGATCCCTCTCACATACCTAGAGCTGAGAGAAGCCTCCTCTTGAGGTGCTTGTGGTAAGGTGGTATTCCTCTGGAGTCGAAGCCAGGGACTAACCTCTCATCTCGTGTTGATTCTTGGTCCACGGAGCTCTTTCGTGTTGCTACAGTGACCTCAGGATCCCTCTAGCCTTGAAACAGTGTTCTTGGGGTTTCTCTGGAGTGCCATCAAGGAAATCAAGGCTCCTTTCATGTGTGATGTGCAACACGGAATTGCTCTGCACGCAGTGCAGGGGAATCGGGCCTCATCTCGCGGCGAGGGGGAAGTCTCATGGTTTTTCTCGAGTTGCGGCGGGAACCTGGGGTATATTCTCGAGTTACGACGGGGATGGCCCTTCCACACACGTGTGTGTTCAGCCATGTCAGGACTCCTGCCTAGTTGCGAGGGACAACTCGGGATTCTCCTCGAGGCTTTGCAGGGCAATTGGGACGCCTCTCCAGCTGAGACGGGAGACCAAGGGTCCCTTTCCACGTGCCACAGGAATCCTGGGTCTCCTCTCAAGTTTCACGAGGAGTCAGGCATCGTCTCCTTTGGAGGCACTGATCTCTGCATACCTCTGGAGTTTTCAAAGGATTTGAGGCCTCCTGTCGCGATGAGGTGGGGAACTAGTTCTTTCTCTGTGGTGTCCACAGGGGATTCAGACACCCTTTCTTCTTGGGAGATGCAAGACGAGCCTGCATTCCAGTCACTGCAGGGATATCCGGCCTTATTTCGAGTCAGGGCATCGCGGTGTCCATTCCACTTGAGGCCGCAAACTCAGGGTCCCTCTCACATACCTAGAGCTGAGAGAAGCCTCCTCTTGAGGTGCTTGTGGTAAGGTGTTATTCCTCTGGAGTCGAAGCCAGGGACTAACCTCTCATCTCGAGTTGATTTTTGGCCCACGGAGCTCTTTCGTGTTGCTACAGTGACCTCAGGATCCCTCTAGCCTTGAAACAGTGTTCTTGGGGTTTCTCTGGAGTGCCATCAAGGAAATCAAGGCTCCTTTCATGTGTGATGTGCAACAGAGAATTGCTCTGCACGCAGTGCAGGGGAATCGGGCCTCATCTCGCGGCCACGGGGAAGTCTCATGGTTTTTCTCGAGTTGCGGCGGGAACCTGGGGTATATTCTCGAGTTACGACGGGGATGGCCTTTCCACACATGTGTTTGTTCAGCCACGTCAGGACTCTTGCTAGTTGCGAGACACAACTCGGGATTCTCCTCGAGGCTTGGCAAGGCAATTGGGACGCCTCTCCAGCTGAGGCGGGAGACCAAGGGTCCCTTTCCACGTGCCACAGGAATCCTGGGACTCCTATCAAGTTTCACGAGGAGTCAGGCATCGTCTCCTTTGGAGGCACTGATCTCCGCGTACCTCTGGAGTTTTCAAAGGATGTGAGGCCTCCGGTCGCGATGAGGTGGGGAACTAGGTCTTTCTCTGTGGTTTCCACAAGGGATTCAGACATCCTTTCATCTTGGGAGATGCAAGACGAGCCTGCATTCAAGTCACTACAGGGATATCCAGCCTTATTTCGCGTCAGGGCATCGTGGTGTCCATTCCACTTGAGGCCGCAAACTCAGGGTCCCTCTCACATACCTAGAGCTGAGAGAAGCCTCCTCTTGAGCTGCTTGTGGTAAGGTGGTATTCCTCTGGAGTCGAAGCCAGGGAGTAACCTCTCATCTCGAGTTGATTTTTGGCCCACGGAGCTCTTTCGTGTTGCTACAGTGACCTCAGGATCCCTCTAGCCTTGAAACAGTGTTCTTGGGGTTTCTCTGGAGTGCCATCAAGGAAATCAAGGCTCCTTTCATGTGTGATGTGCAAGACGGAATTGCTCTGCACGCAGTACAGGGGAATCGGGCCTCATCTCGCATCGAGGGGGAAGTCTCATGGTTTTTCTCGAGTTGCGGCGGGAACCTGGGGTATATTCTCGAGTTACGACGGGGATGGCCCTTCCACCCACGTGTGTGTTCAGCCACGTCAGGACTCCTGCCTAGTTGCGAGGGACAACTCGGGATTCTCCTCGAGGCTTGGCAGGGCAATTGGGACGCCTCTCCAGCTGAGGCGGGACACCAAGGGTCCCTTTCCACGTGCCACAAGAATCCTGGGACTCCTATCAAGTTTCACGAGGAGTCAGGCATCGTCTCCTTTGGAGGCACTGATCTCCGCGTACCTCTGGAGTTTTCAAAGGATGTGAGGCCTCCGGTCGCGATGAGGTTTGGAACTAGGTGTTTCTCTGTGGTCTCCACAGGGGATTCAGACATCCTTTTTTCTTGGGAAATGCAAGACGAGCCTGCATTCAAGTCACTGCAGGGATATCCGGCCTTATTTCGAGTCAGGGCATCGCGGTGTCCATTCCACTTGAGGCCGCAAACTCAGGATCCCTCTCACATACCTAGAGCTGAGAGAAGCCTCCTCTTGAGGTGCTTGTGGTAAGGTGGTATTCCTCTGGAGTCGAAGCCAGGGACTAACCTCTCATCTCGAGTTGATTTTGGGTCCACGGAGCTCTTTCGTGTTGCTACAGTGACCTCAGGATCCCTCTAGCATTGAAACAGTGTTCTTGGGGTTTCTCTGGAGTGCCATGAAGGAAATCAAGGCTCCTTTCATGTGTGATGTGCAACACAGAATTGCTCTGCACGCAGTGCAGGGGAATCGGGCCTCATCTCACGGCGAGGGGGAAGTCTCATGGTTTTTCTCGAGTTGCGGCGGGAACCTGGGGTATATTCTCGAGTTACGACGGGGATGGCCCTTCCACACACGTGTTTGTTCAGCCATGTCAGGACTCTTGCCTAGTTGCGAGACACAACTCGGGATTCTCCTCGAGGCTTGGCAAGGCAATTGGGACGCCTCTCCAGCTGAGGCGGGAGACCAAGGGTCCCTTTCCACGTGCCACAGGAATCCTGGGACTCCTATCAAGTTTCACGAGGAGTCAGGCATCGTCTCCTTTGGAGGCACTGATCTCCGCGTACCTCTGGAGTTTTCAAAGGATGTGAGGCCTCCGGTCGCGATGAGGTGGGGAACTAGGTGTTTCTCTGTGGTCTCCACGATGGATTCAGACATCCTTTCATCTTGGGAGATGCAAGACGAGCCTGCATTCAAGTCACTGCAGGGATATCCAGCCTTATTTCGAGTCAGGGCATCGCGGTGTCCATTCCACTTGAGGCCGCAAACTCAGGGTCCCTCTCACATACCTAGAGATGAGAGAAGCCTCCTCTTGAGGTGCTTGTGGTAAGGTGGTATTCCTCTGGAGTCGAAGCCAGGGACTAACCTCTCATCTGGAGTTGATTTTTGGCCCACGGAGCTCTTTCGTGTTGCTACAGTAACCTCAGGATCCCTCTATCCTTGAAACAGTGTTCTTGGGGTTTCTCTGGAGTGCCATCAAGGAAATCAAGGCACCTTTCATGTGTGATGTGCAAGACGGAATTGCTCTGCACGCAATACAGGGGAATTGGGCCTCATCTCGCATCGAGGGGGAAGTCTCATAGTTTTTCTCGAGTTGCGGCGGGAACCTGGGGTATATTCTCGAGTTACGACAGGGATGGCCCTTCCACCCACGTGTTTGTTCAGCCACGTCAGGACTCCTGCCTAGTTGCGAGGGACAACTCGGGATTCTCCTCGAGGCTTGGCAGGGCAATTGGGACGCCTCTGCAGCTGAGGCGGGAGACCAAGGGTCCCTTTCCACGTGCCACAAGAATCCTGGGACTCCTATCAAGTTTCACGAGGAGTCAGGCATCGTCTCCTTTGGAGGCACTGATCTCCGCGTACCTCTGGAGTTTTCAAAGGATGTGAGGCCTCCGGTCGCGATGAGGTGGGGAACTAGGTGTTTCTCTGTGGTCTCCACAGGGGATTCAGACATCCTTTCTTCTTGGGAGATGCAAGACGAGCCTGCATTGAAGTCACTGCAGGGATATCAGACCTTATTTCGAGTCAGGGCATCGCGGTGTCCATTCCACTTGAGGCCGCAAACTCAGGATCCCTCTCACATACCTAGAGCTGAGAGAAGCCTCCTCTTGAGGTGCTTGTGGTAAGGTGGTATTCCTCAGGAGTCGAAGCCAGGGACTAACCTCTCATCTCGTGTTGATTCTTGGTCCACGGAGCTCTTTCTTGTTGCTACAGTGACCTCAGGATCCCTCTAGCCTTGAAACAGTGTTCTTGGGGTTTCTCTGGAGTGCCATCAAGGAAATCAAGGCTCCTTTCATGTGTGATGTGCAACACGGAATTGCTCTGCATGCAGTGCAGGGGAATCGGGCCTCATCTCGCGGCGAGGGGGAAGTCTCATGGTTTTTCTCGAGTTGCGGCGGGAACCTGGGGTATATTCTCGAGTTACGACGGGGATGGCCCTTCCACACACGTGTGTGTTCAGCCATGTCAGGACTCCTGCCTAGTTGCGAGGGACAACTCGGGATTCTCCTCGAGGCTTTGCAGGGCAATTGGGACGCCTCTCCAGCTGAGACGGGAGACCAAGTGTCCCTTTCCACGTGCCACAGGAATCCTGGGTCTCCTATCAAGTTTCACGAGGAGTCAGGCATCGTCTCCTTTGGAGGCACTGATCTCCGCATACCTCTGGAGTTTTCAAAGGATTTGAGGCCTCCTGTCGGGATGAGGTGGGGAACTAGGTCTTTCTCTGTGGTCTCCACAGGGGATTCAGACACCCTTTCGTCTTGGGAGATGCAAGACGAGCCTGTATTCCAGTCACTGCAGGGATATCCGGCCTTATTTCGAGTCAGGGCATCGCGGTGTCCATTCCACTTGAGGCCGCAAACTCAGGGTCCCTCTCACATACCTAGAGCTGAGAGAAGCCTCCTCTTGAGGTGCTTGTGGTAAGGTGGTATTCCTCTGGAGTCGAAGCCAGGGACTAACCTCTCATCTCGAGTTGATTTTTGGTCCACGGAGCTCTTTCGTGTTGCTACAGTGACCTCAGGATCCCTCTATTCTTGAAACAGTGTTCTTGGGGTTTCTCTGCAGTGCCATGAAGGAAATCAAGGCTCCTTTCATGTGTGATGTGCAACACAGAATTGCTCTGCACGCAGTGCAGGGGAATCGGGCCTCATCTCACGGCGAGGGGAAGTCTCATGGTTTTCTCGAGTTGCGGCGGGAACCTGGGGTATATTCTCGAGTTATGACGGGGATGGCCCTTCCACACACGTGTTTGTTCAGCCATGTCAGGACTCTTGCCTAGTTGCGAGACACAACTCGGGATTCTCCTCGAGGCTTGGCAAGGCAATTGGGACGCCTCTCCAGCTGAGGCGGGAGACCAAGGGTCCCTTTCCACGTGCCACAGGAATCCTGGGGCTCCTATCAAGTTTCACGAGGAGTCAGGGATCGTCTCCTTTGGAGGCACTGATCTCCGCGTAACTCTGGAGTTTTCAAAGGATGTGAGGCCTCCGGTCGCGATGAGGTGGGGAACTAGGTCTTTCTCTGTGGTCTCCACAGGGGATTCAGACATCCTTTCATCTTGGGAGATGCAAGACGAGCCTGCATTCAAGTCACTGCAGGGATATCCAGCCTTATTTCGCGTCAGGGCATTGCGGTGTCCATTCCACTTGAGGCCGCAAACTCAGGGTCCCTCTCACATACCTAGAGCTGAGAGAAGCCTCCTCTTGAGGTGCTTGTGGTAAGGTGGTATTCCTCTGGAGTCGAAGCCAGGGACTAACCTTTCATCTCGAGTTGATTTTTGGCCCACGGAGCTCTTTCGTGTTGCTACAGTGACCTCAGGATCCCTCTAGCCTTGAAACAGTGTTCTTGGGGTTTCTCTGGAGTGCCATCAAGGAAATCAAGGCTCCTTTCATGTGTGATGTGCAACACGGAATTGCTCTGCACGCAGTGCCGGGGAATCGGGCTTCATCTTGCGGCGAGGGGGAAGTTTCATGGTTTTTCTCGAGTTGCGGCGGGAACCTGGGGTATATTCTCGAGTTACGACGGGGATGGCCCTTCCACACACGTGTTTGTTCAGCCACGTCAGGACTCCTGCCTAGTTGCGAGGGACAACTCTGGATTCTCCTCGAGGCTTGGCAGGGCAATTGGGACGCCTCTCCAGCTGAGGCGGGAGACCAAGTGTCCCTTTCCAAGTGCCACAGGAATCCTGGGACTCCTATCAAGTTTCACGAGGAGTCAGGCATCGTCTCCTTTGGAGGCACTGATCTCCGGGTACCTCTGGAGTTTTCAAAGGATGTGAGGCTGTCGGTCCCGATGAGGTGGGGAACTAAGTCTTTCTCTGTGCTTTCCACAGGGGATTCAGACATCCTTTCGTACTGGGAGATGCAAGACGAGCCTGCATTGAAGTCACTGCAGGGATATCCGGCCTTATTTCGAGTCAGGGCATCGCGATGTCCATTCCACTTGAGGCCGCAAACTCAGGGTCCCTCTCACATACCTAGAGCTGAGAGAAGCCTCCTCTTGAGGTGCTTGTGGTAAGGTGGTATTCCTCTGGAGACGAATCCAGGGACTAAGCTCTCTTTTCGAGTTGATTTTTGGTCCACAGAGTTCTTTCGTGTTGCTACAGTGACCTCAGGATCCCTCTATCCTTGAAACAGTGTTCTTGGGGTTTCTCTGGAGTGCCATCAAGGAAATCAAGGCTCCTTTCATGTGTGATGTGCAACACGGAATTGCTCTGCATGCAGTGCAGGGGAATCGGGTCTCATCTCGCAGCGAGGGGGAAGTCTCATGGTTTTTCTCGAGTTGCGGCGGGAACCTGGGGTATATTCTCGAGTTACGACGGGGATGGCCCTTCCACACACGTGTGTGTTCAGCCATGTCAGGACTCCTGCCTAGTTGCGAGGGACAACTCGGGATTCTCCTCGAGTCTTTGCAGGGCAATTGGGACATCTCTCCAGCTGAGACGGGAAACCAAGGGTCCCTTTCCACGTGCCACAGGAATCCTGGGTCTCCTATCAAGTTTCACGAGGAGTCAGGCATCGTCTCCTTTGGAGGCACTGATCTCCGCATACCTCTGGAGTTTTCAAAGGATTTGAGGCCTCCTGTCGCGATGAGGTGGGGAACTAGGTCTTTCTCTGTGGTCTCCACAGGGGATTCAGACACCCTTTCCTCTTGGGAGATGCAAGACGTGCCTGCATTCCAGTCACTGCAGGGATATCCGGCCTTATTTCGAGTCAGGGCATCGCGGTGTCCATTCCACTTGAGGCCGCAAACTCAGGGTCCCTCTCACATACCTAGAGCTGAGAGAAGCCTCCTCTTGAGGTGCTTGTGGTAAGGTGGTATTCCTCTGGAGTCGAAGCCAGGGACTAACCTCTCATCTCGAGTTGATTTTGGGTCCACGGAGCTCTTTCGTGTTGCTACAGTGACCTCAGGATCCCTCTAGCCTTGAAACAGTGTTCTTGGGGTTTCTCTGGAGTGCCATGACGGAAATCAAGGCTCCTTTCATGTGTGATGTGCAACACAGAATTGCTCTGCACGCAGTGCAGGGGAATCGGGCCTCATCTCGCGGCGAGGGGGAAGTCTCATGGTTTTTCTTGAGTTGCGGCGGGAACCTGGGGTATATTCTCGAGTTACGACAGGGATGGCCCTTCCACCCACGTGTTTGTTCAGCCACGTCAGGACTCCTGCCTAGTTGCGAGGGACAACTCGGGATTCTCCTCGAGGCTTGGCAGGGCAATTGGAACGCCTCTCCAGCTGAGGCGGGAGACCAAGGGTCCCTTTCCACGTGCCACAAGAATCCTGGGACTCCTATCAAGTTTCACGATGAGTCAGGCATCGTCTCCTTTGGAGGCACTGATCTCCGCGTACCTCTGGAGTTTTCAAAGGATGTGAGGCCTCCGGTCGCGATGAGGTGGGGAACTAGGTGTTTCTCTGTGGTCTCCACAGGGGATTCAGACATCCTTTCTTCTTGGGAGATGCAAGACGAGCCTGCATTCAAGTCACTGCAGGGATATCCGGCCTTATTTCGAGTCAGGGCATCGCGGTGTCCATTCCACTTGAGGCCGCAAACTCAGGATCCCTCTCACATACCTAGAGCTGAGAGAAGCCTCCTCTTGAGGTGCTTGTGGTAAGGTGGTATTCCTCAGGAGTCGAAGCCAGGGACTAACCTCTCATCTCGTGTTGATTCTTGGTCCACGGAGCTCTTTCTTGTTGCTACAGTGACCTCAGGATCCCTCTAGCCTTGAAACAGTGTTCTTGGGGTTTCTCTGGAGTGCCATCAAGGAAATCAAGGCTCCTTTCATGTGTGATGTGCAACTCGGAATTGCTCTGCACGCAGTGCAGGGGAATCGGGCCTCATCTCGCGGCGAGGGGGAAGTCTCATGGTTTTTCTCGAGTTGCGGCGGGAACCTGGGGTATATTCTCGAGTTACGACGGGGATGGCCCTTCCACACACGTGTGTGTTCAGCCATGTCAGGACTCCTGCCTAGTTGCTAGGGACAACTTGGGATTCTCCTCGAGGCTTTGCAGGGCAATTGGGACGCCTCTCCAGCTGAGACGGGAGACCAAGGGTCCCTTTCCACGTGCCACAGGAATCCTGGGTCTCCTATCAAGTTTCACGAGGAGTCAGGCATCGTCTCCTTTGGAGGCACTGATCTCCGCATACCTCTGGAGTTTTCAAAGGATTTGAGGCCTCCTGTCGCGATGAGGTGGGGAACTAGGTCTTTCTCTGTGGTCTCCACAGGGGTTCAGACACCCTTTCGTCTTGGGAGATGCAAGACGAGCCTGCATTCCAGTCACTGCAGGGATATCCGGCCTTATTTCGAGTCAGGGCTTCGCGGTGTCCATTCCACTTGAGGCCGGAAACTCCGGGTCCCTCTCACATACCTAGAGCTGAGAGAAGCCTCCTCTTGAGGTGCTTGTGGTAAGGTAGTATTAATCTGGAGTCGAAGCCAGGGACTAACCTCTCATCTCGAGTTGATTTTTGGTCCACGGAGCTCTTTGGTGTTGCTACAGTGACCTCAGGATCCCTCTAGCCTTGAAACAGTGTTCTTGGGGTTTCTCTGGAGTGCCATGAAGGAAATCAAGGCTCCTTTCATGTGTGATGTGCAACACAGAATTGCTCTGCATGCAGTGCAGGGGAATCGGGCCTCATCTCGCGGCGAGGGGGAAGTCTCATGGTTTTTCTCGAGTTGCGGTGGGAACCTGGGGTATATTCTCGAGTTACGACGGGGATGGCCCTTCCACAGATGTGTTTGTTCAGCCACGTCAGGACTCCTGCCTAGTTGCGAGGGACAACTCGGGATTCTCCTCGAGGCTTTGCAGGGCAATTGGAACGCCTCTCCAGCTGAGGCGGAAGACCAAGGGTCCCTTTCCACGTGCCACAAGAATCCTGGGACTCCTATCAAGTTTCACGAGGAGTCAGGCATCGTCTCCTTTGGAGGCACTGATCTCCGCGTACCTCTCGAGTTTTTAAAGGATGTGAGGCCTCCGGTCGCGATGAGGTGGGGAACTAGGTGTTTCTCTGTGGTCTCCACAGGGGATTCAGACATCCTTTCTTCTTGGGAGATGCAAGACGAGCCTGCATTGAAGTCACTGCAGGGATATCCGGCCTTATTTCGAGTCAGGGCATCGCGGTGTCCATTCCACTTGAGGCCGCAAACTCAGGATCCCTCTCACATACCTAGAGCTGAGAGAAGCCTCCTCTTGAGGTGCTTGTGGTAAGGTGGTATTCCTCAGGAGTCGAAGCCAGGGACTAACCTCTCATCTCGTGTTGGTTCTTGGTCCACGGAGCTCTTTCGTGTTGCTACAGTGACCTCAGGATCCCTCTAGCCTTGAAACAGTGTTCTTGGGGTTTCTCTGGAGTGCCATCAAGGAAATCAAGGCTCCTTTCATGTGTGATGTGCAACACGGAATTGCTCTGCACGCAGTGCAGGGGAATCGGGCCTCATCTCGCGGCGAGGGGGAAGTCTCATGGTTTTTCTCGAGTTGCGGCGGGAACCTGGGGTATATTCTCGAGTTACGACGGGGATGGCCCTTCCACCCACGTGTGTGTTCAGCCACGTCAGGACTCCTGCCTAGTTGCGAGGGACAAATCGGGATTCTCCTCGAGGCTTGGCAGGGCAATTGGGACGCCTCTCCAGCTGAGGCGGGAGACCAAGTGTCCCTTTCCAAGTGCCACAGGAATCCTGGGACTCCTATCAAGTTTCACGAGGAGTCAGGCATCGTCTCCTTTGGAGGCACTGATCTCCGCGTACCTCTCGAGTTTTCAAAGGATGTGAGGCTATCGGTCGCGATGAGGTGGGGAACTAAGTCTTTCTCTGTGCTTTCCACAGGGGATTCAGACATCCTTTCGTCCTGGGAGATGCAAGACGAGCCTGCATTGAAGTCACTGCAGGGATATCCGGCCTTATTTCGAGTCAGGGCATCGCGGTGTCCATTCCACTTGAGGCCGCAAACTCAGGGTCCCTCTCACATACCTAGAGCTGAGAGAAGCCTCCTCTTGAGGTGCTTGTGGTAAGGTGGTATTCCTCTGGAGACGAATCCAGGGACTAACCTCTCTTTTCGAGTTGATTTTTGGTCCACAGAGTTCTTTCGTGTTGCTACAGTGACCTCAGGATCCCTCTATCCTTGAAACAGTGTTCTTGGGGTTTCTCTGGAGTGCCATCAAGGAAATCAAGGCTCCTTTCATGTGTGATGTGCAAGACGGAATTGCTCTGCACGCAGTACAGGGGAATCGGGCCTCATCTCGCATCGAGGGGGAAGTCTCATGGTTTTTCTCGAGTTGCGGCGGGAACCTGGGGTATATTCTCGAGTTACGACGGAGATGGCCCTTCCACCCACGTGTTTGTTCAGCCACGTCAGGACTCCTGCCTAGTTGCGAGGGACAACTCGGGATTCTCCTCGAGGCTTGGCAGGGCAATTGGGACGCCTCTCCAGCTGAGGCGGGAGACCAAGGGTCCCTTTCCACGTGCCACAAGAATCCTGGGACTCCTATCAAGTTTCACGAGGAGTCAGGCATCGTCTCCTTTGGAGGCACTGATCTCCGCGTACCTCTGGAGTTTTCAAAGGATGTGAGGCCTCCGGTCGCGATGAGGTTTGGAACTAGGTGTTTCTCTGTGGTCTCCACAGGGGATTCAGACATCGTTTTTTCTTGGGAAATGCAAGACGAGCCTGCATTCAAGTCACTGCAGGGATATCCGGCCTTATTTCGAGTCAGGGCATCGCGGTGTCCATTCCACTTGAGGCCGCAAACTCAGGATCCCTCTCACATACCTAGAGCTGAGAGAAGCCTCCACTTGAGGTGCTTGTGGTAAGGTGGTATTCCTCAGGAGTCGAAGCCAGGGACTAACCTCTCATCTCATGTTGATTCTTGGTCCAGGGAGCTCTTTCGTGTTGCTACAGTGACCTCAGGATCCCTCTAAACTTGAAACAGTGTTCTTGGGGTTTCTCTGGAGTGCCATCAAGGAAATCAAGGCTCCTTTCATGTGTGATGTGCAACATGGAATTGCTCTGCACGCAGTGCAGGGGAATCGGGCCTCATCTCGTGGCGAGGGGGAAATCTCATGGTTTTTCTCGAGGTGCGGCGGGAACCTGGGGTATATTCTCGAGTTACGACGGGGATGGCCCTTCCACACACGTGTGTGTTCAGCCATGTCAGGAATCCTGCCTAGTTGCGAGGGACAAATCGGGATTCTCCTCGAGGCTTTGCAGGGCAATTGGGACGCCTCTCCAGCTGAGACGGGAGACCAAGGGTCCCTTTCCACGTGCCACAGGAAACCTGGGTCTCCTATCAAGTTTCACGAGGAGTCAGGCATCGTCTCCTTTGGAGGCACTGATCTCCGCATACCTCTGGAGTTTTCAAAGGATTTGAGGCCTCCTGTCGCGATGAGGTGGGGAACTAGGTCTTTCTCTGTGGTCTCCACAGGGGATTCAGACACCCTTTCGTCTTGGGAGATGCAAGACGAGGCTGCATTCCAGTCACTGCAGGGATATCCGGCCTTATTTCGAGTCAGGGCATCGCGGTGTCCATTCCACTTGAGGCCGCAAACTCAGGGTCCCTCTCACATACCTAGAGCTGAAAGAAGCCTCCTCTTGAGGTGCTTGTGGTAAGGTGGTATTCCTCTGGAGTCGAAGCCAGGGACTAACCTCTCATCTCGAGTTGATTTTGGGTCCACGGAGCTCTTTCGTGTTGCTACAGTGACCTCAGGATCCCTCTAGCATTGAAACAGTGTTCTTGGGGTTTCTCTGGAGTGCCATGAAGGAAATCAAGGCTCCTTTCATGTGTGATGTGCAACACGGAATTGCTCTGCACGCAGTGCAGGGGAATCGGGCCTCATCTCACGGCGAGGGGGAAGTCTCATGGTTTTTCTCGAGTTGCGGCGGGAACCTGGGGTATATTCTCGAGTTACGACGGGGATGGCCCTTCCACACACGTGTTTGTTCAGCCATGTCAGGACTCTTGCCTAGTTGCGAGACAAAACTCGGGATTCTCCTCGAGGCTTGGCAAGGCAATTGGGACGCCTCTCCAGCTGAGGCGGGAGACCAAGGGTCCCTTTCCACGTGCCACAGGAATCCTGGGACTCCTATCAAGTTTCACGAGGAGTCAGGCATCGTCTCCTTTGGAGGCACTGATCTCCGCGTACCTCTGGAGTTTTCAAAGGATGTGAGGCCTCCGGTCGCGATGAGGTGGCGAACTACGTGTTTCTCTGTGGTCTCCACAATGGATTCAGACATCCTTTCATCTTGGGAGATGCAAGACGAGCCTGCATTCAAGTCACTGCAGGGATATCCAGCCTTATTTCGCGTCAGGGCATCGCGGTGTCCATTCCACTTGAGGCCGCAAACTCAGGGTCCCTCTCACATACCTAGAGCTGAGAGAAGCCTCCTCTTGAGGTGCTTGTGGTAAGGTGGTATTCCTCTGGAGTCGAAGCCAGGGACTAACCTCTCATCTGGAGTTGATTTTTGGCCCACGGAGCTCTTTCGTGTTGCTACAGTAACCTCAGGATCCCTCTATCCTTGAAACAGTGTTCTTGGGGTTTCTCTGGAGTGCCATCAAGGAAATCAAGGCAACTTTCATGTGTGATGTGCAAGACGGAATTGCTCTGCACGCAATACAGGGGAATTGGGCCTCATCTCGCATCGAGGGGGAAGTCTCATAGTTTTTCTCGAGTTGCGGCGGGAACCTGGGGTATATTCTCGAGTTACGACAGGGATGGCCCTTCCACCCACGTGTTTGTTCAGCCACGTCAGGACTCCTGCCTAGTTGCGAGGGACAACTCTGGATTCTCCTCGAGGCTTGGCAGGGCAATTGGGACGCCTCTCCAGCTGAGGCGGGAGACCAAGTGTCCCTTTCCAAGTGCCACAGGAATCCTGGGACTCCTATCAAGTTTCACGAGGAGTCAGGCATCGTCTCCTTTGGAGGCACTGATCTCCGCGTACCTCTGGAGTTTTCAAACAATGTGAGGCTATCGGTCGCGATGAGGTGGGGAACTAAGTCTTTCTCTGTGCTTTCCACAGGGGATTCAGACATCCTTTCGTCCTGGGAGATGCAAGATGAGCCTGCATTGAAGTCACTGCAGGGATATCCGGCCTTATTTCGAGTCAGGGCATCGCGGTGTCCATTCCACTTGAGGCCGCAAACTCAGGGTCCCTCTCACATACCTAGAGCTGAGAGAAGCCTCCTCTTGAGGTGCTTGTGGTAAGGTGGTATTCCTCTGGAGACGAATCCAGGGACTAACCTCTCTTTTCGAGTTGATTTTTGGTCCACAGAGTTCTTTCGTGTTGCTACAGTGACCTCAGGATCCCTCTATCCTTGAAACAGTGTTCTTGGGGTTTCTCTGGAGTGCCATGAAGGAAATCAAGGCTCCTTTCATGTGTGATGTGCAACACAGAATTGCTCTGCACGCAGTGCAGGGGAATCGGGCCTCATCTCGCGGCGAGGGGGAAGTCTCATGGTTTTTCTTGAGTTGCGGCGGGAACCTGGGGTATATTCTCGAGTTACGACGGGGATGGCCCTTCCACCCACGTGTTTGTTCAGCCACGTCAGGACTCCTGCCTAGTTGCGAGGGACAACTCGGGATTCTCCTCGAGGCTTGGCAGGGCAATTGGAACGCCTCTCCAGCTGAGGCGGGAGACCAAGGGTCCCTTTCCACGTGCCACAAGAATCCTGGGACTCCTATCAAGTTTCACGATGAGTCAGGCATCGTCTCCTTTGGAGGCACTGATCTCCGCGTACCTCTGGAGTTTTCAAAGGACGTGAGGCCTCCGGTCGCGATGAGGTGGGGAACTAGGTCTTTCTCTGTGGTCTCCACAGGGGATTCAGACATCCTTTCTTCTTGGGAGATGCAAGACGAGCCTGCATTCAAGTCACTGCAGGGATATCCGGCCTTATTTCGAGTCAGGGCATCGCGGTGTCCATTCCACTTGAGGCCGCAAACTCAGGATCCCTCTCACATACCTAGAGCTGAGAGAAGCCTCCTCTTGAGGTGCTTGTGGTAAGGTGGTATTCCTCAGGAGTCGAAGCCAGGGACTAACCTCTCATCTCGTGTTGATTCTTGGTCCACGGAGCTCTTTCGTGTTGCTACAGTGACCTCAGGATCCCTCTAGCCTTGAAACAGTGTTCTTGGGGTTTCTCTGGAGTGCCATCAAGGAAATCAAGGCTCCTTTCATGTGTGATGTGCAACACGGAATTGCTCTGCATGCAGTGCAGGGGAATCGGGCCTCATCTCGCGGCGAGGGGGAAGTCTCATGGTTTTTCTCGAGTTGCGGCGGGAACCTGGGGTATATTCTCGAGTTACGACGGGGATGGCCCTTCCACACACGTGTGTGTTCAGCCATGTCAGGACTCCTGCCTAGTTGCGAGGGACAATTCGGGATTCTCCTCGAGGCTTTGCAGGGCAATTGGGACGCCTCTCCAGCTGAGACGGGAGACCAAGGGTGCCTTTCCACGTGCCACAGGAATCCTGGATCTCCTATCAAGTTTCACGAGGAGTCAGGCATCGTCTCCTTTGGAGGCACTGATCTCCGCATACCTCTGGAGTTTTCAAAGGATTTGAGGCCTCCTGTCGCGATGAGGTGGGGAACTAGGTCTTTCTCTGTCGTCTCCACAGCGGATTCAGACACCCTTTTGTCTTGGGAGATGCAAGACGAGCCTGCATTCCAGTCACTGCAGGGATATCCGGCCTTATTTCGAGTCAGGGCTTCGCGGTGTTCATTCCACTTGAGGCCGCAAACTCAGGGTCCCTCTCACATACCTAGAGCTGAGAGAAGCCTCCTCTTGAGGTGCTTGTGGTAAGGTGGTATTTCTCTGGAGTCGAAGCCAGGGACTAACCTCTCATCTCGAGTTGATTTTTGGTCAACGGAGCTCTTTCGTGTTGCTACAGTGACCTCAGGATCCCTCTAGCCTTGAAACAGTGTTCTTGGGGTTTCTCTGGAGTGCCATGAAGGAAATCAAGGCTCCTTTCATGTGTGATGTGCAACACAGAATTGCTCTGCATGCAGTGCAGGGGAATCGGGCCTCATCTCGCGGCGAGGGGGAAGTCTCATGGTTTTTCTCGAGTTGCGGTGGGAACCTGGGGTATATTCTCGAGTTACGACGGGGATGCCCCTTCCACACATGTGTTTGTTCAGCCACGTCAGGACTCCTGCCTAGTTGCGAGGGACAACTCGGGATTCTCCTCGAGGCTTGGCAAGGCAATTGGGATGCCTCTCCAGCTGAGGCGGGAGACCAAGGGTCCCTTTCCACGTGCCACAGGAATCCTGGGACTCCTATCAAGTTTCACGAGGAGTCAGGCATCGTCTCCTTTGGAGGCACTGATCTCCGCGTACCTCTGGAGTTTTCAAAGGATGTGAGGCCTCCGGTCGCGATGAGGTGGGGAACTAGGTCTTTCTCTGTGGTCTCCACAGGGGATTCAGACATCCTTTCATCTTGGGAGATGCAAGACGAGCCTGCATTCAAGTCACTGCAGGGATATCCAGCCTTATTTCGCGTCAGGGCATCGCGGTGTCCATTCCACTTGAGGCCGCAAACTCAGGGTCCCTCTCACATACCTAGAGCTGAGAGAAGCCTCCTCTTGAGGTGCTTGTGGTAAGGTGGTATTCCTCTGGAGTTGAAGCCAGGGACTAACCTCTCATCTCGAGTTGATTTTTGGCCCACGGAGCTCTTTCGTGTTGCTACAGTGACCTCAGGATCCCTCTAGCCTTGCAACAGTGTTCTTGGGGTTTCTCTGGAGTGCCATCAAGGAAATCAAGGCTCCTTTCATGTGTGATGTGCAACACGGAATTGCTCTGCACGCAGTGCAGGGGAATCGGGCCTCATCTCGCGGCGAGGGGGAAGGCTCATGGTTTTTCTCGAGTTGCGGCGGGAACCTGGGGTATATTCTCGAGTTACGACGGGGATGGCCCTTCCACCCACTTTTTTCTTCAGAGACGTCAGGACTCCTGCCTAGTTGCGAGGGACAACTCTGGATTCTCCTCGAGGCTTGGCATGGCAATTGGGACGCCTCTTCAGCTGAGGCGGGAGACCAAGTGTCCCTTTCCAAGTGCCACAGGAATCCTGGGACTCCTATCAAGTTTCACGAGGAGTCAGGCATCGTCTCCTTTGGAGGCACTGATCTCCGCGTACCTCTGGAGTTTTCAAAGGATGTGAGGCTATCGGTCGCAATGAGGTGGGGAACTAAGTCTTTCTCTGTGCTTTCCACAGGGGATTCAGACATCCTTTCGTCCTGGGAGATGCAAGACGAGCCTACATTGAAGTCACTGCAGGGATATCCGGCCTTATTTCGAGTCAGGGCATCGCGGTGTCCATTCCACTTGAGGCCGCAAACTCAGGGTCCCTCTCACATACCTAGAGCTGAGAGAAGCCTCCTCTTGAGGTGCTTGTGGTAAGTTGGTATTCCTCTGGAGACGAATCCAGGGACTAACCTCTCTTTTCGAGTTGATTTTTGGTCCACAGAGTTCTTTCGTGTTGCTACAGTGACCTCAGGATCCCTCTATCCTTGAAACAGTGTTCTTGGCGTTTCTCTGGAGTGCCATGAAGGAAATCAAGGCTCCTTTCATGTGTGATGTGCAAGACGGAATTGCTCTGCACGCAGTACAGGGGAATCGGGCCTCATCTCGCATCGAGGGGGAAGTCTCATGGTTTTTCTCGAGTTGCGGCGGGAACCTGGGGTATATTCTCGAGTTACGACGGGGATGGCCCTTCCACCCACGTGTTTGTTCAGCCACGTCAGGACTCCTGCCTAGTTGCGAGGGACAACTCGGGATTCTCCTCGAGGCTTGGCAGGGCAATTGGAACGCCTCTCCAGCTGAGGCGGAAGACCAAGGGTCCCTTTCCACGTGCCACAAGAATCCTGGGACTCCTATCAAGTTTCACGAGGAGTCAGGCATCGTCTCCTTCGGAGGCACTGATCTCCGCGTACCTCTGGAGTTTTCAAAGGATGTGAGGCCTCCGGTCGCGATGAGGTGGGGAACTAGGTGTTTCTCTGTGGTCTCCACAGGGGATTCAGACATCCTTTCTTCTTGGGAGATGCAAGACGAGCCTGCATTGAAGTCACTGCAGGGATATCCGGCCTTATTTCGAGTCAGGGCATCGCGGTGTCCATTCCACTTGAGGCCGCAAACTCAGGGTCCCTCTCACATACCTAGAGCTGAGAGAAGCCTCCTCTTGAGGTGCTTGTGGTAAGGTGGTATTCCTCTGGAGTCGAAGCCAGGGACTAACCTCTCATCTCGAGTTGATTTTGGGTCCACGGAGCTCTTTCGTGTTGCTACAGTGACCTCAGGATCCCTCTAGCCTTGAAACAGTGTTCTTGGGGTTTCTCTGGAGTGCCATGAAGGAAATCAAGGCTCCTTTCATGTGTGATGTGCAACACAGAATTGCTCTGCACGCAGTGCAGGGGAATCGGGCCTCATCTCGCGGCGAGGGGGAAGTCTCATGGTTTTTCTCGAGTTGCGGCGGGAACCTGGGGTATATTCTCGAGTTACGACGGGGATGGCCCTTCCACACACGTGTTTGTTCAGCTATGTCAGGACTCTTGTCTAGTTGCGAGACACAACTCGGGATTCTCCTCGAGGCTTGGCAAGGCAATTGGGACGCCTCTCCAGCTGAGGCGGGAGACCAAGGGTCCCTTTCCACGTGCCACAGGAATCCTGGGACTCCTATCAAGTTTCACGAGGAGTCAGGCATCGTCTCCTTTGGAGGCACTGATCTCCGCGTAACTCTGGAGTTTTCAAAGGATGTGAGGCCTCCGGTCGCGATGAGGTGGGGAACTAGGTCTTTCTCTGTGGTCTCCACAGGGGATTCAGACATCCTTTCATCTTGGGAGATGCAAGACGAGCCTGCATTCAAGTCACTGCAGGGATATCCAGCCTTATTTCGCGTCAGGGCATTGCGGTGTCCATTCCACTTGAGGCCGCAAACTCAGGGTCCCTCTCACATAACTAGAGCTGAGAGAAGCCTCCTCTTGAGGTGCTTGTGGTAAGGTGGTATTCCTCTGGAGTCGAAGCCAGGGACTAACCTCTCATCTCGAGTTGATTTTTGGCCCACGGAGCTCTTTCATGTTGCTACAGTGACCTCAGGATCCCTCTAGCCTTGAAACAGTGTTCTTGAGGTTTCTCTGGAGTGCCATCAAGGAAATCAAGGCTCCTTTCATGTGTGATGTGCAACACGGAATTGCTCTGCACGCAGTGCAGGGGAATCGGGCCTCATCTCGCGGCGAGGGGGAAGTCTCATGGTTTTTCTCGAGTTGCGGCGGGAACCTGGGGTATATTCTCGAGTTACGACGGGGATGGCCCTTCCACACACGTGTTTGTTCAGCCACGTCAGGACTCCTGCCTAGTTGCGAGGGACAACTCGGGATTCTCCTCGAGGCTTGGCAGGGCAATTGGGACGCCTCTCCAGCTTAGGCGGGAGACCAAGTGTCCCTTTCCAAGTGCCACAGGAATCCTGCGACTCCAATCAAGTTTCACGACGAGTCAGGCATCGTCTCCTTTGGAGGCACTGATCTCCGCGTACCTCTGGAATTTTCAAAGGATGTGAGGCTATCGGTCGCGATGAGGTGGGGAACTAAGTCTTTCTCTGTGCTTTCCACAGGGGATTCAGACATCCTTTCGTCCTGGGAGATGCAAGACGAGCCTGCATTGAAGTCACTGCAGGGATATCCGGCCTTATTTCGAGTCAGGGCATCGCGGTGTCCATTCCACTTGAGGCCGCAAACTCAGGGTCCCTCTCACATACCTAGAGCTGAGAGAAGCCTCCTCTTGAGGTGCTTGTGGTAAGGTGGTATTCCTCTGGAAATGAATCCAGGGACTAACCTCTCTTTTCGAGTTGATTTTTGGTCCACAGAGTTCTTTCGTGTTGCTACAGTGACCTCAGGATCCCTCTATCCTTGAAACAGTGTTCTTGGGGTTTCTCTGGAGTGCCATCAAGGAAATCAAGGCTCCTTTCATGTGTGATGTGCAAGACGGAATTGCTCTGCACGCAATACAGGGGAATCGGGCCTCATCTCGCATCGAGGGGGAAGTCTCATGGTTTTTCTCGAGTTGCGGCGGGAACCTGGGGTATATTCTCAAGTTACGACGGGGATGGCCCTTCCACCCACGTGTTTGTTCAGCCACGTCAGGACTCCTGCCTAGTTGCGAGGGACAACTCGGGATTCTCCTCGAGGCTTGGCAGGGCAATTGGGACGCCTCTCCAGCTGAGGCGGGAGACCAAGGGTCCCTTTCCACGTGCCACAAGAATCCTAGGATTCCCATCAAGTTTCACGAGGAGTCAGGCATCGTCTCCTTTGGAGGCACTGATCTCCGCGTACCTCTGGAGTTTTCAAAGGATGTGAGGCCTCTGGTCGCGATGAGGTGGGGAACTAGGTGTTTCTCTGTGGTCTCCACAGGGGATTCAGACATCCTTTCTTCTTGGGAGATGCAAGACGAGCCTGCATTCAAGTCACTGCAGGGATATCCGGCCTTATTTCGAGTCAGGGCATCGCGGTGTCCATTCCACTTGAGGCCGCAAACTCAGGGTCCCTCTCACATACCTAGAGCTGAGAGAAGCCTCCTCTTGAGGTGCTTGTGGTAAGGTGGTATTCCTCTGGAGTCGAAGCCAGGGACTAACCTCTCATCTCGTGTTGATTCTTGGTCCACGGAGCTCTTTCGTGTTGCTACAGTGACCTCAGGATCCCTCTAGCCCTGAAACAGTGTTCTTGGGGTTTCTCTGGAGTGCCATGAAGGAAATCAAGGCTCCTTTCATGTGTGATGTGCAACACAGAATTGCTCTGCACGCAGTGCAGGGGAATCGGGCCTCATCTCGCGGCGAGGGGGAAGTCTCATGGTTTTTCTTGAGTTGCGGCGGGAACCTGGGGTATATTCTCGAGTTACGACGGGGATGGCCCTTCCACCCACGTGTTTGTTCAGCCACGTCAGGACTCCTGCCTAGTTGCGAGGGACAACTCGGGATTCTCCTCGAGGCTTGGCAGGGCAATTGGAACGCCTCTCCAGCTGAGGCGGGAGACCAAGGGTCCCTTTCCACGTGCCACAAGAATCCTGGGACTCCTATCAAGTTTCACGATGAGTCAGGCATCGTCTCCTTTGGAGGCACTGATCTCCGCGTACCTCTGGAGTTTTCAAAGGACGTGAGGCCTCCGGTCGCGATGAGGTGGGGAACTAGGTCTTTCTCTGTGGTCTCCACAGGGGATTCAGACATCCTTTCTTCTTGGGAGATGCAAGACGAGCCTGCATTCAAGTCACTGCAGGGATATCCGGCCTTATTTCGAGTCAGGGCATCGCGGTGTCCATTCCACTTGAGGCCGCAAACTCAGGATCCCTCTCACATACCTAGAGCTGAGAGAAGCCTCCTCTTGAGGTGCTTGTGGTAAGGTGGTATTCCTCAGGAGTCGAAGCCAGGGACTAACCTCTCATCTCGTGTTGATTCTTGGTCCACGGAGCTCTTTCGTGTTGCTGCAGTGACCTCAGGATCCCTCTAGCCTTGAAACAGTGTTCTTGGGGTTTCTCTGGAGTGCCATCAAGGAAATCAAGGCTCCTTTCATGTGTGATGTGCAACACGGAATTGCTCTGCATGCAGTGCAGGGGAATCGGGCCTCATCTCGCGGCGAGGGGGAAGTCTCATGGTTTTTCTCGAGTTGCGGCGGGAACCTGGGGTATATTCTCGAGTTACGACGGGGATGGCCCTTCCACACACGTGTGTGTTCAGCCATGTCAGGACTCCTGCCTAGTTGCGAGGGACAATTCGGGATTCTCCTCGAGGCTTTGCAGGGCAATTGGGACGCCTCTCCAGCTGAGACGGGAGACCAAGGGTGCCTTTCCACGTGCCACAGGAATCCTGGATCTCCTATCAAGTTTCACGAGGAGTCAGGCATCGTCTCCTTTGGAGGCACTGATCTCCGCATACCTCTGGAGTTTTCAAAGGATTTGAGGCCTCCTGTCGCGATGAGGTGGGGAACTAGGTCTTTCTCTGTCGTCTCCACAGCGGATTCAGACACCCTTTTGTCTTGGGAGATGCAAGACGAGCCTGCATTCCAGTCACTGCAGGGATATCCGGCCTTATTTCGAGTCAGGGCTTCGCGGTGTTCATTCCACTTGAGGCCGCAAACTCAGGGTCCCTCTCACATACCTAGAGCTGAGAGAAGCCTCCTCTTGAGGTGCTTGTGGTAAGGTGGTATTTCTCTGGAGTCGAAGCCAGGGACTAACCTCTCATCTCGAGTTGATTTTTGGTCAACGGAGCTCTTTCGTGTTGCTACAGTGACCTCAGGATCCCTCTAGCCTTGAAACAGTGTTCTTGGGGTTTCTCTGGAGTGCCATGAAGGAAATCAAGGCTCCTTTCATGTGTGATGTGCAACACAGAATTGCTCTGCATGCAGTGCAGGGGAATCGGGCCTCATCTCGCGGCGAGGGGGAAGTCTCATGGTTTTTCTCGAGTTGCGGTGGGAACCTGGGGTATATTCTCGAGTTACGACGGGGATGCCCCTTCCACACATGTGTTTGTTCAGCCACGTCAGGACTCCTGCCTAGTTGCGAGGGACAACTCGGGATTCTCCTCGAGGCTTGGCAAGGCAATTGGGATGCCTCTCCACCTGAGGCGGGAGACCAAGGGTCCCTTTCCACGTGCCACAGGAATCCTGGGACTCCTATCAAGTTTCACGAGGAGTCAGGCATCGTCTCCTTTGGAGGCACTGATCTCCGCGTACCTCTGGAGTTTTCAAAGGATGTGAGGCCTCCGGTCGCGATGAGGTGGGGAACTAGGTCTTTCTCTGTGGTCTCCACAGGGGATTCAGACATCCTTTCATCTTGGGAGATGCAAGACGAGCCTGCATTCAAGTCACTGCAGGGATATCCAGCCTTATTTCGCGTCAGGGCATCGCGGTGTCCATTCCACTTGAGGCCGCAAACTCAGGGTCCCTCTCACATACCTAGAGCTGAGAGAAGCCTCCTCTTGAGGTGCTTGTGGTAAGGTGGTATTCCTCTGGAGTTGAAGCCAGGGACTAACCTCTCATCTCGAGTTGATTTTTGGCCCACGGAGCTCTTTCGTGTTGCTACAGTGACCTCAGGATCCCTCTAGCCTTGCAACAGTGTTCTTGGGGTTTCTCTGGAGTGCCATCAAGGAAATCAAGGCTCCTTTCATGTGTGATGTGCAACACGGAATTGCTCTGCACGCAGTGCAGGGGAATCGGGCCTCATCTCGCGGCGAGGGGGAAGGCTCATGGTTTTTCTCGAGTTGCGGCGGGAACCTGGGGTATATTCTCGAGTTACGACGGGGATGGCCCTTCCACCCACTTTTTTCTTCAGAGACGTCAGGACTCCTGCCTAGTTGCGAGGGACAACTCTGGATTCTCCTCGAGGCTTGGCATGGCAATTGGGACGCCTCTTCAGCTGAGGCGGGAGACCAAGTGTCCCTTTCCAAGTGCCACAGGAATCCTGGGACTCCTATCAAGTTTCACGAGGAGTCAGGCATCGTCTCCTTTGGAGGCACTGATCTCCGCGTACCTCTGGAGTTTTCAAAGGATGTGAGGCTATCGGTCGCGATGAGGTGGGGAACTAAGTCTTTCTCTGTGCTTTCCACAGGGGATTCAGACATCCTTTCGTCCTGGGAGATGCAAGACGAGCCTACATTGAAGTCACTGCAGGGATATCCGGCCTTATTTCGAGTCAGGGCATCGCGGTGTCCATTCCACTTGAGGCCGCAAACTCAGGGTCCCTCTCACATACCTAGAGCTGAGAGAAGCCTCCTCTTGAGGTGCTTGTGGTAAGTTGGTATTCCTCTGGAGACGAATCCAGGGACTAACCTCTCTTTTCGAGTTGATTTTTGGTCCACAGAGTTCTTTCGTGTTGCTACAGTGACCTCAGGATCCCTCTATCCTTGAAACAGTGTTCTTGGCGTTTCTCTGGAGTGCCATGAAGGAAATCAAGGCTCCTTTCATGTGTGATGTGCAAGACGGAATTGCTCTGCACGCAGTACAGGGGAATCGGGCCTCATCTCGCATCGAGGGGGAAGTCTCATGGTTTTTCTCGAGTTGCGGCGGGAACCTGGGGTATATTCTCGAGTTACGACGGGGATGGCCCTTCCACCCACGTGTTTGTTCAGCCACGTCAGGACTCCTGCCTAGTTGCGAGGGACAACTCGGGATTCTCCTCGAGGCTTTGCAGGGCAATTGGAACGCCTCTCCAGCTGAGGCGGAAGACCAAGGGTCCCTTTCCACGTGCCACAAGAATCCTGGGACTCCTATCAAGTTTCACGAGGAGTCAGGCATCGTCTCCTTCGGAGGCACTGATCTCCGCGTACCTCTGGAGTTTTCAAAGGATGTGAGGCCTCCGGTCGCGATGAGGTGGGGAACTAGGTGTTTCTCTGTGGTCTCCACAGGGGATTCAGACATCCTTTCTTCTTGGGAGATGCAAGACGAGCCTGCATTGAAGTCACTGCAGGGATATCCGGCCTTATTTCGAGTCAGGGCATCGCGGTGTCCATTCCACTTGAGGCCGCAAACTCAGGGTCCCTCTCACATACCTAGAGCTGAGAGAAGCCTCCTCTTGAGGTGCTTGTGGTAAGGTGGTATTCCTCTGGAGTCGAAGCCAGGGACTAACCTCTCATCTCGAGTTGATTTTGGGTCCACGGAGCTCTTTCGTGTTGCTACAGTGACCTCAGGATCCCTCTAGCCTTGAAACAGTGTTCTTGGGGTTTCTCTGGAGTGCCATGAAGGAAATCAAGGCTCCTTTCATGTGTGATGTGCAACACAGAATTGCTCTGCACGCAGTGCAGGGGAATCGGGCCTCATCTCGCGGCGAGGGGGAAGTCTCATGGTTTTTCTCGAGTTGCGGCGGGAACCTGGGGTATATTCTCGAGTTACGACGGGGATGGCCCTTCCACACACGTGTTTGTTCAGCTATGTCAGGACTCTTGTCTAGTTGCGAGACACAACTCGGGATTCTCCTCGAGGCTTGGCAAGGCAATTGGGACGCCTCTCCAGCTGAGGCGGGAGACCAAGGGTCCCTTTCCACGTGCCACAGGAATCCTGGGACTCCTATCAAGTTTCACGAGGAGTCAGGCATCGTCTCCTTTGGAGGCACTGATCTCCGCGTAACTCTGGAGTTTTCAAAGGATGTGAGGCCTCCGGTCGCGATGAGGTGGGGAACTAGGTCTTTCTCTGTGGTCTCCACAGGGGATTCAGACATCCTTTCATCTTGGGAGATGCAAGACGAGCCTGCATTCAAGTCACTGCAGGGATATCCAGCCTTATTTCGCGTCAGGGCATTGCGGTGTCCATTCCACTTGAGGCCGCAAACTCAGGGTCCCTCTCACATAACTAGAGCTGAGAGAAGCCTCCTCTTGAGGTGCTTGTGGTAAGGTGGTATTCCTCTGGAGTCGAAGCCAGGGACTAACCTCTCATCTCGAGTTGATTTTTGGCCCACGGAGCTCTTTCATGTTGCTACAGTGACCTCAGGATCCCTCTAGCCTTGAAACAGTGTTCTTGAGGTTTCTCTGGAGTGCCATCAAGGAAATCAAGGCTCCTTTCATGTGTGATGTGCAACACGGAATTGCTCTGCACGCAGTGCAGGGGAATCGGGCCTCATCTCGCGGCGAGGGGGAAGTCTCATGGTTTTTCTCGAGTTGCGGCGGGAACCTGGGGTATATTCTCGAGTTACGACGGGGATGGCCCTTCCACACACGTGTTTGTTCAGCCACGTCAGGACTCCTGCCTAGTTGCGAGGGACAACTCGGGATTCTCCTCGAGGCTTGGCAGGGCAATTGGGACGCCTCTCCAGCTTAGGCGGGAGACCAAGTGTCCCTTTCCAAGTGCCATAGGAATCCTGCGACTCCAATCAAGTTTCACGACGAGTCAGGCATCGTCTCCTTTGGAGGCACTGATCTCCGCGTACCTCTGGAATTTTCAAAGGATGTGAGGCTATCGGTCGCGATGAGGTGGGGAACTAAGTCTTTCTCTGTGCTTTCCACAGGGGATTCAGACATCCTTTCGTCCTGGGAGATGCAAGACGAGCCTGCATTGAAGTCACTGCAGGGATATCCGGCCTTATTTCGAGTCAGGGCATCGCGGTGTCCATTCCACTTGAGGCCGCAAACTCAGGGTCCCTCTCACATACCTAGAGCTGAGAGAAGCCTCCTCTTGAGGTGCTTGTGGTAAGGTGGTATTCCTCTGGAAATGAATCCAGGGACTAACCTCTCTTTTCGAGTTGATTTTTGGTCCACAGAGTTCTTTCGTGTTGCTACAGTGACCTCAGGATCCCTCTATCCTTGAAACAGTGTTCTTGGGGTTTCTCTGGAGTGCCATCAAGGAAATCAAGGCTCCTTTCATGTGTGATGTGCAAGACGGAATTGCTCTGCACGCAATACAGGGGAATCGGGCCTCATCTCGCATCGAGGGGGAAGTCTCATGGTTTTTCTCGAGTTGCGGCGGGAACCTGGGGTATATTCTCAAGTTACGACGGGGATGGCCCTTCCACCCACGTGTTTGTTCAGCCACGTCAGGACTCCTGCCTAGTTGCGAGGGACAACTCGGGATTCTCCTCGAGGCTTGGCAGGGCAATTGGGACGCCTCTCCAGCTGAGGCGGGAGACCAAGGGTCCCTTTCCACGTGCCACAAGAATCCTAGGATTCCCATCAAGTTTCACGAGGAGTCAGGCATCGTCTCCTTTGGAGGCACTGATCTCCGCGTACCTCTGGAGTTTTCAAAGGATGTGAGGCCTCTGGTCGCGATGAGGTGGGGAACTAGGTGTTTCTCTGTGGTCTCCACAGGGGATTCAGACATCCTTTCTTCTTGGGAGATGCAAGACGAGCCTGCATTCAAGTCACTGCAGGGATATCCGGCCTTATTTCGAGTCAGGGCATCGCGGTGTCCATTCCACTTGAGGCCGCAAACTCAGGGTCCCTCTCACATACCTAGAGCTGAGAGAAGCCTCCTCTTGAGGTGCTTGTGGTAAGGTGGTATTCCTCTGGAGTCGAAGCCAGGGACTAACCTCTCATCTCGTGTTGATTCTTGGTCCACGGAGCTCTTTCGTGTTGCTACAGTGACCTCAGGATCCCTCTAGCCCTGAAACAGTGTTCTTGGGGTTTCTCTGGAGTGCCATCAAGGAAATCAAGGCTCCTTTCATGTGTGATGTGCAAGACGGAATTGCTCTGCACGCAGTGCAGGGGAATCGGGCCTCATCTCGCGGCGAGGGGGAAGTCTCATGGTTTTTCTCGAGTTGCGGCGGGAACCTGGGGTATATTCTCGAGTTACGACGGGGATGGACCTTCCACACACGTGTGTGTTCAGCCACGTCAGGACTCCTGCCTAGTTGCGAGACACAACTCGGGATTCTCCTCGAGGCTTGGCAAGGCAATTGGGACGCCTCTCCAGCTGAGGCGGGAGACCAAGGGTCCCTTTCCACGTGCCACAGGAATCCTGGGACTCCTATCAAGTTTCACGAGGAGTCAGGCATCGTCTCCTTTGGAGGCACTGATCTCAGCGTACCTCTGGAGTTTTCAAAGGATGTGAGGCCTCCGGTCGCAATGAGGTGGGGAACTAGGTCTTTCTCTGTGGTCTCCACAGGGGATTCAGACATCCTTTCATCTTGGGAGATGCAAGACGAGCCTGCATTCAAGTCACTGCAGGGATATCCAGCCTTATTTCGCGTCAGGGCATCGCGGTGTCCATTCCACTTGAGGCCGCAAAATCAGGGTCCCTCTCACATACCTAGAGCTGAGAGAAGCCTCCTCTTGAGGTGCTTGTGGTAAGGTGGTATTCCTCTGGAGTCGAAGCCAGGGACTAACCTCTCATCTCGAGTTGATTTTTGGCCCACGGAGCTCTTTCGTGTTGCTACAGTGACCTCAGGATCCCTCTAGCCTTGAAACAGTGTTCTTGGGGTTTCTCTGGAGTGCCATCAAGGAAATCAAGGCTCCTTTCATGTGTGATGTGCAACATGGAATTGCTCTGCACGCAGTGCAGGGGAATCGGGCCTCATCTCGCGGCGAGGGGGAAGTCTCATGGTTTTTCTCGAGTTGCGGCGGGAACCTGGGGTATATTCTCGAGTTACGACGGGGATGGCCCTTCCACCCACGTGTTTCTTCAGCGACGTCAGGACTCCTGCCTAGTTGCGAGGGACAACTCTGGATTCTCCTCGAGGCTTGGCAGGTCAATTGGGACGCCTCTCCAGCTGAGGCGGGAGACCAAGGGTCCCTTTCCACGTGCCACAGGAATCCTGGGACTCCTATCAAGTTTCACGAGGAGTCAGGCATCGTCTCCTTTGGAGGCACTGATCTCCGCGTACCTCTGGAGTTTTCAAACAATGTGAGGCTATCGGTCGCGATGAGGTGGGGAACTAAGTCTTTCTCTGTGCTTTCCACAAGGGATTCAGACATCCTTTCGTCCTGGGAGATGCAAGACGAGCCTGCATTGAAGTCACTGCAGGGATATCCGGCCTTATTTCGAGTCAGGGCATCGTGGTGTCCATTCCACTTGAGCCCGCAAACTCAGGGTCCCTCTCACATACCTAGAGCTGAGAGAAGCCTCCTCTTGAGGTGTTTGTGGTAAGGTGGTATTCCTCTGGAGTCGAAGCCAGGGACTAACCTCTCATCTCGAGTTGATTTTTGGTCCACGGAGCTCTTTCGTGTTGCTACAGTGACCTCAGGATCCCTCTATCCTTGAAACAGTGTTCTTGGGGTTTCTCTGGAGTGCCATGAAGGAAATCAAGGCTCCTTTCATGTGTGATGTGCAACACAGAATTGCTGTGCACGCAGTGCAGGGGAATCGGGCGTCATCTCGCGGCGAGGGGGAAGTCTCATGGTTTTTCTCGAGTTGCGGCGGGAACCTGGGGTATATTCTCGAGTTACGACGGGGATGGCCCTTCCACACACGTGTTTGTTCAGCCACGTCAGGACTCCTGCCTAGTTGCGAGACACAACTCGGGATTCTCCTCGAGGCTTGACAAGGCAATTGGGACGCCTCTCCAGCTGAGGCGGGAGACCAAGTGTCCCTTTCCACGTGCCACAGGAATCCTGGGACTCCTATCAAGTTTCACGAGGAGTCAGGCATCGTCTCCTTTGGAGGCACTGATCTCCGCGTACCTCTGGAGTTTTCAAAGGATGTGAGGCTATCGGTCGCGATGAGGTGGGGAACTAAGTCTTTCTCTGTGCTTTCCACAGGGGATTCAGACATCCTTTCGTCCTGGGAGATGCAAGACGAGCCTGCATTGAAGTCACTGCAGGGATATCCGGCCTTATTTGGAGTCAGGGCATCGCGGTGTCCATTCCACTTGAGGCCGCAAACTCAGGGTCCCTCTCACATACCTAGAGCTGAGAGAAGCCTCCTCTTGAGGTGCTTGTGGTAAGGTGGTATTCCTCTGGAGACGAATCCAGGGACTAACCTCTCTTTTCGAGTTGATTTTTGGTCCACAGAGATCTTTCGTGTTGCTACAGTGACCTCAGGATCCCTCTATCCTTGAAACAGTGTTCTTGGGGTTTCTCTGGAGTGCCATCAAGGAAATCAAGGCTCCTTTCATGTGTGATGTGCAAGACGGAATTGCTCTGCACGCAGTACAGGGGAATCGGGCCTCATCTCGCATCGAGGGGGAAGTCTCATGGTTTTTCTCGAGTTGCGGCGGGAACATGGGGTATATTCTCGAGTTACGACGGGGATGGCCCTTCCACCCACGTGTGTGTTCAGCCACATCAGGACTCCTGCCTAGTTGCGAGGGACAACTCGGGATTCTCCTCGAGGCTTGGCATGGCAATTGGAACGCCTCTCCAGCTGAGGCGGGAGACCAAGGGTCCCTTTCCACGTGCCACAGGAATCCTGGGACTCCTATCAAGTTTCACGAGGAGTCAGGCATCGTCTCATTTGGAGGCACTGATCTCCGCGTACCTCTGGAGTTTTCAAAGGATGTGAGGCCTCCGGTCGCGATGAGGTGGGGAACTAGGTGTTTCTCTGTGGTCTCCACAGGGGATTCAGACATCCTTTCTTCTTGGGAGATGCAAGACGAGCCTGCATTCAAGTCACTGCAGGGATATCCAGCCTTATTTCGAGTCAGGGCATCGCGGTGTCCATTCCACTTCAGGCCGCAAACTCAGGATCCCTCTCACATACCTAGAGCTGAGAGAAGCCTCCTCTTGAGGTGCTTGTGGTAAGGTGGTATTCCTCAGGAGTCGAATCCAGGGACTAACCTCTCATCTCGTGTTGATTCTTGGTCCACGCAGCTCTTTCGTGTTGCTACAGTGACCTCAGGATCCCTCTAGCCTTGAAACAGTGTTCTTGGGGTTTCACTGGAGTGCCATCAAGGAAATCAAGGCTCCTTTCATGTGTGATGTGCAACACGGAATTGCTCTGCACGCAGTGCAGGGGAATCGGGCCTCATCTCACGGCGAGGGGGAAGTCTCATGGTTTTTCTCGAGTTGCGGCGGGAACCTGGGGTATATTCTCGAGTTACGACGGGGATGGCCGTTCCACCCACGTGTTTCTTCAGCGACGTCAGGACTCCTGCCTAGTTGCGAGGGACAACTCGGGATTCTCCTCGAGGCTTTGCAGGGCAATTGGGACGCCTCTCCAGCTGAGGCGGGAGACCAAGGGTCCCTTTCCACGTGCCACAGGAATCCTGGGTCTCCTATCAAGTTTCACGAGGAGTCAGGCATCGTCTCCTTTGGAGGCACTGATCTCCGCGTACCTCTGGAGTTTTCAAAGGATTTGAGGCCTCCTGTCGCGATGAGGTGGGGAACTAGGTCTTTCTCTGTGGTCTCCACAGGGGATTCAGACACCCTTTCGTCTTGGGAGATGCAAGACGAGCCTGCATTCCAGTCACTGCAGGGATATCCAGCCTTATTTCGAGTCAGGGCATCGTGGTGTCCATTCCACTTGAGCCCGCAAACTCAGGGTCCCTCTCACATACCTAGAGCTGAGAGAAGCCTCCTCTTGAGGTGCTTGTGGTAAGGTGGTATTCCTCTGGAGTCGAAGCCAGGGACTAACCTCTCATCTCGAGTTGATTTTTGGTCCACGGAGCTCTTTCGTGTTGCTACAGTGACCTCAGGATCCCTCTAGCCTTGAAACAGGGTTCTTGGGGTTTCTCTGGAGTGCCATGAAGGAATTCAAGGCTCCTTTCATGTGTGATGTGCAACACAGAATTGCTGTGCACGCAGTGCAGGGGAATCGGGCCTCATCTCGCGGCGAGGGGGAAGTCTCATGGTTTTTCTCGAGTTGCGGCGGGAACCTGGGGTATATTCTCGAGTTACGACGGGGATGGCCCTTCCACACACGTGTTTGTTCAGCCACGTCAGGACACTTGCCTAGTTGCGAGACACAACTCGGGATTCTCCTCGAGGCTTGGCAAGGCAATTGGGACGCCTCTCCAGCTGAGGCGGGAGACCAAGGGTCCCTTTCCAAGTGCCACAGGAATCCTGGGACTCCTATCAAGTTTCACGAGGAGTCAGGCATCGTCTCCTTTGGAGGCACTGATCTCCGCGTACCTCTGGAGTTTTCAAAGGATGTGAGGCCTCCGGTCGCGATGTGGTGGGGAACTAGGTCTTTCTCTGTGGTCTCCACAGGGGATTCAGACATCCTTTCATCTTGGGAGATGCAAGACGAGCCTGCATTCAAGTCACTGCAGGGATATCCAGCCTTATTTCGCGTCAGGGCATTGCGGTGTCCATTCCACTTGAGGCCGCAAACTCAGGGTCCCTCTCACATACCTAGAGCTGAGAGAAGCCTCCTCTTGAGGTGCTTGTGGTAAGGTGGTATTCCTCTGGAGTCGAAGCCAGGGACTAACCTCTCATCTCGAGTTGATTTTTGGCCCACGGAGCTCTTTCGTGTTGCTACAGTGACCTCAGGATCCCTCTAGCCTTGAAACAGTGTTCTTGGGGTTTCTCTGGAGTGCCATCAAGGAAATCAAGGCTCCTTTCATGTGTGATGTGCAACACGGAATTGCTCTGCACGCAGTGCAGGGGAATCGGGCCTCATCTCGTGGCGAGGGGGAAATCTCATGGTTTTTCTCGAGTTGCGGCGGGAACCTGGGGTATATTCTCGAGTTACGACGGGGACGGCCCTTCCACCCACGTGTTTCTTCAGCGACGTCAGGACTCCTGCCTAGTTGCGAGGGACAACTCGGGATTCTCCTCGAGGCTTTGCAGGGCAATTGGGACGCCTCTCCAGCTGAGGCGGGAGACCAAGGGTCCCTTTCCACGTGCCACAGGAATCCTGGGTCTCCTATCAAGTTTCACGAGGAGTCAGGCATCGTCTCCTTTGGAGGCACTGATCTCCGCATACCTCTGGAGTTTTCAAAGGATTTGAGGCCTCCTGTCGCGATGAGGTGGGGAACTAGGTCTTTCTCTGTGGTCTCCACAGGGGATTCAGACACCCTTTCGTCTTGGGAGATGCAAGACGAGCCTGCATTCCAGTCACTGCAGGGATATCCGGCCTTATTTCGAGTCAGGGCATCGTGGTGTCCATTCCACTTGAGCCCGCAAACTCAGGGTCCCTCTCACATACCTAGAGCTGAGAGAAGCCTCCTCTTGAGGTGATTGTGGTAAGGTGGTATTCCTCTGGAGTCGAAGCCAGGGACTAACCTCTCATCTCGAGTTGATTTTTGGTCCACGGAGCTCTTTCGTGTTGCTACAGTGACCTCAGGATCCCTCTAGCCTTGAAACAGGGTTCTTGGGGTTTCTCTGGAGTGCCATGAAGGAAATCAAGGCTCCTTTCATGTGTGATGTGCAACACAGAATTGCTGTGCACGCAGTGCAGGGGAATCGGGCCTCATCTCGCGGCGAGGGGGAAGTCTCATGGTTTTTCTCGAGTTGCGGCGGGAACCTGGGGTATATTCTCGAGTTACGACGGGGATGGCCCTTCCACACACGTGTTTGTTCAGCCACGTCAGGACACTTGCCTAGTTGCGAGACACAACTCGGGATTCTCCTCGAGGCTTGGCAAGGCAATTGGGACGCCTCTCCAGCTGAGGGGGGAGACCAAGGGTCCCTTTCCAAGTGCCACAGGAATCCTGGGACTCCTATCAAGTTTCACGAGGAGTCAGGCATCGTCTCCTTTGGAGGCACTGATCTCCGCGTACCTCTGGAGTTTTCAAAGGATGTGAGGCCTCCGGTCGCGATGTGGTGGGGAACTAGGTCTTTCTCTGTGGTCTCCACAGGGGATTCAGACATCCTTTCATCTTGGGAGATGCAAGACGAGCCTGCATTCAAGTCACTGCAGGGATATCCAGCCTTATTTCGCGTCAGGGCATTGCGGTGTCCATTCCACTTGAGGCCGCAAACTCAGGGTCCCTCTCACATACCTAGAGCTGAGAGAAGCCTCCTCTTGAGGTGCTTGTGGTAAGGTGGTATTCCTCTGGAGTCGAAGCCAGGGACTAACCTCTCATCTCGAGTTGATTTTTGGCCCACGGAGCTCTTTCGTGTTGCTACAGTGACCTCAGGATCCCTCTAGCCTTGAAACAGTGTTCTTGGGGTTTCTCTGGAGTGCCATCAAGGAAATCAAGGCTCCTTTCATGTGTGATGTGCAACACGGAATTGCTCTGCACGCAGTGCAGGGGAATCGGGCCTCATCTCGCGGCGAGGGGGAAGTCTCATGGTTTTTCTCGAGTTGCGGCGGGAACCTGGGGTATATTCTCGAGTTACGACGGGGATGGCCCTTCCACCCACGTGTTTCTTCAGCGACGTCAGGACTCCTGCCTAGTTGCGAGGGACAACTCGGGATTCTACTCGAGGCTTGGCAGGGCAATTGGAACTCCTCTCCAGCTGAGGCGGGAGACCAAGGGTCCCTTTCCACGTGCCACAAGAATCCTGGGACTCGTATCAAGTTTCACGAGGAGTCAGGCATCGTCTCCTTTGTAGGCACTGATCTCCGCGTACCTCTGGAGTTTTCAAAGGATGTGAGGCCTCCGGTCGCGATGAGGTGGGGAACTAGGTGTTTCTCTGTGGTCTCCACAGGGGATTCAGACATCCTTTCTTCTTGGGAGATGCAAGACGAGCCTGCATTCAAGTCACTGCAGGGATATCCGGCCTTATTTCGAGTCAGGGCATCGCGGTGTCCATTCCACTTGAGGCCGCAAACTCAGGATCCCTCTCACATACCTAGAGCTGAGAGAAGCCTCCTCTTGAGGTGCTTGTGGTAAGGTGGTATTCCTCAGGAGTCGAAGCCAGGGACTAACCTCTCATCTCGTGTTGATTCTTGGTCCACGGAGCTCTTTCGTGTTGCTACAGTGACCTCAGGATCCCTCTAGCCTTGAAACAGTGTTCTTGGGGTTTCTCTGGAGTGCCATCAAGGAAATCAAGGCTCCTTTCATGTGTGATGTGCAACACGGAATTGCTCTGCACGCAGTGCAGGGGAATCGGGCCTCATCTCGCGGCGAGGGGGAAGTCTCATGGTTTTTCTCGAGTTGCGGCGGGAACCTGGGGTATATTCTCGAGTTACGACGGGGATGGCCCTTCCACCCACGTGTTTCTTCAGCGACGTCAGGACTCCTGCCTAGTTGCGAGGGACAACTCTCTATTCTCCTCGAGGCTTGGCAGGGCAATTGGGACGCCTCTCCAGCTGAGGCGGGAGACCAAGTGTCCCTTTCCAAGTGCCACAGGAATCCTGGGACTCCTATCAAGTTGCACGAGGAGTCAGGCATCGTCTCCTTTGGAGGCACTGATCTCCGCGTACCTCTGGAGTTTTCAAAGGATGTGAGGCTATCGGTCGCGATGAGGAGGGGAACAAAGTCTTTCTCTGTGCTTTCCACAGGGGATTCAGACATCCTTTCGTCCTGGGAGATGCAAGACGAGCCTGCATTGAAGTCACTGCAGGGATATCCGGCCTTATTTCGAGTCAGGGCATCGCGGTGTCCATTCCACTTGAAGCCGCAAATTCAGGGTCCCTCTCACATACCTAGAGCTGAGAGAAGCCTCCTCTTGAGGTGCTTGTGGTAAGGTGTTATTCCTCTGGAGACGAATCCAGGGACTAACCTCTCTTTTCGAGTTGATTTTTGGTCCACAGAGTTCTTTCGTGTTGCTACAGTGACCTCAGGATCCCTCTAGCCTTGAAACAGTGTTCTTGGGGTTTCTCTGGAGTGCCATCAAGGAAATCAAGGCTCCTTTCATGTGTGATGTGCAACACGGAATTGCTCTGCACGCAGTGCAGAGGAATCGGGCCTCATCTCGCGGCGAGGGGGAAGTCTCATGGTTTTTCTCGAGTTGCGGCGGGAACCTGGGGTATATTCTCGAGTTACGACGGGGATGGCCCTTCCACACACGTGTGTGTTCAGCCATGTCAGGACTCCTGCCTAGTTGCGAGGGACAACTCGGGATTCTCCTCGAGGCTTTGCAGGGCAATTGGGACGCCTCTCCAGCTGAGACGGGAGACCAAGGGTCCCTTTCCACGTGCCACAGGAATCCTGGGTCTCCTATCAAGGTTCACGAGGAGTCAGGCATCGTCTCCTTTGGAGGCACTGATCTCCACATACCTCTGGAGTTTTCAAAGGATTTGAGGCCTCCTGTCGCGATGAGGTGGGGAACTAGGTCTTTCTCTGTGGTCTCCACAGGGGATTCAGACACCCTTTCGTCTTGGGAGATGCAAGACGAGCCTGCATTCCAGTCACTGCAGGGATATCCGGCCTTATTTCGAGTCAGGGCATCGTGGTGTCCATTCCACTTGAGGCCGCAAACTCAGGGTCCCTCTCACATACCTAGAGCTGAGAGAAGCCTCCTCTTGAGGTGCTTGTGGTAAGGTGGTATTCCTCAGAAGTCGAAACTAGGGACTAACCTCTCATCTCGAGTTGATTTTTGGCCCACGGAGCTCTTTCGTGTTGCTACAGTGACCTCAGGATCCCTCTAGCCTTGAAACAGTGTTCTTGGGGTTTCTCTGGAGTGCCATCAAGGAAATCAAGGCTCCTTTCATGTGTGATGTGCAACACGGAATTGCTCTGCACGCAGTGCAGGGGAATCGGGCCTCATCTCGCGGCGAGGGGGAAGTCTCATGGTTTTTCTCGAGTTACGGCGGGAACCTGGGGTATATTCTCGAGTTACGACGGGGATGGCCCTTCCACCCACGTGTTTCTTCAGCGACGTCAGGACTCCTGCCTCCTTGCGAGGGACAACTCTGGATTCTCCTCGAGGCTTTGCAGGGCAATTGGGATGCCTCTCCAGCTGAGACGGGAGACCAAGTGTCCCTTTCCACGTGCCACAGGAATCCTGGGTCTCCTATCAAGTTTCACGAGGAGTCAGGCATCGTCTCCTTTGGAGGCACTGATCTCCGCATACCTCTGGAGTTTTCAAAGGATTTGAGGCCTCCTGTCGCGATGAGGTGGGGAACTAGGTCTTTCTCTGTGGTCTCCACAGGGGATTCAGACACCCTTTCGTCTTGGGAGATGCAAGACGAGCCTGCATTCCAGTCACTGCAGGGATATCCGGCCTTATTTCGAGTCAGGGCATCGCGGTGTCCATTCCACTTGAGGCCACAAACTCAGGGTCCCTCTCACATACCTAGAGCTGAGAGAAGCCTCCTCTTGAGGTGCTTGTGGTAAGGTGGTATTCCTCTGGAGTCGAAGCCAGGGACTAACCTCTCATCTCGAGTTGATTTTTGGTCCACGGAGCTCTTTCGTGTTGCTACAGTGACCTCAGGATCCCTCTAGCCTTGAAACAGTGTTCTTGGGGTTTCTCTGGAGTGCCATCAAGGAAATCAAGGCTCCTTTCATGTGTGATGTGCAACACGGAATTGCTCTGCACGCAGTGCAGGGGAATCGGGCCTCATTTCGCAGCGAGGGGGAAGTCTCATGGTTTTTCTCGAGTTGCGGCGGGAACCTGCTGTATATTCTCGAGTTAGGACGGGGATGGCCTTTCCACCCACGTGTTTCTTCAGCGACGTCAGGACTCCTGCCTAGTTGCGAGGGACAACTCGGGATTCTCCTCGAGGCTTGGCAGGGCAATTGGGACGCCTCTCCAGCTGAGGCGGGAGACCAAGTGTCCCTTTCCAAGTGCCATAGGAAACGTGGGACTCCTATCAAGTTTCACGAGAAGTCAGGCATCGTCTCCTTTGGAGGCACTGATCTCCGCGTACCTCTGGAGTTTTCAAAGGATGTGAGGCCTCCGGTCGCGATGAGGTGGGGAACTAAGTCTTTCTCTGTGCTTTCCACAGGGGATTCAGACATCCTTTCGTCTTGGGAGATGCAAGACGAGCCTGCATTGAAGTCACTGCAGGGATATCCGGCCTTATTTCGAGTCAGGGCATCGCGGTGTCCATTCCACTTGAGGCCGCAAACTCAGGGTCCCTCTCACATACCTAGAGCTGAGAGAAGCCTCCTCTTGAGGTGCTTGTGGTAAGGTGGTATTCCTCTCGAGACGAATCCAGAGACTAACCTGTCTTTTCGAGTTGATTTTTGGTCCACAGAGTTCTTTTGTGTTGCTACAGTGACCTCAGGATCCCTCTATCCTTGAAACAGTGTTCTTGGGGTTTCTCTGGAGTGCCATCAAGGAAATCAAGGCTCCTTTCATGTGTGATGTGCAAGACGGAATTGCTCTGCACGCAGTACAGGGGAATCGGGCCTCATCTCGCATCGAGGGGGAAGTCTCATGGTTTTTCTCGAGTTGCGGCGGGAACCTGGGGTATATTCTCGAGTTACGACGGGGATGGCCCTTCCACCCACGTGTTTGTTCAGCCACGTCAGGACCTCTGCCTTGTTGCGAGGGACAACTCGGGATTCTCCTCGAGGCTTGGCAGGGCAATTGGAACGCCTCTCCAGCTGAGGCGGGAGACCAAGTGTCCCTTTCCACGTGCCACAAGAATCCTGGGACTCCTATCAAGATTCACGAGGAGTCAGACATCGTCTCCTTTGGAGGCACTGATCTCCGCGTACCTCTGGAGTTTTCAAAGGATGTGAGGCCTCCGGTCGCGATGAGGTGGGGAACTAGGTCTTTCTCTGTGGTCTCCACAGGGGATTCAGACATCCTTTCTTCTTGGGAGATGCAAGACGAGCCTGCATTCCAGTCACTGCAGGAATATCCGGCCTTATTTCGAGTCAGGGCATCGCGGTGTCCATTCCACTTGAGGCCGCAAACTCAGGATCCCTCTCACATACCTAGAGCTGAGAGAAGCCTCCTCTTGAGGTGCTTGTGGTAAGGTGGTATTCCTCAGGAGTCGAAGCCAGGGACTAACCTCTCATCTCGTGTTGATTCTTGGTCCACGGAGCTCTTTCGTGTTGCTACAGTGACCTCAGGATCCCTCTATCCTTGAAACAGTGTTCTTGGGGTTTCTCTGGAGTGCCATCAAGGAAATCAAGGCTCCTTTCATGTGTGATGTGCAACACGGAATTGCTCTGCATGCAGTGCAGGGGAATCGGGCCTCATCTCGCGGCGAGGGGGAAGTCTCATGGTTTTTCTCGAGTTGCGGAGGGAACCTGGGGTATATTCTCGAGTTACGACGGGGATGGCCCTTCCACCCACGTGTTTCTTCAGCGACGTCAGGACTCCTGCCTAGTTGCGAGGGACAACTCGGGATTCTCCTCGAGGCTTTGCAGGGCAATTGGGACGCCTCTCCAGCTGAGACGGGAGACCAAGGGTCCCTTTCCACGTGCCACAGGAATCCTGGGTCTCCTATCAAGTTTCACGAGGAGTCAGGCATCGTCTCCTTTGGAGGCACTGATCTCCGCGTACCTCTGGAGTTTTCAAAGGATGTGAGGCCTCCGGTCGCGATGAGGTGGGGAACTAGGTCTTTCTCTGTGGTCTCCACAGGGGATTCAGACATCCTTTCTTCTTGGGAGATCCAAGACGAGCCTGCATTCCAGTCACTGCAGGAATATCCGGCCTTATTTCGAGTCAGGGCATCGCGGTGTCCATTCCACTTGAGGCCGCAAACTCAGGATCCCTCTCACATACCTAGAGCTGAGAGAAGCCTCCTCTTGAGGTGCTTGTGGTAAGGTGGTATTTCTCAGGAGTCGAAGCCAGGGACTAACCTCTCATCTCGTGTTGATTCTTGGTCCACGGAGCTCTTTCGTGTTGCTACAGTGACCTCAGGATCCCTCTATCCTTGAAACAGTGTTCTTGGGGTTTCTCTGGAGTGCCATCAAGGAAATCAAAGCTCCTTTCATGTGTGATGTGCAACACGGAATTGCTCTGCACGCAGTGCTGGGGAATCGGGCCTCATCTCGCGGCGAGGGGGAAGTCTCATGGTTTTTCTCGAGTTGCGCCGGGAACCTAGGGTATATTCTCGAGTTACGACGGGAATGGCCCTTCCACCCACGTGTTTCTTCAGCGACGTCAGGACTCCTGCCTAGTTGCGAGGGACAACTCGGGATTCTCCTCGAGGCATTGCAGGGCAATTGGGACGCCTCTCCAGCTGAGACGGGAGACCAAGTGTCCCTTTCCACGTGCCACAGGAATCCTGGGACTCCTATCAAGTTTCACGAGGAGTCAGGCATCGTCTCCTTTGGAGGCACTGATCTCCGCGTACCTCTGGAGTTTTCAAAGGATGTGAGGCCTCCGGTCGCGATGAGGTGGGGAACTAGGTCTTTCTCTGTGGTCTCCACAGGGGATTCATTCATCCTTTCTTCTTGGGAGATGCAAGACGAGCCTGCATTCAAGTCACTGCAGGGATATCCGGCCTTATTTCGAGTCAGGGCATCGCGGTGTCCATTCCACTTGAGGCCGCAAATTCAGGATCCCTCTCACATACCTAGAGCTGAGAGAAGCCTTCTCTTGAGGTGCTTGTGGTAAGGTGGTATTCCTCAGGAGTCGAAGCCAGGGACTAACCTCTCATCTCATGTAGATTCTTGGTCCACGGAGCTCTTTCGTGTTGCTATAGTGACCTCAGGATCCCTCTAGCCTTGAAACAGTGTTCTTGGGGTTTCTCTGGAGTGCCATCAAGGAAATCAAGGCTCCTTTCATGTGTGATGTGCAACACGGAATTGCTCTGCATGCAGTGCAGGGGAATCGGGCCTCATCTCGCGGCGAGGGGGAAGTCTCATTGTTTTTCTCGAGTTGCGGAGGGAACCTGGGGTATATTCTCGAGTTACGACGGGGATGGCCCTTCCACCCACGTGTTTCTTCAGCGACGTCAGGACTCCTGCCTAGTTGCGAGGGACAACTCGGGATTCTCCTCGAGGCTTTGCAGGGCAATTGGGACGCCTCTCCAGCTGAGACGGGAGACCAAGGGTCCCTTTCCACGTGCCACAGGAATCCTGGGTCTCCTATCAAGTTGCACGAGGAGTCAGGCATCGTCTCCTTTGGAGGCACTGATCTCCGCGTACCTCTGGAGTTTTCAAAGGATGTGAGGCCTCCGGTCGCGATGAGGTGGGGAACTAGGTCTTTCTCTGTGGTCTCCACAGGGGATTCAGACATCCTTTCATCTTGGGAGATGCAAGACGAGCCTGCATTCAAGTCACTGCAGGGATATCCAGCCTTATTTCGCGTCAGGGCATCGCGGTGTCCATTCCACTTGAGGCCGCAAACTCAGGGTCCCTCTCACATACCTAGAGCTGAGAGAAGCCTCCTCTTGAGGTGCTTGTGGTAAGGTGGTATTCCTCAGGAGTCGAAGCCAGGGACTAACCTCTCATCTCGTGTTGATTCTTGCTCCACGGAGCTCTTTCGTGTTGCTACAGTGACCTCAGGATCCCTCTAGCCTTGAAACAGTGTTCTTGGGGTTTCTCTGGAGTGCCATCAAGGAAATCAAGGCTCCTTTCATGTGTGATGTGCAACACGGAATTGCTCTGCACACAGTGCAGAGGAATCGGGCCTCATCTCGCGGCGAGGGGGAAGTCTCATGGTTTTTCTCGAGTTGCGGCGGGAACCTGGGGTATATTCTCGAGTTACGACGGGGATGGCCCTTCCACACACGTGTTTGTTCAGCCACGTCAGGACTCTTGCCTAGTTGCGAGACACAACTCGGGATTCTCCTCGAGGCTTGGCAAGGCAATTGGGACGCCTCTCCAGCTGAGGCGGGAGACCAAGGGTCCCTTTCCACGTGCCACAGGAATCCTGGGACTCCTATCAAGTTTCACGAGGAGTCAGGCATCGTCTCCTTTGGAGGCACTGATCTCCGCGTACCTCTGGAGTTTTCAAAGGATGTGAGGCCTCCGGTCGCGATGAGGTGGGGAACTAGGTCTTTCTCTGTGGTCTCCACAGGGGATTCAGACATCCTTTCATCTTGGGAGATGCAAGACGAGCCTGCATTCAAGTCACTGCAGGGATATCCAGCCTTATTTCGTGTAAGGGCATCGCGGTGTCCATTCCACTTGAGGCCGCAAACTCAGGGTCCCTCTCACATACCTAGAGCTGAGAGAAGCCTCCTCTTGAGGTGCTTGTGGTAAGGTGGTATTCCTCTGGAGTCTAAGCCAGGGACTAACCTCTCATCTCGAGTTGATTTTTGGCCCACGGAGCTCTTTCGTGTTGCTACAGTGACCTCAGGATCCCTCGAGCCTTCAAACAGTGTTCTTGGGGTTTCTCTGGAGTGCCATCAAGGAAATAAAGGCTCCTTTCATGTGTGATGTGCAAGACGGAATTGCTCTGCACGCAGTGCAGGGGAATCGGGCCTCATCTCGCGGCGAGGGGGAAGTCTCATGGTTTTTCTCGAGTTGCGGCGGGAACCTGGGGTATATTCTCGAGTTACGACGGGGATGGCCCTTCCACCCACGTGTTTGTTCAGCCACGTCAGGACTCCTGCCTAGTTGCGAGGGACAAGTCGGGATTCTCCTCGAGGCTTGGCAGGGCAATTGGAACGCCTCTCCAGCTGAGGCGGTAGACCAAGGGTCCCTTTCCACGTGCCACAAGAATTCTGGGACTCCTATCAAGTTTCACGAGGAGTCAGGCATCGTCTCCTTTGGAGGCACTGATCTCCGCGTACCTCTGGAGTTTTAAAAGGATGTGAGGCCTCCGGTCGCGATGAGGTGGGGAACTAGGTGTTTCTCTGTGGTCTCCACAGGGGATTCAGACATCCTTTCTTCTTGGGAGATTCAAGACGAGCCTGCATTCAAGTCACTGCAGGGATATCCGGCCTTATTTCGAGTCAGGGCATCTCGGTGTCCATTCCACTTGAGGCCGCAAACTCAGGATCCCTCTCACATACCTAGAGCTGAGAGAAGCCTCCTCTTGAGGTGCTTGTGGTAAGGTGGTATTCCTCAGGAGTCGAAGCCAGGGACTAACCTCTCATCTCGTGTTGATTCTTGGTCCACGGAGCTCTTTCGTGTTGCTACAGTGACCTCAGGATCCCTCTAGCCTTGAAACAGTGTTCTTGGGGTTTCTCTGGAGTGCCATCAAGGAAATCAAGGCTCCTTTCATGTGTGATGTGCAACACGGAATTGCTCTGCACGCAGTACAGGGGAATCGGGCATCATCTCGCGGCGAGGGGGAAGTCTCATGGTTTTTCTCGAGTTGCGGCTGGAACCTGGGGTATATTCTCGAGTTACGACGGGGATGGCCCTTCCACCCACGTGTTTCTTCAGCGACGTCAGGACTCCTGCCTAGTTGCGTGGGACAACTCTGGATTCTCCTCGAGGCTTTGCAGGGCAATTGGGATGCCTCTCCAGCTGAGACGGGAGACCAAGTGTCCCTTTCCACGTGCCACAGGAATCCTGGGTCTCCTATCAAGTTTCACGAGGAGTCAGGCATCGTCTCCTTTGGAGGCACTGATCTCCGCATACCTCTGGAGTTTTCAAAGGATTTGAGGCCTCCTGTCGCGATGAGGTGGGGAACTAGGTCTTTCTCTGTGGTCTCCACAGGGGATTCAGACACCCTTTCGTCTTGGGAGATGCAAGACGAGCCTGCATTCCAGTCACTGCAGGGATATTCGGCCTTATTTCGAGTCAGGGCATCGCGGTGTCCATTCCACTTGAGGCCACAAACTCAGGGTCCCTCTCACATACCTAGAGCTGAGAGAAGCCTCCTCTTGAGGTGCTTGTGGTAAGGTGGTATTCCTCTGGAGTCGAAGCCAGGGACTAACCTCTCATCTCGAGTTGATTTTTGGTCCACGGAGCTCTTTCGTGTTGCTACAGTGACCTCAGGATCCCTCGAGCCTTCAAACAGTGTTCTTGGGGTTTCTCTGGAGTGCCATCAAGGAAATCAAGGCTCCTTTCATGTGTGATGTGCAACACGGAATTGCTCTGCACGCAGTGCAGGGGAATCGGGCCTCATCTCGCGGCGAGGGGGAAGTCTCATGGTTTTTCTCGAGTTGCGGCGGGAACCTGGGGTATATTCTCGAGTTACGACGGGGATGGCCCTTCCACCCACGTGTTTGTTCAGCCACGTCAGGACTCCTGCCTAGTTGCGAGGGACAAGTCGGGATTCTCCTCGAGGCTTGGCAGGGCAATTGGAACGCCTCTCCAGCTGAGGCGGTAGACCAAGGGTCCCTTTCCACGTGCCACAAGAATTCTGGGACTCCTATCAAGTTTCACGAGGAGTCAGGCATCGTCTCCTTTGGAGGCACTGATCTCCGCGTACCTCTGGAGTTTTCAAAGGATGTGAGGCCTGCGGTCGCGATGAGGTGGGGAACTAGGTGTTTCTCTGTGGTCTCCACAGGGGATTCAGACATCCTTTCTTCTTGGGAGATTCAAGACGAGCCTGCATTCCAGTCACTGCAGGGATATCCGGCCTTATTTTGAGTCAGGGCATCTCGGTGTCCATTCCACTTGAGGCCGCAAACTCAGGATCCCTCTCACATACCTAGAGCTGAGAGAAGCCTCCTCTTGAGGTGCTTGTGGTAAGGTGGTATTCCTCAGGAGTCGAAGCCAGGGACTAACCTCTCATCTCGTGTTGATTCTTGGTCCACGGAGCTCTTTCGTGTTGCTACAGTGACCTCAGGATCCCTCTAGCCTTGAAACAGTGTTCTTGGGGTTTCTCTGGAGTGCCATCAAGGAAATCAAGGCTCCTTTCATGTGTGATGTGCAACACGGAATTGCTCTGCATGCAGTACAGGGGAATCGGGCATCATCTCGCGGCGAGGGGGAAGTCTCATGGTTTTTCTCGAGTTGCGGCTGGAACCTGGGGTATATTCTCGAGTTACGACGGGGATGGCCCTTCCACCCACGTGTTTCTTCAGCGACGTCAGGACTCCTGCCTAGTTGCGAGGGACAACTCTGGATTCTCCTCGAGGCTTTGCAGGGCAATTGGGATGCCTCTCCAGCTGAGACGGGAGACCAAGTGTCCCTTTCCACGTGCCACAGGAATCCTGGGTCTCCTATCAAGTTTCACGAGGAGTCAGGCATCGTCTCCTTTGGAGGCACTGATCTCCGCATACCTCTGGAGTTTTCAAAGGATTTGAGGCCTCCTGTCGCGATGAGGTGGGGAACTAGGTCTTTCTCTGTGGTCTCCACAGGGGATTCAGACACCCTTTCGTCTTGGGAGATGCAAGACGAGCCTGCATTCCAGTCACTGCAGGGATATCCGGCCTTATTTCGAGTCAGGGCATCGCGGTGTCCATTCCACTTGAGGCCGCAAACTCAGGGTCCCTCTCACATACCTAGAGCTGAGAGAAGCCTCCTCTTGAGGTGCTTGTGGTAAGGTGGTATTCCTCTGGAGTCGAAGCCAGGGACTAACCTCTCATCTCGAGTTGATTTTTGGTCCACGGAGCTCTTTCGTGTTGCTACAGTGACCTCAGGATCCCTCTAGCCTTGAAACAGTGTTCTTGGGGTTTCTCTGGAGTGCCATCAAGGAAATCAAGGCTCCTTTCATGTGTGATGTGCAACACGGAATTGCTCTGCACGCAGTGCAGGGGAATCGGGCCTCATCTCGCAGCGAGGGGGAAGTCTCATGGTTTTTCTCGAGTTGCGGCGGGAACCTGGGGTATATTCTCGAGTTAGGACGGGGATGGCCTTTCCACCCACGTGTTTCTTCAGCGACGTCAGGACTCCTGCCTAGTTGCGAGGGACAACTCGGGATTCTCCTCAAAGCTTGGCAGGGCAATTGGGACGCCTCTCCAGCTGAGGTGGGAGACCAAGTGTCCCTTTCCAAGTGCCATAGGAAACGTGGGACTCCTATCAAGTTTCACGAGAAGTCAGGCATCGTCTCCTTTGGAGGCACTGATCTCCGCGTACCTCTGGAGTTTTCAAAGGATGTGAGGCCTCCGGTCGCGATGAGGTGGGGAACTAAGTCTTTCTCTGTGCTTTCCACAGGGGATTCAGACATCCTTTCGTCTTGGGAGATGCAAGACGAGCCTGCATTGAAGTCACTGCAGGGATATCCGGCCTTATTTCGAGTCAGGGCATCGCGGTGTCCATTCCACTTGAGGCCGCAAACTCAGGGTCCCTCTCACATACCTAGAGCTGAGAGAAGCCTCCTCTTGAGGTGCTTGTGGTAAGGTGGTATTCCTCTCGAGACGAATCCAGAGACTAACCTGTCTTTTCGAGTTGATTTTTGGTCCACAGAGTTCTTTTGTGTTGCTACAGTGACCTCAGGATCCCTCTATCCTTGAAACAGTGTTCTTGGGGTTTCTCTGGAGTGCCATCAAGGAAATCAAGGCTCCTTTCATGTGTGATGTGCAAGACGGAATTGCTCTGCACGCAGTACAGGGGAATCGGGCCTCATCTCGCATCGAGGGGGAAGTCTCATGGTTTTTCTCGAGTTGCGGCGGGAACCTGGGGTATATTCTCGAGTTACGACGGGGATGGCCCTTCCACCCACGTGTTTGTTCAGCCACGTCAGGACCTCTGCCTTGTTGCGAGGGACAACTCGGGATTCTCCTCGAGGCTTGGCAGGGCAATTGGAACGCCTCTCCAGCTGAGGCGGGAGACCAAGGGTCCCTTTCCACGTGCCACAAGAATCCTGGGACTCCTATCAAGATTCACGAGGAGTCAGGCATCGTCTCCTTTGGAGGCACTGATCTCCACATACCTCTGGAGTTTTCAAAGGATGTGAGGCCTCCGGTCGCGATGAGGTGGGGAACTAGGTCTTTCTCTGTGGTCTCCACAGGGGATTCAGACATCCTTTCTTCTTGGGAGATCCAAGACGAGCCTGCATTCCAGTCACTGCAGGAATATCCGGCCTTATTTCGAGTCAGGGCATCGCGGTGTCCATTCCACTTGAGGCCGCAAACTCAGGATCCCTCTCACATACCTAGAGCTGAGAGAAGCCTCCTCTTGAGGTGCTTGTGGTAAGGTGGTATTCCTCAGGAGTCGAAGCCAGGGACTAACCTCTCATCTCGTGTTGATTCTTGGTCCACGGAGCTCTTTCGTGTTGCTACAGTGACCTCAGGATCCCTCTAGCCTTGAAACAGTGTTCTTGGGGTTTCTCTGGAGTGCCATCAAGGAAATCAAAGCTCCTTTCATGTGTGATGTGCAACACGGAATTGCTCTGCACGCAGTGCTGGGGAATCGGGCCTCATCTAGCGGCGAGGGGGAAGTCTCATGGTTTTTCTCGAGTTGCGGCGGGAACCTAGGGTATATTCTCGAGTTACGACGGGAATGGCCCTTCCACCCACGTGTTTCTTCAGCGACGTCAGGACTCCTGCCTAGTTGCGAGGGACAACTCGGGATTCTCCTCGAGGCATTGCAGGGCAATTGGGACGCCTCTCCAGCTGAGACGGGAGACCAAGGGTCCCTTTCCACGTGCCACAGGAATCCTGGGTCTCCTATCAAGTTTCACGAGGAGTCAGGCATCGTCTCCTTTGGAGGCACTGATCTCCACATACCTCTGGAGTTTTCAAAGGATGTGAGGCCTCCGGTCGCGATGAGGTGGGGAACTAGGTCTTTCTCTGTGGTCTCCACAGGGGATTCAGACATCCTTTCTTCTTGGGAGATGCAAGACGAGCCTGCATTCAAGTCATTGCAGGGATATCCGGCCTTATTTCGAGTCAGGGCATCGCGGTGTCCATTCCACTTGAGGCCGCAAATTCAGGATCCCTCTCACATACCTAGAGCTGAGAGAAGCCTTCTCTTGAGGTGCTTGTGGTAAGGTGGTATTCCTCAGGAGTCGAAGCCAGGGACTAACCTCTCATCTCATGTTGATTCTTGGTCCACGGAGCTCTTTCGTGTTGCTATAGTGACCTCAGGATCCCTCTAGCCTTGAAACAGTGTTCTTGGGGTTTCTCTGGAGTGCCATCAAGGAAATCAAGGCTCCTTTCATGTGTGATGTGCAACACGGAATTGCTCTGCATGCAGTGCAGGGGAATCGGGCCTCATCTCGCGGCGAGGGGGAAGTCTCATTGTTTTTCTCGAGTTGCGGAGGGAACCTGGGGTATATTCTCGAGTTACGACGGGGATGGCCCTTCCACCCACGTGTTTGTTCAGCCACGTCAGGACTCCTGCCTAGTTGCGAGGGACAACTCGGGATTCTCCTCGAGGCTTTGCAGGGCAATTGGGACGCCTCTCCAGCTGAGACGGGAGACCAAGGGTCCCTTTCCACGTGCCACAGGAATCCTGGGTCTCCTATCAAGTTTCACGAGGAGTCAGGCATCGTCTCCTTTGGAGGCACTGATCTCCACATACCTCTGGAGTTTTCAAAGGATTTGAGGCCTCCTGTCGCGATGAGGTGGAGAACTAGGTCTTTCTCTGCGGTCTCCACAGGGGATTCAGACACCCTTTCGTCTTGGGAGATGCAAGACGAGCCTGCATTCCAGTCACTGCAGGGATATCCGGCCTTATTTCGAGTCAGGGCATCGCGGTGTCCATTCCACTTGAGGCCGCAAACTCAGGGTCTCTCTCACATACCTAGAGCTGAGAGAAGCCTCCTCTTGAGGTGCTTCTGGTAAGGTGGTATTCCTCTGGAGTCGAAGCCAGGGACTAACCTCTCATCTCGTGTTGATTTTTGGTCCACGGAGCTCTTTCGTGCTGCTACAGTGACCTCAGGATCCCTCTAGCCTTGAAACAGTGTTCTTGGGGTTTCTCTGGAGTGCCATCAAGGAAATCAAGGCTCCTTTCATGTGTGATGTGCAACACGGAATTGCTCTGCACGCAGTGCAGGGGAATCGGGCCTCATCTCGCGGCGAGGGGGAAGTCTCATGGTTTTTCTCGAGTTGCGGCGGGAACCTGGGGTATACTCTCGAGTTACGACGGGGATGGCCCTTCCACCCACGTGTTTCTTCAGCGACGTCAGGACTCCTGCCTAGTTGCGAGGGACAACTCTGGATTCTCCTCGAGGCTTGGCAGGGCATTTGGGACGCCTCTCCAGCTGAGGCGGGAGACCAAGTGTCCCTTTCCAAGTGCCACAAGAATCCTGGGACTCCTATCAAGTTTCACGAGGAGTCAGGCATCGTCTCCTTTGGAGGCACTGATCTCCGCGTACCTCTGGAGCTTTCAAAGGATGTGAGGCTATCGGTCGCGATGAGGTGGGGAACTAAGTCTTTCTCTGTGCTTTCCACATGGGATTCAGACATCCTTTCGTCCTGGGAGATGCAAGACGAGCCTGCATTGAAGTCACTGCAGGGATATCCGGCCTTATTTCGAGTCAGGGCATCGCGGTGTCCATTCCACTTGAGGCCGCAAACTCAGGGTCCCTCTCACATACCTAGAGCTGAGAGAAGCCTCCTCTTGAGGTGCTTGTGGTAAGGTGGTATTCCTCTGGAGACGAATCCAGGGACTAACCTCTCTTTTCGAGTTGATTTTTGGTCCACAGAGTTCTTTCGTGTTGCTACAGTGACCTCAGGATCCCTCTATCCTTGAAACAGTGTTCTTAGGGTTTCTCTGGAGTGCCATCAAGGAAATCAAGGCTCCTTTCATGTGTGATGTGCAAGACGGAATTGCTCTGCACGCAGTACAGGGGAATCGGGCCTCATCTCGCATCGAGGGGGAAGTCTCATGGTTTTTCTCGAGTTGCGGCGGGAACCTGGGGTATATTCTCGAGTTACGACGGGGATGGCCCTTCCACCCACGTGTTTCTTCAGCGACGTCAGGACTCCTGCCTAGTTGCGAGGGACAACTCGGGATTCTCCTCGAGGCTTGGCAGGGCAATTGGGACGCCTCTCCAGCTGAGGCGGGAGACCAAGTGTCCCTTTCCAAGTGCCATAGGAAACGTGGGACTCCTATCAAGTTTCACGAGAAGTAAGGCATCGTCTCCTTTGGAGGCACTGATCTCCGCGTACCTCTGGAGTTTTCAAAGGATGTGAGGCCTCCGGTCGCGATGAGGTGGGGAACTAAGTCTTTCTCTGTGCTTTCCACAGGGGATTCAGACATCCTTTCGTCTTGGGAGATGCAAGACGAGCCTGCATTGAAGTCACTGCAGGGATATCCGGCCTTATTTCGAGTCAGGGCATCGCGGTGTCCATTCCACTTGAGGCCGCAAACTCAGGGTCCCTCTCACATACCTAGAGCTGAGAGAAGCCTCCTCTTGAGGTGCTTGTGGTAAGGTGGTATTCCTCTCGAGACGAATCCAGAGACTAACCTCTCTTTTCGAGTTGATTTTTGGTCCACAGAGTTCTTTTGTGTTGCTACAGTGACCTCAGGATCCCTCTATCCTTGAAACAGTGTTCTTGGGGTTTCTCTGGAGTGCCATCAAGGAAATCAAGGCTCCTTTCATGTGTGATGTGCAAGACGGAATTGCTCTGCACGCAGTACAGGGGAATCGGGCCTCATCTCGCATCGAGGGGGAAGTCTCATGGTTTTTCTCGAGTTGCGGCGGGAACCTGGGGTATATTCTCGAGTTACGACGGGGATGGCCCTTCCACCCACGTGTTTGTTCAGCCACGTCAGGACCTCTGCCTTGTTGCGAGGGACAACTCGGGATTCTCCTCGAGGCTTGCCAGGGCAATTGGAACGCCTCTCCAGCTGAGGCGGGAGACCAAGGGTCCCTTTCCACGTGCCACAAGAATCCTGGGACTCCTATCAAGATTCACGAGGAGTCAGGCATCGTCTCCTTTGGAGGCACTGATCTCCACATACCTCTGGAGTTTTCAAAGGATGTGAGGCCTCCGGTCGCGATGAGGTGGGGAACTAGGTCTTTCTCTGTGGTCTCCACAGGGGATTCAGACATCCTTTCTTCTTGGGAGATCCAAGACGAGCCTGCATTCCAGTCACTGCAGGAATATCCGGCCTTATTTCGAGTCAGGGCATCGCGGTGTCCATTCCACTTGAGGCCGCAAACTCAGGATCCCTCTCACATACCTAGAGCTGAGAGAAGCCTCCTCTTGAGGTGCTTGTGGTAAGGTGGTATTCCTCAGGAGTCGAAGCCAGGGACTAACCTCTCATCTCGTGTTGATTCTTGGTCCACGGAGCTCTTTCGTGTTGCTACAGTGACCTCAGGATCCCTCTAGCCTTGAAACAGTGTTCTTGGGGTTTCTCTGGAGTGCCATCAAGGAAATCAAAGCTCCTTTCATGTGTGATGTGCAACACGGAATTGCTCTGCACGCAGTGCTGGGGAATCGGGCCTCATCTAGCGGCGAGGGGGAAGTCTCATGGTTTTTCTCGAGTTGCGGCGGGAACCTAGGGTATATTCTCGAGTTACGACGGGAATGGCCCTTCCACCCACGTGTTTCTTCAGCGACGTCAGGACTCCTGCCTAGTTGCGAGGGACAACTCGGGATTCTCCTCGAGGCATTGCAGGGCAATTGGGACGCCTCTCCAGCTGAGACGGGAGACCAAGGGTCCCTTTCCACGTGCCACAGGAATCCTGGGTCTCCTATCAAGTTTCACGAGGAGTCAGGCATCGTCTCCTTTGGAGGCACTGATCTCCACATACCTCTGGAGTTTTCAAAGGATGTGAGGCCTCCGGTCGCGATGAGGTGGGGAACTAGGTCTTTCTCTGTGGTCTCCACAGGGGATTCAGACATCCTTTCTTCTTGGGAGATGCAAGACGAGCCTGCATTCAAGTCATTGCAGGGATATCCGGCCTTATTTCGAGTCAGGGCATCGCGGTGTCCATTCCACTTGAGGCCGCAAATTCAGGATCCCTCTCACATACCTAGAGCTGAGAGAAGCCTTCTCTTGAGGTGCTTGTGGTAAGGTGGTATTCCTCAGGAGTCGAAGCCAGGGACTAACCTCTCATCTCATGTTGATTCTTGGTCCACGGAGCTCTTTCGTGTTGCTATAGTGACCTCAGGATCCCTCTAGCCTTGAAACAGTGTTCTTGGGGTTTCTCTGGAGTGCCATCAAGGAAATCAAGGCTCCTTTCATGTGTGATGTGCAACACGGAATTGCTCTGCATGCAGTGCAGGGGAATCGGGCCTCATCTCGCGGCGAGGGGGAAGTCTCATTGTTTTTCTCGAGTTGCGGAGGGAACCTGGGGTATATTCTCGAGTTACGACGGGGATGGCCCTTCCACCCACGTGTTTGTTCAGCCACGTCAGGACTCCTGCCTAGTTGCGAGGGACAACTCGGGATTCTCCTCGAGGCTTTGCAGGGCAATTGGGACGCCTCTCCAGCTGAGACGGGAGACCAAGGGTCCCTTTCCACGTGCCACAGGAATCCTGGGTCTCCTATCAAGTTTCACGAGGAGTCAGGCATCGTCTCCTTTGGAGGCACTGATCTCCACATACCTCTGGAGTTTTCAAAGGATTTGAGGCCTCCTGTCGCGATGAGGTGGAGAACTAGGTCTTTCTCTGCGGTCTCCACAGGGGATTCAGACACCCTTTCGTCTTGGGAGATGCAAGACGAGCCTGCATTCCAGTCACTGCAGGGATATCCGGCCTTATTTCGAGTCAGGGCATCGCGGTGTCCATTCCACTTGAGGCCGCAAACTCAGGGTCTCTCTCACATACCTAGAGCTGAGAGAAGCCTCCTCTTGAGGTGCTTCTGGTAAGGTGGTATTCCTCTGGAGTCGAAGCCAGGGACTAACCTCTCATCTCGTGTTGATTTTTGGTCCACGGA